>NC_141856.1:1029356-1372475 GCF_024713525.1 Acromyrmex echinatior
AATCTCCATCCTTGAAATGTCGAAACCATTCCTTACATGATTTATCAGTTGGAGCAGTGTCACCATAAACTTCGACAAGCATTCGATGGACTTCAGCTACACTTTTCTTCCAATTAAAGCAAGCAAAAAATTAGAACCTCCCGCAAATGCTGCTTGGTTAACACAAAATTCGACATTTCAAACATAAAAGTCAAGGTTTTTGTATGAAATTCAAAGCGATATAAACTGAATATTATTAGCAGATGTCTAACCTCTCTGAAAACGCCAAAATCAGTTGTCACCATGAACCATTCACAACAGCCGGAACCAGCTTTTGGAAAATTAACCGAACTAATTTGTACTCCCAATATAATAATTTGGTTTTTTAAAATTCCTGGGAAAACGGGCAGATAAAAATATAATGCAGTTGGAGCGTGATTAAAAAATAATATTAATCAAGGCAGATCTTGATAGCGTGTATTTCCATACAGACGAATGTTTCGACTCTTTTTGGAGTCATCATCAGTGTTAATACAGTTCTTAGAACATATGTGACATCACTCATGCATCAATAGCAGCCACTATAAAATTGAAAGATCCAAAGTGAGGATCCAAGTGCATAGATTTCCTTGCAATTTTACACAATTCATTTCTGAAACGAATGTGAAAAAGTACGGAGATAAATTTATAAATATTAATGATAATGTGTGGCTTAAATGCTGAGAGATGTGATTACAGGTACAAGAATAAATGATAATAAGAAAAAAGTTCAAGAATTCGTGCAATACCATTATAAAACAAATACATAATAAGTTAGAGTATAAAAATAATATTAGTTAGTCAAGGCCTCGGCAGAGTTAAGACTGAACAATATTGTTTGAAAATGTGTCGCAGATACATACATATAATGTCATTGTTTACAAAAATTAAATCAAAATAATCACATTAAAATAATAAATTATTTATAATTTATTTAGAATCGAAATATAAGCGTGATGTAAAAATTCTGTGTCAGACTGAAGGTTAAGATTATTATTTTGCATTTGTATGTGTAACATCTTAGATATCAATCTTCTTCCTAAATAATCACAGTCTAAAATTTTTGACGTTCTCCCAATCGAAATCATAATTAAATGACAGTCTGTGATCCGTAATGACCGATCTTGTGTCAGAGGAATTGTTAATATGTTAATATGTTCCTGAATTCTCGTTTTTAATTTTCTGCCAGTTTGCTCTATGTATATTGCGTTGCAATCTTTGCACTCTATTTTATATATTACGTTCTTAGACTCTTTCGGTAAAATATCTTTGTAAACTTTCACAAAACTTTCAAGTTTATTTAGACTGAAAAATGCCAGCTTCATGTTTAAATTGCTAATGATACTCCTAAATTTATCCGAGACCGATTCAATGTAAGATAATACGAACCAAGAAGTACATTCTTGTTCTGGTGACGAGTTAATCGTATTGTTTAGTGCTTTGAATTGTTTGTGAAAAAGCGTTTTTAATCTTAAGTTTATTGTCTCAAAAATAAACTCAGGAGGATAATCATTCTCCAGTAAAGTGTTAATTATAAATTTAAAGATTTTGTCATGATATCTGGGTTGTGACAATAACAAACATCTACCCGTTTTCCCAGGAATTTTATTATTGGAGAGTCATAGAGAAATTGTTAAGATTTTTGTTATTATTATTTACACACTGGCTGAAAGATGCGTCACACATATTTGAATATGTTATTTTTTAGAATCATTCTTCTGATGTTTGGACCGTTTGCGAGCAATTTATTGAAATTATGGATTAAACAACATAAGAATATTTTTAAGTGTGAGTCCAAGATTAGATTTCCTCGATTTTGTATTGTAAATAGTATTATACTACAACATTTAAATATAATTTCTAATTACAATCTAAAATTTTTTAATGAACGACTGTTCATTAGTTGCTCAGGCAAATTTCACAGGCAAGTATCACAAAAAACAATTTATAACAAAAATTTTGAAAATTGAACTTAACTATACATTCAGATCTGTCAACCATTCTAAAACACAACTTTTTCGACTAAGGAGACAGATCACTCGCCATATTCTTTTTTCAATGTAATTCATTTTTTTAAGAAACAAAAATATACCTTTGAAATTAATTTGAAGTTAGAGTTAGATAATTTAGACAAGAAGCTTAATTGAATTCTTCAAAAGCAGAGAAGAGATATAATAAAGAACATTAAACCTATCAGTTATTTTTATGCTAGAAAGATTGAATATAAAACAAGTTCACAAATGTCGAGGTCATCTAACAATTGGTCATTCAGCATTTCCTCTCCTTCTTCTCCTATAATGAAGTTAGAATCAAGCCCTCTGATATTTCTTATAATATTGGCAGTTCCTTATGTGTTGTCAAAGAAAAATGGTTTGTCAATCTTTCCTTGATTGTTATTCCTCAACAAGTAGAATTATTTTTATAATCAGAAGATAACTTTTCCATGCATCGGTTTAGTTATAAGGATTCAATTTTTGAAGTCGTGAAAAATGTTGAGAACAATCTTAAAAAGATTCCTACCAGTTTACATTTAAATATAAGAAATAATATCATCCTGATTTTGAAAAACTTAATTTCTTATTGCGCACCGAAAGACAACCTGATGATTAATAAATTACACTCATTGTTCGCGACTACAAAAAACTTTATACGTGTTAACCACAACATAATATTTACTAAAGCCGATATTTACTAAAGGCAATATCACTGTGACTATGGATAAAGATGTCTACACGCAAAAAAATCTTTCTAATGCTGAGCGATCAGGACACTTACACTATAGTTAAGAATAATCCAATTAATGTTATCTCTAGGGTTCATGGTTTGCTCATGGAAGAAAAAGAATTTTATTCCTAAGGCGATGTATAAAAAGTTGAACACAAGTGATGGAATTCTTTCGAGAATATATAGACTTCCTAAAGTACATAAGCCTGAGTACCCCCTCAAAATTATAATTTCCTTGATTGATAGTCAATACTTAGTAAGTTTTTTACACGATATCATTTCTAATAATATACCTAAACCTTTTAGCAATATTGATGACAGTTTTCAATTAGTTAAAAAACTTGACAACATTCACATTCCTTCTAATTATTTGTTGATCTCATTAGACATAAATCCACTTTTTATGTTCCTCTGGACATGGAAGTGGAAAGTGTGTCAAATAAATGGTCGTATTTGGAAAACAAGTGCAACATTCTAAAAGATGAATTCTTGAAAGCTTTAAACTTGGTTTTAGATTCGATTTACTTCCAATTTGATAACTGTTTTTACAAACAAAAGTTTGGCACGCCTATGGGATCCGTATTATCCAGTCGGATAGTCGGATATTATTAGTATCCGACAGTATTTCTGGCTGAAATTTTCCAGACAACACAATAGCTTAGTTTACACCATACGCTTAGTCCGCGGCCTATATGATAAGAGTCTTTGTTTAATCTATCGGTTAAACAAGGACGCCTATCATATAGGTCGCGGAGTAAGCGCAATATGTAATCGTAGCCAATACATCTAAAATTGAAACATAAGACGTCTTTGGCGTTTAAAAGACATCTTAACTCTTTGTGATATTTCTGAGTCAAAATAATCTGAGCATCATCTTTCACGTCACATTTCAGAAACTTCCTGGCGGAAGGACGTGTACCTGCCATCGACTAGAGATTTGAAGTTTAACTATTGATAGAGATGCCTAGCTTTTTAATCGGACTGTTAGTATGTGACTCGCAGCCATTTACGCAAAAAGCGTTTTTTCGGATTAAAGTGTCAGTAAGTGTGACCATCGTTTTCGTTAAAAAATTTATGATCCTTTTTTTTATATAAAATTGCAAAAATAAGGAAGATATGGATTGTATCCTTCAAGTAAGGATAAAAAAACTATGAGAAAAGAATGATATCTATCTCTAAATCTGAATCAGTGGATAATCTACTAAAATGGCATACTTGTACTGAATCAGCTATCACGTGTGTTTTTCCAGCTTTGTGGGAGTGCATGCGGGGGCGTACTTGGAAAATAGCGGATCAATCGAAACGGAGGAAAGATGGAGAATCTCGCACAGAAAAAAAATACACCTCATGTAGTCGAGCGAAAATCGCGAATCGCGACAATGTTGGATACCAGACGTGCTCCCAGACGTCAATGTCACAATCGCGAATGACGCAAAGAGCACCAAATAACATGACGATAACCAAAACGACGATAGCCAAAAACCGCTAAAGACTCTTGCACATGAGGACTGGCTAGTTCTATCTAACGGTAGAGAGTGTTTAGGTAAGGGCTGCCTGTCTGCGGGAGGATGGACGGAATAATCTAGGATAAAAGGCCGAAGAATCGTCACTAATATAACAATTACGAGCGCATTTATTATAAAAAAAATAACAAAACTGATAATACAAAAAAAATAATGGCTCTGAAGAAAAGATAAAAAGAACGTTATCTCGGCGAACACACGCGAAGTCAGTTCAATAATTAGCTGAATCTCAATATGCACACGTATTCACGCCGCTACTCATTGTTAAAACATTCTATTGTTATCCAAACGGAGAATTCCACAGCGCAACAATCTTTTTCTAAAAATACACGCACACGTCGGAGAATACACACAATATCACACTTATAGAACGATACATAAATGCGAGAGCATTATAATTCAATCAAAGACTTCCAAATGCAAGCGTGATAAATTAATTTTTCGCATCGAGGACGATCACATCACACTTTTCGCGCACCGCGAGCAAACATGCAACGCCAATAGCACATGGCAAAATTGATCACGCTGAGCTCATGCTGAGGGTGTGAGAGTATTGCAAAATTACTAAATTGCAAACGGATCCCGTCCGTTATGAAATTCTGAATCAATAATAACGCAACGTAATTCTCCTTATAGCCGCCCCGTGGTGCGCACATATGAGATTCCACGTAACGTCACAAAAATCTTAGCGCCTCGGCGCTTGCTGCCGTGCCGCGAAATTTACGAAAATGATGGCTCTTCCGACTTGTCGAGACCGCGATTCCCAGCAAGCTCGTACCCGTAATTTAAATCTGTTCCCGATAGCCTCTTGCAAGCGTGCTCGCACTCTTGGGAGCCTCTCATTCTTAGCGCCAGCTACGCCGTACCCGATACAACAAAATGCGCCGCTTATGGCTTTATACTAACGTGAAATTAACGTGCCAACGACTGAACGCGAGGATAATTCCATGCCACGTTGCATGCGACTTTACTCAAGTTGAACGCAAAGGGGCACCCTCACCGATAATCTTCATGATTCGTGATCCTGCGTCTAGGATTCTTCTCGTCTATTTTTTTTGACCGGGCCGAGATGTGCGCTCTAGGCAGTTCAACGCAGAAGAGGACGAGCAGGATCCCAATCGGTACGCGATCAATTCACTAGTTCCCCCTCCCCCCCACGAGCGCGCATTGTCGCGATCAATTAGTGGGCTCGCGGCCCTTTGTGCGCAAGGTCGTTTGCGGCGGAGTTCTAAGGATCGCCTCGCGACCTCACGGATTCTCTAGGCGGGTCTTTTTTGCTGGCCACCTCCGGTCGCCCGTTCCGACGTCGTGGCCAGGCTTAGCGATCCTTACGTCAACTTCTCGCCTGCTGCCAATAACTTCAGTGTCTGAGATCCTCTCCTGCATAGATCCTCTATACTCCTCGCGCCATCCTGGGCTCGGACACTGCTAAGTCCTTTGGCGATAGTAGCCGTTGCTTCCTTCTATTTAACATCTCTGCATGCTTTTTATCTCTAGCCCGCGATCGCTCCTAATATCCGCTCTTTGATCACGGTTGCCTCCTCCCTCGTCGTTAGGCGAGGTTCCCGTAAATTTTACATTTTAAAATAAAATAAAAAAAAACGCTATTGATTAGAAAAATAATCGTAACGCTAATAAACAGCCTCCTGGATATTTCGCTCGCTCGCTATTCCTGGTTTGAATTAAGTGCGAATCTCCGCGCTTTGTAACGGCGAAGAGTTGCTGCGATACTGCAGCGAAATTGCAATGTCATACAGCATATCATATTAGCATATTTGGCACTGGATAATCAATAAAATTCAATTATAAAAAAAAGAAGCTTGAGCATTATGCAATTAAAATACTAATATTTGCATGTTCTAGCATATTGTAATTCCAATTCTTATAATATCATATATCTAGATTGGCTCGTAGCTCTATGCTTATTAATTTTATAAATTATTTGAGTCTTTTATTATATTAATTTTTATATACGCAGGCGAGATAATGCGTTACATACTTAATTTCTTTAGTTTCATTAGAATACATTCTGGTTTTCACATTTGTAAAATGCTAAAGGATTTTTAGAAACTATTAAGATTTAGCGTTTTTATTAGAATTAGAATTTTGTTTATTAAAAAGTACCTCAATCACATGATAGAATTCTTTCATACGTAAATAAATTGTTTAAACAAATAATAATGTTTTTTCATATAATTATAATTCTTACAAACGACTGACAATGATCCAGCGTAACAAGCATATGAGAGCTATTTTGAGATTGGAACTCAGAAATGCATATATGTTTACACACTTTATAAGAAAAGGAATTTTTAAAACTTTCAAAAATCATTTTTGATATATTGCCTTTTGATGTAAAAAATTTCTTTTTTGAATTTCAAGAAAGAAAAATTGGTCCGTTTTGGACGAATGAGAAAAAAATAATTTTTGACAAAATTATTGATTATATATTGGTTATTAAATAAAAAGAATGAGGTTTAACTAATTCAACCAATCACCTATTCTTGTTTCGTTCCGACGAATGATTCGCACCCTTTTCAGTTTTCTGAAAACATACAGGCATTGGAATAACTTCATTGTCTGATGATGGAGATCAAGTGTCTGATGAGATCGTTAAAGTTAGTGTTTCTGTAAGTGAGTTTAATTTTGAATCACCTTTAGATAGATTCCATGAGAAATGATTCATCAACCTAAGTAATACAGAGATTCCTTATGAAGTTAAATGGAGAACACTTCGCTTTACCTTTAACATTGATTGATAAGACTGTAATAGAATTTATCAAGCACATTGAGAATAACGTGGTAGATCCATCCAAATAATTATTTCCATTCCTAATTATGTTAGAAATCAATCTATTTCAATTTTTGACACAAACTTTTGAATAATAATCTTTCTTTTAATTTTAATGATAGATTACTTTTTAACTGGATCAAGATTACTAAAAGATTTATTAGAGAACAACCTAATTTAATTTTCACTAATGCTGATAAGGGTAACGTTACGGTAGTCATGGACAGAGATATTTACAATAAAGAAATGATTTTAATACTTTCGGGTATTAATATGTACCAAATTATAGAGAGAGATTCAATGAGGAAACTGATTAACGAATTACGCAACCTTTTTTCTAGATTGAAGAAAAATTAATGTATTGAGGATCAAACTTATCGATCTTTTAACCACTGATGGTACGATTTCTAGAACATATTGTTTTCATAAGTTGAATAACCCTTTAAGACTGATAGTTTCTTTGATTAACAGACCATTGTATAATTTGTCTTTGTTTCTTTATAAAATTATTAAGAAAAGCATTCCAAAAGCCCTTAGGTAAGTGACAAACAGTTAGTCAACAAATTAAATGGCAAACCGTTTGAGGATAATTATATGTTAGCCTCTCTGGATGTTGGTTCTCTTTTTACCAACATTCCTACAGATTTAGTAGTAAAAGGAGTTGAAAAGAGATGGAATTATATTGGTCGTAATACAAATATTCCGAAAGAAGAATTTTGATTGTTATCCGGATATCCAGATTATTCTTCATTATACATTCTTTTCTTTTAATGATAATTTTTATAAGCAAACATTTGAGACGCTTATGGGATCCCCGTTGTTTTCGATCTTAGCGAACATTGATTTAGAAGATCTTAAGGAACTTGTATTAGAGAGACTTTCTATACGGTTATTTTTATAATAGACAACACGTTGATGACATTTTTCTGGCTGCTCCATGTGAATCTTTAAAATGATATTTTGATGGTTTTTAACTCATTACACACACGTTTACAGTTTACGATGGAAATGAGTAATTGCAATTCCATTAATTTTTTGGATGTCACGTTAATTTTAGGTAACAATAAAATTAGTAGTCTAGGGATTACATATGTAATATATAAATTCACATAAGAATCATACAAGTATTAAGATCCAATTAGACCATTTAAGGCTTTGATTTCTACAATTTATGTTATCACACATATACGGTCCTATAATATATTATATTGTTTATTTACGTCGCCTAAAGAGACGTTGTTCCTTCATATGCCAATTATTGCGAAGAATATTACTAAGGCCTCGGTAGTCTAAAGGCTTAGGCCGCTCGCACGAAATGCAAGAGATCCTGGTTAGATTTCCGACCGAGGTAATATTTTTCACAATAAGAATTAATTATTTGCAGATTTTAATATACAAGGTGCGTCCCAAAATTTTCCGAACTTTTTCAATAGGGATAGGTCGGGTGGCGCCATCCGTGTGTTCGATTGCGCATTTGAAAGGTACATCCCTAGCTGACTTCCAGTAAAAATTTCATGACATTTGGTTCAGTGGAAACGAAGTTATGGCGTCTCAAGTGTCAGTATGTTGTATACATCGGTACGAGAATGAACTTCGAACAAAGAGCCAATATTAAGTTTTGTTTTAAACTTGGTAAAACATTTACCGAAACCCATAATTTGATGAAACAAGTTTATGGTGATAATTGTGTAGCCCGTGCCAGTGTTTATGAGTGGTATACGCGATTCAAGAACGGTCGTGAGGACATAAATGACGACGCACATACAGGTCGCCCAAAATCGACAATTAACGAAAATTCCATCGAAGTTGTGCGTAATTTCATCAAGCATGAGCCAAAATCTTCAGTGAGATACATGGAAATGGAATTGAACATCCCCAAATCAACGATTTATCGCATTTTGAGCGAACATTTGGGCCTACAAAAAGTCTGTGCACGATTTGTTCCACACAAGTTGACTGATGACCAAAAAATGCATCGAATTCAACATTCAAAGGACATTATTAAGGAAGCAAAAAAGGACCAAAACTTCCTTTATAGCATTGTTACTGGTGACGAGACGTGGTGTTTTCAATACGATCCAGAAACCAAGCGTCAAAGCGCGGAATGGAAGGCGCGAAACGACCCAAAACCCAAAAAATCGCGTTTAGAGAAGTCAAAAGTGAAGACAATGCTCATTTGTTTTTATGATTCCAAGGGTATTGTGCACAAAGAATTCGTTCCAGCAGGCCAAACAGTTAATGCTGTATTCTATGTAAGCGTTTTGAAGCGTTTGGTGCACCGCATTCGTCGTATTCGGCCAGAATATCGCGAAGGAGGAAGTTGGCGCTTGTTACACGATAATGCGCCATCTCACCGTTCGACACTTGTCACTGATTTTTTGACTAAAAATCACATTTTAACAATCAACCATTCCCCGTATTCGCCTGATATGGCACCTTGTGACTTCTACCTATTCGGCAAAATGCATTTGTCCATGAAAGGAAAGCGGTATGTGGACGTAGAAGACATCCAAAGGGCTTGTACCACTATTTTGAAGGACGTGCCTTTGAACGACATAAAACACTCATTTGAAATGCTTTTAGATCGTGCCAAACGTTGTATTGAGTCCGACGGGGACTACTTTGAATAAACAATTTGAATTTGAAAAAAAAAGTAAACCATTGTTGTTTTATTTCAAAAGTTCGGAAAATTTTGGGAAGCACCTTGTATTATTCAACATTATTAAGATCATTTCAAAGATGCGAATAAACATCAAAAATTTGTTAAATTCCCAGCAAACGAGAATGGATCAAAATAGATAGAAATTTTTTTCTATCCGAATGCGTATTTTAAATAGCGAACTTTTTTTAGATTTAATTTGATTCAATTGGATTCAATTAGATTCAATTGGATGGAATTGAATTGAAAAACTGTATTTACTATTAAAAATTTTGAATGAAACAGTATTCACAGTGCACAGACAAAGCTAATATTATTTTTAGATTGAAAGGGATAGAGATATACTTCATGCAATTCCTATAAATGAATAAAAATGCATTTAGGATTGGAAAGCATTCATTTTAACATTCGTGAAATATTTCTGAAAATCTGAATCCATTTTAATTCATTTCAATTCATTCTCGTTTGCTAGTCAATTTAACTTGTGATATTACTGCGGTAGTTTAGCGTTCAAGACCGAAAAATCATTTCGGCGCGCGTTTCTAGGAACTAAATACATAGTATATAAATTCATATAAGAATCATACAAGCATTAAGATCCAGCTAGACTGTTTAAGGCTTTGATTTCTATAGTTTGTGTTGTCACATATATGGTCTTATAATATATTATATTAACAATAAAATTATATTTGACTAATATTGCAAACCAACGTTCTCTGCAAGATTCTTAAATTTTCATTCACACCATTCTATTGATCTTGGATATAAAAAAGGAATAGTGTATGGAATGGTAGACAAAATAAGTTTTTTGTCCCATCCACGTTTTCCATCAAAAAAACTTAATAAAATCTATTTACATCTTATTAAATAATGGTTAACCACTTCCGTTTATTTTTTGTGCAATTAAAATAAGATTAAAATTCCATTATTACAATTCTAACAATCTTATCACTAAAATACTGAATATTAAAAACAAATATTTCACAGTTCCTTATATAAAATCAGTTTCCAAAAGTTCTTTACCTATAGCATCAACAATCAACTTAAAAACAGCTTTTACAATTCCTAATACTTTGAATAAATTTATTGAAATGGATAAAGATAGCTTAAATACATTGTCATACCAAGATGTGGTGTATAAAATTTCATGCCTGGATTGATGCGAGTTACGTGGGCCAAATGAAAAGACGTTTACATACAAGGTATGAGGCACTCTTTTGATATTAATAAAAAGCCAAGATCTTCTTCGCTCGATTTCAGACCGCATTAATTTCAATCATAATTTTGATTGGGAGAAAGTTAAAATTTTTGATACAGAACCATCGTATAATAAAAGGATAACATCAGTTAGAAATGGTGCAGATTAAATGACAAAATCAAGGTTTAAATAACAAACTGATATGGAATCTTTATCCGACAGTTATCTTCCTATACTCCAGTTTCTTTCCCCTTCCCCCCTAATACGTCCTTATCTCGTCCCCCTCCTTTCATTCTTTCCTTATCACTGATCTCACTTTCTTGCTTAACTGTTACGTTAAGATTCATTTACATCAGATTAGATTTGTCATTACTAAAGAGATAAATTACAATTATCAAGATATCTAAATTTTCCGAAGATAAATGTTACTTTTAATTAGTTTATTACTTATCAGGTACTTCCGGTATCAGTAAACACTGATTGTTGCAGTAATATAACGAATAATATAACACAAGTTACTTTTATGATATAAAACTATTACATATCATGTATATAATTATGTAATATTACAATGAAAACTAAGATTCCTTTGGACGAGTTTCTGATAGCCTTTCGTATGGTTCTGAATTCGACATTTTTCATTTTTAATAAAAAAATATATAAACAGATTTTTGGAACCCCCATGGGTTCACCTTTGTCACCGGTTGTTGCAAGTATTGTTATGCAGGATTTTGAGAAGATGACTATTGGAATGCTGCCTTGTCGTCTGTTGTTTTACTACCGATACGTCGATGATATTATCTTAGCCGCTCCTTCTGAAAGTATTTATGATATTTTGGATGTTTTCAATTCATTACATACTAGATTACAGTTCACCATGGAGATAGGTGATGGAAGAATAAGTTATTTAGATACGATGGTAATTGTCGATGAACGGAATCTCATTTTTGATGTATACCGTAAAGCAACCTTTTCTGGCAGATTTCTTAATTTCCATTCACACCACCCACTTTGTCATAAAAGAGGTGTGATTTATGGAGTCGTGGATAAGATATTTTGTTTGTGTCATCCGAAATTCCAACAAAATAATTTGATTGACGCTATTAAGATTTTTTTACAGAATGGATATCCGTTAAGTTTTATTTTTTCGACCATTCATAATAGAATAAAATATCACATTAATAAGTTTAATAATTTAAATAAGAATAAGGATGACACTGGGAGAAGGTTCTTTACGATTCCATATGTTAATACGATATCCGAAAGATTTATACCTATTGTCAATATGCTTAATTGTAAATTGGCTTTTACTATTCCTAACACATTGAGAAGTTTTATAAGGAGAGGAAAGGATGATTTGGAACACGTTCAGAGTCAAAATGTGGTTTATAGAATATCCTGTGAGGATTGTGATGCCAGTTATGTTGGCCAAACTAAAAGACAATTAAAGACCAGATTGCATGAACATGTTTCTGATATCAATATAAGTTCAAAATCTCCATCAGTGATTTCCAACCATCGTATGGTGGAGAATCATAACTTTAAATGGGATAAAGTAGAAATATTGGATATAGAGCCTTCATACAACAAAAAGTTGATATCAGAAATTCATATTAAAAAACAAAAGCATGGGATTAATAGACAAAATGACACGGAGTCTTTGCCGGATTTGTATTCTGATATTATACATTCTCTTTCTCCTTTCTAATATCTTCTGTCCTTTTCCTCCTATTTTTCCGTTTTCCGTTTATCGATAATGTTTTTCTGTTTGACATTTCGTTGTGTGACATCGTTTAAGTCAGATGCTCGTTACCTTTGCGAATTTGCTTTAATAACCTATTATACTAAAGACTTTTTTACTGTACCACAAAATGGACTACATTTTACATTTTTTTCTCGTTGTGTATTATGGAACTTTTAACAGATTTACTAAGGTATATCATCATATTTTTAATTTTTATGTGATTAATATTAATTCTTTTGTTTACGGTTACTTTTTCAGAACTTTCTTATGACTTTGTTAATTCTTGACAAAAATGACTCACAGCGTATTACACAGAAAGAGGAAAGAATTTTTTGTTAAGGAATTTTAAGAATATTGTAAGATTATGTATTAATTTTTAATTGAGAACGACAGTTATATTATTGTATGATGGCATTGAAAATGACTCAATTGGAGTTGAAACGTTTGTTTTATTTTATTGTATTTTAATTGTTTTTGTATTAAGATTTCTTATCTGAATTATAATTTTTTATATACGTCATTGGCTCTTTGCCCTTCTTTTATACTACCTTTTGCTTATTACTACAGAGCCTTTTATATTACTTTTAATATTACAATGTTTACAGTATGAAATAATTAATTGCAATTTAATATTGTTATATCAATGTTGTATAAATTTCTTCTGTATATATTATATAATTCATATTCTGGAGACTTCCATGGATGTTTTTTATATAACTGTTGTATGCTTCGCGGATTTTCTTCGTGTCTAGATCCATTCTTGGAATGCCAACGTTTCGTAAGCCTTACAGTCCACTTCATCAGGGCGAGGAGCAGCCTAATATTGAACTGTTTCTCCAGGCCTTTTTATATTACGCTGCTTGTTGGAGTGGGGGTAGGTGGGAAGAGGGGAGGGGAGAAGAAGTGGTGGGAAATTCGGTTGGTTTTCAATAATCGGGATCATTCGGAAGAATGGTCTTCCATATTTGGAAGATTCTCTTCTCTCCCCCCCCCCCCTCTTCCCACTTATCCGCGAAACACATTTATTATATAATTCAATTATAAAACATGGTTATTGAAGAAACGTTGCGATAGTTTAAAAACAGTTTCAAACAATTATTATCTGTTGAACTAGATTATTACAGTGAATTAGATTTTAGCTTACATTATATATTTAGTTTACACACACGTATACATGCACGCATCCACACAGACACACGCATACGAAAATGAAATATTGCTCACTTGTCCAAAACGTGATAGCATTCAAGAAATAAAAACATATTTTTAATTAAAATGAAGTAGTTTCTCATATATTTTTAAATACTTTATTATATATTATACATTATAACTTTACAATATTACTGTATATACAATACTCTACTGCAGAGTAATAATATATTTTCAAATAATATTTTTACACTAAAGTAGAGTATTATGCACAGTAGAATTGTACAATTATATACAGCACACATTTTGTATAAATATTACAACATATTGTACATTATAATTTCTATTGTACATTTAATAATTATATTTTGCATGCAGTTATGTTTTATACAAGTATATTTATACACTTTTCTTTTATGTTTCTTTTATATTTTAACTTTCAAATTGTTCAAATAAAACAAGTAATCAAATTCTCGAGAATGTCAAAAAACAAAAACAAACAAGGGCTAATGAGTTTTTTGCGCAGTTGTTAGTGCGAAAATAAAAATCATTTATCGTCGAAAAACTAATATAATTGATAATGCATAATAAACGTTTCGGCCTACTTCCGGTCCATCATCAGTATGTCTAAACGTGTTGTAAAATTCTCACTTCTTCATGACGAGACGGTAGAGTGACAATTCAATCTTTTTATTCTATTGACAATGATTGATGACAATTCACTTGACTTCGACTCTAATTCCGAACAATGTACAGCATCTCTTAAGAGAAAACTTTTCAATGCCTCCTTCTAATTATAAAAAAATTATTTTAAAATTTATAAAAAATATCGAAAAAAATAATCTTAATAAATTATGTAAGCAAACGATTAGATGTTAGAAACTGAATCTTACTAATTATTAATAATCTTTCATCGAGTCTTAGTCGGATTAATTCTTTGAAGAATAAGTTTGCAGATATGTGGAAAGCAACAAAATTATTTTTGAGAAACAACCATAATATTATGATTACTGGAGCCAGTAAGGGTAATGTGACAGTGGCAATGAGAAAGAAAAACTATAGACAAAAAATGCTTACATTACTAAATGATGAAAATACATATGAGATAGTTAAAAAAGATACTACTAACGTTCGTTCTAGAAAACTGAAAGAGTTACTCACCAAATGAAAGAAAAAAAGAGTTCATTTCGAAACAAATTTATAATAAATTGTACAGTGACGAAATACTATCTGGCGCTTATGAGCTTCCAAAGATCCATAAACCGGGATCGCCTCTAAGAATTATCATCTCTGCTATCGATAATCTATTATAGTCTTTAGCAGTACAGCAGTATTTATACATAAAATAATTTATAAAATTAGTGTTGATTTATTCAGCTATATAAAAATTAGTTTTCATTTGATTGAAATTTTGAGTAAAAAAACATTAAATGATTCTATTTTAATTTCACTTGATGTGATTTCCGATTTTTACAAACATACCTTAACTTGGCTCTTGACAGCATTTCTAACAGATGGCCCATAATCTCAAAAATATGCAATACTTCAAAAGATGAATTTTTTATCTCCCTACAATTAATTTTTAATTCTTCGTTTTTTTCTTTTGACAATATTATTTACAGACAAAAATTTGGAATACTTTGGAATGTCATGGATTCACTTCTATCATCAGTAATCGTGGATTCAGTATTACAAGATCTGGAGAAAAAGACATTGAATACTTTAGCTTTTCATATCTCCTTTTATGTTCACTACATAGATGACATTGCAGTACTCCAGCAAAAAGAACCAGAAATATTACAAGTTTTCAATTCGTTTCATCTTCGATTATAGTTCACGATTGAAATTGATGGGAACTGATTAAATTATTTAGATATTATTATTATATTATTATCAAGAATAAAAATATTCTTGAATATGATTGGTATCACAAACCTATTTTCTCCGGTAGGTATCTGAATTTTTTTTCTCAACATTCTATTTCGCAAAAGAGAAGTATGATCATAGGAATGGTTGATAGGCCCTTTTTGCTATCTCAACCTAAATATCATAAAAAGAACTTGATTTTTGTCATTGAGCTATTTTTAATGACTATCCGATTGATTTTATTTTTAACACAATTAATGAGTGCCTAAAATCTTTATCGAGTAACAAAACCTTAAAGTAAAACATAAATGATACTTCCGATGAAGATATTGTTAAGAAGTCATGGTTTACGATTCCATTTGTTTTGGAATACAAATTCAAGGACATAATTAAAGATCTTGATGTTGACCTTGTATTTTTTAGTCTGAACAAGCTCAATTCTTTTATTAAAACACATAAAGATCTTCTACTTAATAAAGTAAAAAAGAACGTAATTTACAATTAACAATAATGTTATATTGCAAGGATTGCCATGCCTCCTACGTCGGGCAGACAGGAAGGACTTTAAAAACAAGAATCTTGAAATATTGTAATGACATCCGAAGGAACACGAGTAATCTTTCTGTTATTACCAAACACAGAGTGGATCTAAACCATGATTTTGATTGGAAAGGCACAGAAATTATTGATCAAAAGCAGTTTTTGTACAAACAACGTATCTCGAAAATACTATATATTCAGTTGCAAAAAAACAACTTTAATTTGCAATCTGACACTGAATTTTTACATCTCGATTCTCAATAATTTACATTGATTTAAACTGCGCGCCGTTTTTATTATTTTTAAGTAACAGTCTGTTGGTTGATATATGTTGGTAATACCGTTCGTTTTATTTATTAGTTTGTACACTGTGTATTTTCTTTGACTCATTTGAATATTGACTTTATAATATTTATATTGCTAAATATGAATAATTTGCGGATCTTTTGTCTTGATTGATTTTTGATGTTCACGTCTTTCATAGTTATATGGGTGAGAGCATTAATTTTTCTTTATAAAAATAATTGGTAATATTTTTTTTATATCTGCACAGATTTTTATGTGTTAATTTTTACCACTGGACTTGTCAATTATTGCCAATAGAATAAGGAGATTGAGTTGCCATTCTCGCTATGAAGAAGTGAGAATTTTACATATATTCAGACATACTGATGATGGCCCGGAAGCAGGCCGAAACGTTTATGCGTAACTAATTATACTATAGTTTTTCGATAATAAACGGTTTTTATTTTTGCACTAACAACCGCACAAAAAACTCTCATTGGCCTTTGTTTGTTTTTATTTATATTATTTAATTAATCGATGATGTATTAAGGAACTATTACATATTTTTCAAAATAAGAAATTAGTAACTTTAAACACTTTGTTTATACCTCTTTAGCTGAAATAGCAATAGGTTCAGAAGCAAAAGGATTATTGATTACAAATATGTTTAGATTTTGAGAATCAAAAAATTCTAAAAAAATAGACTGAGTATTAATAATTCTCCTATCACAAAGATGTACATCATTTTCATTCATCATATCGTAACAGTTGTAACAAGAATCGTAATTTTATTAAAAATTTTTGCAATACTTTGTCTTTTATTTTAAAAATACCTTATATATGTATATATTATATATATATATATATATACACACACACACACACACACACACGCAATTATTTTATGGTAATGTATAGGTGTACAAATAAGTTTCCGCCGTTTTTAATAAAAAATTAAGCATTTGTTGTGAAAGAACGATACATAATGTTTTATTGAAAGTATTGTCCATCGCTAGCCACTACTTTTTGCGTTTGGCACGAATCTTCATTCAATAATGCTTCCAATTCCGCGTCTTCGTACACTTTCGGCCTTCCGCTACGTTCTTTGTCTTCGACGTCAAATTCACCGTTCTTAAATTTTCGAAACCATTCACAACTTCTCTCACTTAAGGCAGCCTCACCATATGCTTCTATAAGCAATAGATGAGCCTCAGCTGTAGATTTCTTCAAATTAAAGAAGTAAATCAAAAGTTCCCGCAAATGACGCTTATTCGGCTCAAAACTCGGCATTTTCGCACAAAAAAAAATATATGATGCTGATACAAAATCGCTAGTATTTCAAGATTATGTTGTTGATAGATGTCCAACCTTACGATATAATGTTTTACAATTTTAACCATAGCTTGCTAATGGCGCCGTCTTTTGTCAAACGGCGGAAACTTATTTGTACACTTAGTAATATTAAATATTATGTTACTGGTAACAATTATGTTTATTACTTATAACATTCTAATTTATTGCACTTGTATAACATTAATATTAGGTGTACAACTTTGTTTCCACCGTTTTCCTATAAATGACTTTAGCGGTAAGTGGTGGTCGAAATAAATAAATCATAGATGTCATACAATAAACTTGGGCATCTGTCAACATAACCCCATAGAAACATTAGTCGATTTGTGTCTGCATCATAAAGATATTCTCGATTGAAAATGTCAGTTTACAAGCAAATTCTTGTCATTTGCGAGAGGGGTTTTAATTTTCTACTTCAATATGAAGAAATCTGCGGCTGAGGCTCATCGAATGCTCTCAAATACTTATGGTGAGGCCGTTATTAGTGAAAGAACATGTCATGAGTGGTTTCAACGCTTCAAGAACGGTGATTTTGACGTCGAAGACCGGCATAGCGGTGGAAGAGAGAAGGTTTTCGAAGATGCAGAATTAGAGGCATTACTTGATCAAGACTTGTGTCAAATTGAAGAAGAATTGGCACGATCATTGGGAGTGATTCAACAAGTCATTTCAAAACGCCTCAAAGTCATGGGAATGATTCAGAAGCAAGGAAATTTGGTGCCGTACGAGTTGAAGCCGAGAGATGTTGAACGGCGTTTGTTTGCTTGTGAACAGCTGCTTGAAAGGCAAAGACGGAAGGGATTTTTGCATCGCATTGTGACTAGGGACGAAAAATGGGTTCATTATAATAATCCCAAGCGCAGAAAATCATGGAGAGTTCCCGGCCATGCTTCCATGTCGACAGCCAAATCGAATATTCACGGCTCCAAGGTCATGCTCTGTATTTGATGGGATCAGCTCGGCGTAGTGTATTATGAGCTGTTAAAACCGACTGAAACAATCATAGGCGATTAGTATCGAACGCAATTGATGCGTTTGAGCCGAGTATTGAAAGACAAACGGCCGCAATACAACAAGAGACACGATAAAGTGATTTTGCAGCATGACAATGCTTGACCCCATGTTGCGAAAGTGGTCAAGACATACTTGGAAACGTTGAAATGAGAAGTCCTACCCCACCCGCCGTATTCTTCAGACGTTGCTCCCTCTGACTATCACTTGTTTCGATCAATGGCACACGGCCTGACTGACCAGCACTTCCGGTCTTATGAAGAAATAAAAAATTGAATCGATTCGTGGATCGCCTCAAAAGATGACCAGTTTTTTCGACGCGGGATTCGTTCGCTGCCCGAAAGATGGGAGAAAGTAGTAGCTAGCAATGGATACTACTTTGAATCATAAATGTATAACCAGTTTTTTACAATAAAGCCTCCAATTTCGGAAAAAAAACGGCGGAAGCAAAGTTGTACACCTAATATAACAATGTTTACTGGATTTTTATTTATTTTTTATTTTTTATAATATTTTATTTTTTTGACAGATTACTTTTACCGTTTGTTTTTAAGTTTTATATTAATGAAAAAAAGATTTGTATTGTTTTATACCGAAATTAATTTCTAATACGTCTATATAAATTATTGTTTCGGAGTTTTTTATTTCATTTATAAACATGGCTGATGAGGACTTAATATAGTTGAAACGTTCTGTGAAATTATAATAAAAGAATAATAAAGTTATTATTTACACCTTTCAGAACTCGTTTATTAAAGTGACTTAGTAGAAGCTCCTTATTTATTGTTGAAATTTATACGAGCGAATTATCTAATACATTTTTCATTGTAATTACTTATATAAAAGTTTTATGTCAAAATATTTCTTATTATACAATTATTAATTTTATTCTTCAATTTTATAATACTGTTTATTATTATTTATATAATTTTCTATTTTATTTTATTATCATAACCGTTGTTTTTATATTTGTGAAAATTTGTATATATGAGAAATTTATTGTAGCTTGCGATTTTCTTTTTTGTTAAATTATTATTTATACAATCTTCGATTAACTATATTTTTAGACAATACTTAAAACTGGTCGTTAGTCAGTTATGAACGTAATTTCGAATCTTTGTGACTGCGTCTTCAAGGTCTTTTTTTAAGATAATCGTTGATATCTACAATTTTACATCTTTATTCGAACTATGTAGTATTTATGTTTTCATGTTTATACATTTAATAAGATATCTATTCATCCATATCTATCCATAATGTAATCCATATCTATCCAATTGTACGAACACAATAACGATTTTATATAGGATTATAATTATAGTTTTAATCATATTATACAATATATTCAAGTTCATCGTATTTTAAATAAGTTGATTTCAAATTGTATTAATTTTAATTTTTTCATTGAAAATGACCCAATCGGAGTCATAAATTAAAAAAATTTGAAACATTTGCTAAAAATAATGTAATAAAATTATGTTTTTCTAATAACACAGCATTAAGAGCTAGCTTGGTTCTTAGTCTATACTTATTATTAATTTCATAACATCATATAAGTTGAATGCGCTACACTGAAGCATGATTCGCTATAAGTTAGGAATATCACATTTCATTCATTAATTAATAGTGCCATATTTAGCATTGAATCAGTGATTATCCACTAATTCAGATTTAGAGAGCAGACTCTATTTGTGTATTGAAATTACTGTTTTCTATGTACTTTTTGTATTTTACGTTTTTCACTTATATTTGTCTTTAGTATTAATATATAATAATATATAATAATAATAAAATTAATATATAATAATAATATATAATAATAATAAATTAATATATAATAATAATAATAATAATTTTTATATTAATAATAACTTAAACCAATAATAAATAGCCTTTTACCCGAATTTAACATCTTTTTTATACCTAAAGGCGGTCATCTTCTACATTCAAAATAAATACTTTTTTTGAAACGCGTGTAACTATACTATTGTTTTTTTTAAAATACATTATCTCAAAATATACTTTTCTGAGAAGGGAAACACCAGATGATGATATCAGGAATTTTAATGCGCTTTTTATAAACTGTTCTTGAGCAAAAAAAATGATACATGTTCGGCCATTTCAACCATTGACTCATAGTTTCAAAAAAATCGATTTTTTAAATAATTATTGTAATAATTTGAAAAACATAATGTATTAGAAAATATCAATATTTTTATAAATATCATTTTATTTCACCGAATGTTAAGGATAAAATAATAACTGAGTGGATGATTCTGAATCTCGGATAATGATTCTAAACGCAACAAGACCGCGTGCAAGACCAGTAGAAATGTTGTTCATTTTAATATGCATTCGACTTATTCGTGCGCGCAGCAATTCTTCGAACTGAAGAAGTATTTCAATAAAATTTACTAGCATGGAGAACCATAGAAATGTTCATAACAAAATCGCATATGCTAATAGAATGGAAAATGCGATTATTGATGTTAGCAAGACAAAACATCTTTGTCGCTCTCAAAACAAAATATAACTGATGGGCTGAAAATTTGTGGTCAAATTTTATACAAACTATAACTGACTGAAAAAGTGGAAAGTTCCAAGTTTTTTGAAAGAGCAGAGATTATTGGAAAAAAAATTGTGGAATTTGTGATAGAAATGATTCGTTATTTTCATTGAAGAAGATGAAGAATTTTGACGAAAGAATGTATCACATAAGAAGGTATTAACACGACTAATTCCAATATTTCATTAAATTTATTACACTGTACAAATATCAATTATAAATATCAATTATTATAATCGTAATTATAATACTAGAATACGTAATTAGTGAAATAATTGCCAATGTAATTCATATGTTCAAATAATCTGTTCGCAAAAATTTATACATTAGTGGAGTTATTCTTAATTAATACAAAATATATTTTATTAATTATTAAAATATGATATTAATTTTTAATTTTTTTAAATGAATCATTGTAATGTTATATCAAAATTAATTAGTAAATTATATAATACATTTCAAATAAATTACAATAATACATCAAATAGGCAATTATTATTATGGATACTAACTCATTAATTGTCAATTATCAATGTAATAAATTGGTGATGAAACATTAGAATTAATCATGTTAATATCTTCTTGTGTGATGCATTCTTCCGCCAAAACTAATTCTTTATCTTTTTTGAAATGAAAATCATTTCTGCTACAAATTCTACAATTTTCTTTCCAATAATCTCTTTCAAAACTTAAAACTTTCCACTTTTCCAGTTGTATACAATTTGACCACAAATTTTCAGTCCATCAGTTATATTTTGTTTTGAAAGTGACAAAGATGTTGTTTTGCCTTGCTTAGCATCAATAATCGCATTTTCCACTCTATTAGCATATACGATTTCATGAACATTTTTATTGTTTTCCATACTGATAAATTTTATTGAAATATTCTTCAGTTCAGAATCGCTGCGCGCGCGAATGAATTAAATGCTTACTGAAATGAGCAACATTTCGGATGGCGCGCGGTTTACTTGCTACGTTCAGAATCATCATCCGAGATTCAGAATCATCTACTTAGGTGTAATTTTATCCTTAACATTCAGCAAAATAAAATAAAATTTAAAAAGATATTGATATTTTCCTATATAGTACCTTTTTCAAAATGTTAAAATTATTTAAGAAATTAATTATTTAATAAATCGATTTCTTTGAAACCAAGGGGCAATGGCTGAAACGGCCGGACGTGTAATGTTTTTTTTTTTTTCGCTCAAGAACAGCCTGTAAACAGCGCATGAAAATGCCCGATACCATCACCTGGTGTTCCCTTTGTAAGCTGAAACTGCATTTGAAAATATTATAAATTTTAAAAGTTATAATTTTTTTAAGTAAAATGCACATTTTTACAAACATGTTTACGATTTTTTTTTGTTAAAATTAAATTTTTTATTAAAACGCCATTGTTCCATTTTCTTAAAGGAAATTATATACTGTAATTTTTTGAAATCATTAAAAGTATAATATAATAATACTATTGAATTCCCACACAACAAAGATTGATCCTAGGTACAGATGTATGTCAAAGGATTTTCAAACATTTAGGTACGTACCTAAAAAAACTTAGGAAATATTTAGGATATACTGAGGATGTTTATATGTCCGCTTATTCTACACCCATAGGACATCATCATTTAGATATCATTAGGGTATTTCTGGACCAAATTTCATTCTGTCTTTATCCAGTGGATGTCCTAAAATGTTTTTTAGAATATTAAAATCTTATAGAAAAATATTAATTTATTAATATTATTTATTTATTAATATAGTATAATAAATATAAATTTATTATTCTAAGTACTACAGCGCAGTACATTTTTACAAGGATATATCCGCGTCTCGATGTGATGACTCGCCATTAGAGGTCCAACGGGACTCGCTCGGATTCAAGTGTGCAGCCACGCGAATTCCCTTTAAATAAAAATCAATCTAAATTCATTCCAGGCGTCTAAGGCAGATCCCACATCGCCTTACTGATGAGTCTAGTAGTGTGGCACCGGGACGAAACTCTACGATCAAAAAACTTCGAGTCAGGCCTTCTTAATGGACATAAACATCATTTCGTACTGATATCCACATTGGTGACTCCGACGTGAACATATGTGTTCGTAAAGACGTTCACACACACGCTCACACGCTTACATGCACATGCTCGCACGTTCATACATAGCAGCACCGAACAGCATCGAGCAACACAGAGCAGCACAGAAATAACAATGAACGATAACGAACGCCACCAAGCTACACCGACTGTACCGCGCTCGTCCCTGATACTTATCATTCCGATGTAATCCATTGGATCGTGCCCTCATTGGGGTGGAGTTCTGTGGCGACTCGCTACCAGAGATCCAACTTGCTCGGATTCACGTGAGCATTCCAACCACGCGAATTCCTTTTAAATAGAACATCAATTTAAATTCATTCCAGGATTTAAGATCCTACACTTACTGATGAGTCTAGTAGTGTGGGACCGGGACGAAACACTGCGGCTAATCAAGAAAAAGCTTCGAGTCAGGCCTCCTTAGTGGACTTGAACGTCATTCGTACAGATATCCACATCGGTATGATACAAAATGCAGAAAATGAGTATGCCTCACAGAAGCTAACTATAATAATTTCTCTATTTACTCTATTTAAGAATAACTCTATTTAAAAAAAGTACTTTTAGGGGCTCCACTGTGCTGATCAAGCTAAGAATAAGTGACAAATTCCATTTGCAAACGCCTCTTTATAGGGATCCGCGTCATTTTCTTTTTACGAAAAATCCATCTCGTTGCGATACTGCGTATTAGGCTGTTTGCTTAGCGATGTCCGTAGTGTATGCAATATAGCGTACGTATACTCTGCCAGGCAAACGGCATAGTAAGTAGCAATATTGCCGCGAGATGGATTCATTTTCCGTAAGGAGAAAATGACGCGAATTCCTATAAAGAGGTGTATGCAAATGGAGTTCGTCATTTACTTTTAACTTAATAAGAGTGTGTCCATAGAGCCTCTGAAAGTGCTTTTTTTAAATAGAGTAATTCATACAATAGTTAGTTTAATTAGTAAAATAGAAAATTTTCATTAACACAATACTTACAAACGATAAAACCGATTTTGTAAAATATACCGAAAACTCCTTTTACTTTGTCAAATAAATAATCATATACCTATTTAAAAATAAATTATGCACAACAAAAAATAAAATAAGGTATAGCTACAACTGTCAAATTAATAACATATAAAAATAAATATGATTAAATTTTTCCCAAAACAAAGAATAGTTTTCATATTTGTAGAATATTTATGTATACATTTAAAAAATTAACAATTAAATTGCAAAGATAGGTCTCTACAATATACACAAAATACGTAAATGTATATGACATACATGTATCAAAAGTTGAAAAATGCAATTTATCAATATAGTGATCAAAATTTTTTCGAATCAAAATAGGATATTCTAGGTTTACGTTTTATATTACAATAATAATTACAAATCTTAAGCTAATCGTATGATTTAATGTTTTGGATGAGAATGAGATCAATCTGATCAAATTAGGATATCTTAAGGAAATTTATTGTTAGAATATGAATTACTAAAAATTGCCAAATATTGATTTTCCAAATAATAATTTTTTACCTTAGTACTATCAACTTTACAGAAAAAATAACAAGAGACAAAAATTATTTGTTTTCTTTTCATAGAGTTCTGAAAATTTTTTCAACGTTTTTATATATTGGTAAAAATAATTGCCTGCAATAAAATGATACGGTATTAAAAAGTTGATTAAAAATTCTAATAAAATATTTAGAGCTTTATGAGAAGAAAATAAACAATTTTGTCTCTTACCGTTTTTTTTTAATTAATAGTACTTGAGTAAAAAATTATTGAAAACTAATATTCGGCGATATTTAGTAATTAACATCTTGTTAACTACTACGAAAATTGCAAAATGGTAGAGGACTTTTCGTCTCAGTTTAGTCTGCTTTATCTACGATAACAAAAATAACAAAAATAACTATAATCATACTGTATCAATAGTTGCAATTGCTATAATTATTAGATATAATTTATATACCCTAACTTATGGGAATTTTTTTAACAACTATATAAACGCGTAATTTTGATGTAATTGCATAATGATTGCATAAGTGTTGTATTAGGAGTGTAATTTAGTTTGAAAGTTTTTTTTCTGAAAAATTGATTTATTTAAGGGGGTATAACACCTTTTACGGCCAAAATCGACTTCATTTTCAAGATTTTTTTTTACATACAAAGAAGTGCGCAATTAAAAATCGGGTCTTTGGGCTTTTTTATTTACATATTAAAGACACTGAACATATTTTTTGTTTTTGAAAAATCATCATGGTTTATAAAATGAACGCCGTCAAAAGAGGCCGCTAGCGTCGCGTATGTCTTGCTGGTGTACACGATTGTGGCTGACTGAAGTGACCTAAAGCAAAAATACAAATTGGTTCTTAATCTGTGATAGTTTGGCTAAGGTAGTACCGATGGATTTTAAAAAATATCAATTTTTGAGAAAATGGCGCGACTTTGAAAAAAAAATCGAATTTTCGCTTAAAAATCTGACATAAAATCGATTGCCAAAAAAAATCTAGTGATTCTTTTTAAAAAAGGCTAGGTAGTACCATAAAGGCACCCATGCTGAGTATAAAGATATTTGATTTTTGTCGATCGGATAAAAATTGTTGGGCGTTGTGATGTACACCAGCTTGAAAAATAGTGTTTTTCAGAAAACGCGTTTTAAGTTTTGGTATGAGAAATCTTGCAATTATTAGCTTATTACCTTAATCGGCAATGCCTGGCCCGTACAATTGTCCTTCCAAATTAAGGTCCTCATCATCTTTGGCCTTTTTATTGGACATGTCAAGTCTCCGAGCTGCTTTAGCTTCCGCAGTCATGGCGCGCTCGGCTGCGCGGATCCGCCGTTCATCGGTTTTTATGCAAAAGTTGTAGCAGGTGGTACCGATCGTTAAGTTAAGAACTTGCATAATTTCCAATACACTTTTTAGGCCATCGTTGAAATTGCAAACAACAATATTTGCAGCAATATCAACGATCGCCTTGCTGCTGTGGATCCCTTTCGGCGCTATAGACCACAGCACAGAGTTGAAGCTCTCGTTGTTATTTTGAGTATACCCGCCAAGACAGCGGGATAATAAATCGTCAGAACTTAATTCTTCGTAGATAGGCTTGACTGCTTTGAAAACTTCATCCTGAAATACTTGACAAACATAAGAGAAAGGCAGCGAGCTCGATGAGCGCCCCGAGGCCCTCTCCCCGCGCTAGAGGTAACACACAAGCATAGCTGTTTTCGACGTGAAATAAATTTAAGATCGCTTAGGCGTTAATGGGATCATATTCTAGACATCATAAAGTATCATTTAAGCCAATAAAAAATTTTTTTTATTTTTTGAAGCCGCAAAGGTGTTATACCCCCTTAAACTACATATCATGTAAAGATTTAATAACTGTTGTACGATCAATATTTAATTTTCTGGCAAATTCTGAAGTGGATTGTGTTGATTTTCGTCCAATAATGCTTGCAAATCTGTAAAGTTTTTTCCAGTTTTTGTCCTTAACATTGAATATTCTCATACCTTAATTGATGGAGCAACATCACCATAAGTTTGTATCAGAATTCTATAACTTTCAGCCGCCGTTTTCTTCTGATTAAAAAACAAAAGCAACACATGTTGAAAATGTTCTTTAGAAAGCTTCATTTGTTAAATAGTATAAACACGATGTTTACTGCGTTTATTGTTAGTAAACGACTAAATATCATGGAGAAATATTAAAGCATTAAAAAATAATAACTGTGATATATATTGGAATATCTTCGACAACACTAACATTAGTGTGTGTCATCTTTCGCAAAACTCTCAAAACTAAATCACTCCTCATATATTATTCGATTTGATAAATGATAATATTATTTTAGATGGGAAAACAATTTTGCTAAAGTTTTTAAAAATTTAATTACAGATATAGATTTAAAAATAATTATGTTAGATCATAAAAATAATTATGTAGGATTCAAATTGATTGCTAGAATATTAAAATTTTTTGCAGTATTATTATCGCTTAAACACTCTACATCTACTCATAATTATTTTGGATTCAACAAAATTATTTTCAGATTTATATTTAGTTAAAATTTTAAAAACTTTAACAGAATCTTCTTTCATAATAGGAAGGAAATAAATAATTTTTCAACGTCATTTAATTATACATATGTGAGGAAAATTTTAATTTTATGATGAGATCAAAATAGAAAGATATAAAGTTTTATTAACGATGCAAACAATTCTTATATTTAAGAAGGAATCAATCATTTTTAATTTTTACATATTATTGAAAACATATGTAAACTCATTATGCGCACATGTTTTTTCTCTGCCGTGAGAGATGTATTACCTCTCTTTTTAATCTTTTCCTATGCTCGTGCTCGTTGCATCCTTCTCTTTACAGCGGCGTATCTTTTAGAGAGTAACGTATTGTACTTTACATTACAATATTGCGAAGTCGTCTAGCAATGGAAGGTGAGGATCGACAGGGGACAAAGTAGGCTGCAAAGAATATAAAAAAGTATAAAAAGGATAAATCTGTGTGCGCACGGAGAAAAAAAAGGAAAAGGCTAAAAAAAAGACAGATATATAATCTTTGAGTTCATATAAGATGAATAATAAAATGGTCGTTATACAATATTGAAAGCTTGATATTACTGTCACAAAATCGGGAGCAAATGAATATTGAGTAACACGCGCAATTGTTATGAATATCAAAAATTGTTTCATTAAAAAGGAAAAAAGATAGTAATTTAGTAAAGTTAGAAATTTCAAGTTTCTAAATGTTAATTATAAAGTTGATCGATGAGAAAGAAACCAATCATTAATTCTTTAAAGCAAGGGCGTCCACAGAATTTTTTCTAGAGGAAAGTATGATCCAAAATATAATAATAATAATAATAATAATATAATAGTAATAACGATAACAGTAACATCTTTATTGCTTTTTTTCACACATTTATATTTACATACATATGTACACACGCATGCACGCACGTACGCACGCATGCATGCACATTATTACCTACTCTAATTCCGAAAATTAGAATGTATTATATATGTATATAATTACAAATGTATAAACTTTTAGTATTAAAAATTTTCTCACTGCAACAAGATAGGTCAAGAAAAAGAAATTATAGGTACTAGAAATTGTCGCCCAGGGAAGGGCATATATCCCCCTCTTGAACCTCCTTCTGAATACCCACGCTTTGAAGAATTATTAACTTTCGATACTACAAGATTAATCGATATATCAATTGAACGATTAATCTAGCGAATATTTTTATGGAATATATCTAATTATTTGTCTTTGCCAGTTGCATAAGATTTTAGGAAGCTTGTAAAATTTGTGCAATGTAAACTTCGAAATTAGAAACTAGATTCTGCGAAGAATCAACGATAAAGGGCAATCCGCGCGCAAGTCCAGAGAGGAGCTGCGAAATTTTGTGGGGCGGGCGTTGAATCAACTTAATTAAACTCCTTAATCCATTTCTATAACGTCTTAATTCCAATTCTAAAGTTTGCGGAAGAAACTTGCAGACGCGTTCGCATGTCGTTTTCCACATTGAAATCCACCAAACGAAAACTGGAAGATTATACGGAACATCCTGATGGAAAAGGAGATGTCGCGTCCTTGCGATAATCAAGCTTGCGATCGTGCCACTTGATTGTGTCAGATATTTCAATTAAAGACTTGGACGCATAAATCAATTGAAAGTCCACTTTATTAAATATTAAGAAAAGCATCGAAACTGTTCGATCTCTTCAGATCCTGTATGCATTGTAATGTACATAAAATTTAAAGATATTATCTGTGAAAATTATTTAGTTCTATCTATCTCATCTGAACATTATAATATAATAATATATATGATGGGAAAATAGCCAAATTTTAAAAAAAGATCAATTTTTTATAAATCACTTGTTAAAATGCTCCGGAATTCAATTTGAAACAATTTTTTTTAACACGGTTTTATTAAAATCAGGAAAAGAGAACTTTAATTTTACAGCTATATACGTAAAGTAAAAGAATATAAAGATAAAAATATACAGGATGTTTCAGAATGATCGCCAAATATTTTGTGCGCAAGTAAAACGGACTAAACTAAATCAAAAAGTTTTCTACCATTTTGCAATTTTCACAAAAGTTAATGTAATAATAATTACTAAATATTGCCGAATATTAGTCTCCAATAATTTCTCACTCAAGCACTCAATTTTACAGAAAAATAGCAAGAAACTTATTTTTTTTTAGAGCTCTAAGAATTTTTTCAGAATTTCTTTTCAACTATTTATTATTGTATTTTCTTATTAGCAACTATTTTTATCAACATGAAAAAATGAGGTATTAAAAAATTCTTAAAAAATTTTCAGAATTGGGAAAAATAAACAATTTTTATCTCTTGCAATTTTTTTATAAAGTTGATAGTACTTAAGCAAAAAAATATTGAAGATCAATATTCGACAATTTTTAATTAATATCTTGTTAATTGTTTCAAAATTGCAAAATGGTACAGAATTTTTCAACTCAGTTTAGTCCGCTCTAGTAGCGCACAAAATATTTAGCGGCCATTGTGAGATACCCTGTATATAAAGTCTATTTTAGTTTAGTGGTATTTTTTTGAAAGTTTTCAATAACACTATATATAGGGTCCTAATAATTATAGCATCTGAAATATCTTTGAGTCTATAAGGTCTAGAGAAAAATTTGTTTAACCGAAATTTCACGATATAAAAGGGTCTATCATGTGGCGGAAATGATTTGGAATGAATTTTTGTCCAGGTAGAGGCGCTTCAGAGATTTCAAGGTCAACTTTTTTTTCAAGTGGATTATATAATTTTATGTAATATGATTCCTCTGGTTATATTTTGCGTATAAAGGTATTAAGGTAGAAGTATCGAAAAATTAATAATTTAGATATTTTATACTTTATTCTGACAAATATTGACATAAAATATTATAGCAAATTTTTCACTGGCAGAACAAGTACGCACTCAGTGCACTTTAAAGCCATTGTACATAAATCGATGTAAAGATGTACGTTTAATAAAAATATAGAAACGAATTAAACAGCGAAATCTTCAATATATTTTATTGTGGTATTTAATAATATCCCATACAGCACAGAAAGATTGCAGAAATATTGCAATATTACATGATGATTGCGAAACGTTGCTGAATCTTTGCTGCAAGATTCCAACAATTTTAAGATGTCCGCTTTTTGTTATATTGCAGCGAAACGTTCCAGCAATATTGCAATGTAATGTATTTGGATAAATTTCTTACGAAGACTCGAAAATAAAAACTGTACATTTTCCGTACATATACATTTTTCACTAACATTAATTTTTTTACAAATTACATTTCTGGTGATATGTCCTTTCTATAAAACAATTTTTTTATGATAAAATCATAAAATATTCCAATAAGTGCAGTATTAATTTTGAAGGATAAATTTATTTGTAAGGATAAAACATATATGTATGTGCCCCGAACAAACTACAAATATTATCCACATTAACATAATAATAAAGTCGCTTGGTAAGTTCATCATGGATTAAGTTAATCGCAGTGGCTCTTTTTATTCGAAGCCACTCCGAGTTAACTGAAATTGATTAAAAAATGATAGTATGAAATTTATCATTATAAAATTCGAACGCTGGTTTATTCTTGCGTTCACATCAGGCATACAAATATATCATCAATCACATAATTAATATTTCGATAAATTGTTTTTAGCAGTTTAATTGTTTATTGTCTTATCCGATAATAATGCATTGATTATATCCAAATTCGATATTATTACAAAATTTTTTGATTTCATATTTAAAATAAATATAAAACTAAGCTAATAAAATGATCGTCAAATAATAAATTTTTTATTTAAATATAAAAATGGATTACATTAATTATTATATCATTTATATCTGATAAACTAAAAAACTGTATTACATAAATATTAGAAAAAATTATATTTTTATATTATTATTATTAACAATATATTATTATTATTAACAATATATTATAACAATTAAAAAATTACAGTTTTACAACGTTTCTGGAATATTACTAGCATATATTATTGGAATATTACAGGCATATTACTGAAATTACAGGAATACTGTTAATTTATACCTCTGCAATGTTACATTGCAATTTACAATATTGCTTCAATCTTCTATGCTATGTGGGATACATTGTGAGTATATATGTATATATATACAAATAATAACCTAAATTTTCTGATATAAAAAATATACGTATAATTATAATAAATTATCGAAACGTGTATACAAATTATTAATTAAATATTAAAGATACAATTTAATAATATCGAAATTTTTATCGTGCAGCGCTAATTACCAATAGCTAAATTTATTATAATTATATCGGATATTTTATTAATTAAAATATTTCACTTTTACATTCAGATTAAGTGAGTGTACAACAGCTATAATGTGCACCAACAAGTAAACCTTACATGTTACACTCCGATTTTGAATATGTCGTAGTTTCAGTTAGAGCAAAAGATAGTATTTCTTTATACATGCTCTTACAATCGTTTAGGGAGTGAAATACCCTCTTGAAAAAAATCGATTTTTATATTTTCGAGCTAATATCATTGAAATGATAAAAGATATAAAAAAAAGTTTCAAATAAAAGTTTTATGATTTTTAATGTACTTTATAACAGTTCACTCTGATTTTTCGAAAATGATATTTTTTCGAAATCCCCCAGCCCTCAATTTTTGAAAATTTTAAAATTTTTCTTATAGCAAAACTCAAAGTTAAATTTATCGACAAATACAATCATGTATGATAAAGTTAATTTGCGAAGTCGCAATTTTCAGACATAAGCTAGATATACCTTCATATCGCTATTCGCGTGGTCCATCCGTATGTATGCGTCGTTTGTATTGCTATGCTTGCTTTTTTTGAAATTTTTTTTCTTATATAAATATATTGTAAATGTTATGATCCTTGCTTTTTTATATATTTATTATTTATTTAAAATTTTTTAAATTCTTTAAAATTTTATTACGTATAACATTGTTTTTGTTTTTTTATATTATTACATTTTTATATTATTATATTATTACATTGTTGTTTTTTTTTATATTATAATATTATATTTTGTTTAGAAGTTTTTGTAGGTTTAATTTTATTGAATTTTTTATTGTTTAAAATCTATACAATAATGAGAACGCCTAAAATTTTTGAGATAAAAAAATGCTATATGTACCTTAATTTTATGCACCAAGAAACATTTAAAAATTGCTATATCATGACAGGAGTCACAAATAGTGTCACAATTTTTTAAATAAGTGTTTCGTATTTAGAAGGTTTATCTTCAATGCAACTACTTTTATACATTCATATATAAAAAGATTTACGAATCTAGGAGATGAAAACTAATTATGAATAAGAGATTGAATTTTAAAATATTATTTCTTAAATGCAAATTTATGTTTTAATTATACAATATAACTACATCCGAAAAATGTAAAAAAATTTTTCCACGGCCTAAATATGTAAACATCCAATGTCTGAATCATATCTGTCGTTCCAACAGAAATCGTTAAAATATTTATCTTTTTTTCACGTTTACTTGTATTAATGATGTTAATTTTTTTTCCATTAGCTCCGTCGATAAGTTTAAACACAAGACAGATTTTTCATTAGTGTTAGGTAACTAAATCCGTTCAAACCGTGTAATTGCGAGCTCCGATGTCAACTTACCGGAAGTAGAAATAAAGATATTATATTCGCTTTATATAAGATTTTTTTCAATCTTTGACTCGAATTTGCCATCTTTTTCTTTCAAAACTATGAGCAAGGGAAATATCTCTACATGCATGTATCTACTGATGCATCAAGGGTGGCCAACTTTTTAAATAGCCAATTTCGGGATATCAACCTTAAAATTTCAGGACACATCTCCAAAATTCGGGACACAAGGGTAAGTTAAAAAAAAGAGAGAGAAAGAAAGAAAAAAAAATTACGAAGATACCTTGTAATATTAACTACATTCAATAAATGAAATATATATTATATTATTAAATTTATTCATATTTATAAAATATATTTACAAAATTAAATGACATTAAAAAATCAAACTACGACGAAACATAATAATATATATTTAAAATACAATATTTTAAAGCTTAAAATAATTTTCTTTGTGACTTTACAGATTTCAACATATTCTTACTCTCTAGAACATATTTGTAAAAATATAATACAGATTTAAGAGGGTTACTTTGGCGTCAACGCGGTAAGAGATGCGCAATCTAAACTTACATATATAATCATTAATTGTATAATGTGTATTAAAAAATGTTAGTTTGAACGTTTCGGTTATCGATTTTAACCATCTTCAACAAATACATAATTAATATTAGGTGTTGGAATTAATTCGTAGCGTTTTTTAATGAAAGAATGTTATTTATTTCACATGAGCATTAAAAAATACATTAATGAAAGTACTTCCCATCACTTGTAAAACGCTACGAATTAATTCCAACACCTAATATATTAACAAAGATTATCTTCTATCCTGTCGGAAAGTGAAAAAAGCACAAACATCCTACAAAGAAGTTGCCTGTCTTTTGGGTTACTAAGTGATTGCGTTCTAATAAAGTTATTAAGAATTAAAATTACGTAAAGTTAATATTAAATTGTACAAAGAAAGTCCTTACCTCAATCCCATATAACATTGTAGTTAAGTACAATACAATAAGTAAATGAAAAAAATTTGTATAAAATATGTTGTGATGAAACTTAAAAATCGTCAAAATGTATCGAATGTTCTTAACTGTCTCACATCTGAGAATGTAATAAACAAGATGTTTTTAAGATAGATACTGAAAGGACATAGAACGATGTTGTCATTGTGTAAGTTAAATCTAAATTTATTTACATTTATTAAGAATGTCATTATATGTACGATTTAAACCATCTGTGACTTTTTGAAGATTGGGACCATTTGTTGTTTTATATTTATGATTATTGAAGTGTTTATTAAAATATCTTTGTTACGTCCAAACCCTTGAAAATTTGGTCAAGGAGACAATGAGAGAGAATGGAGAGGGTATGGAAGGACGGTCAGAATCAATCTCTACAGGTATACGCGCGGAGGCGAACATCTGTGAGTCGTACGCACCTTTTAAGTCTCGGAATGTGGGTCAACGTCTGAAGGGACGCTATGACACCTGTTCCGCTGGACAGTGCGAAAGTCGGTCCTACTTTTTCGGTCAAGGAACTTGATCCATTTGACCCGGGACTGGACCTCGTGCGATCTCAGGTATTCGAGGGAAGTGAATGCGAGAGGTGATGTTAATAAAAGACAGAGGAATAAGTTACGTTTATTAATAAAATAATAAACAAAGGATTTTATACATTATAACTTCTCTTTACATAAAAAAATATATATTATCTATAGAAAAAATATGTACTATCTTGTGGATGAATGCGTGTGTGTGTGTGTGTGTGTGTGTGTGTGTGTGTGTGTACAATGAATGTGTTTTTCCATGAGAAACGCGGAGGTGGACTGTAAATAATTATGACTTATTTAGTAGCTGTCCCCAAGATATCGGGTAGATTCTAGGCGAGTGGCCAAGGAGCGAAGTCGTCAGCGAAGAGCGTCTGAAGGGCAGTGGCGTCGTGGCGTATGGCTAACTTCAGTTGCGATTTGATTACAAGTTCACACTCGGACGGGATCGCGAACTGGCGTGATTAGCGCGGGTTATAATGATTTTCACTGTCCGAGACAGTGAGTAACTAAGCGCGAACTCCACTGACGTGGAATGGTTTAAAATTTTGTACTGACGTGAACCGGGTGCTTCAAAATTTGGTACTGACGTGAACCGGGTGCTTCAAAATTTGGTACTGACGTGAACCGGGTGCTTCAAGATTTCGTACTGACATGAATCGGGTGCTTCAAAATTTGGTACTGATGCTCTGTGCTTCCGCAGGACCTCTATTTATACCCCGAAAAAAGGGTGTTGAGTCCTTTGTCTAGGATGCTAAAGTTAGTTGTAATATCACGCGAGATTTACGATTTTTATAACGTTTTATCGTGGTTAATCTAAAGTACATAGAGTAGTTTTTAGAAGAAGAGAAAGTGATTTATGGTTTTCCTTAAAGATTGCTCCGAGACGGATGACGAATTCTGTTATTCTCGCGGAAAATATGGTTAGATAAGCAAATGGTTACCATGCTACCATTGTCAGTTGCGAGTCTGGTTTCAGATAACGCTCCTGTTGGAAGTTATTCTATTACGTTTTTTTAAGTGCGACATGGCGCCTGTTTTCTAAGATAAAATTGTTAGTCAGTCTCGGATGATAAAGCCTAGATTTTTACTATTGCGTGACTTCGGTACATTTATAATGTCTTTGCAATCTTGTCTCTTTTCGGGCCTACATTAAGGTTATTATTCTTTCCAGATTGATTGACATTTACGAGTTTTCGCGGCGCCTGTCCAGTCCTTTTTTCAATTCTGTTAGTCCGTTATCAGAAGGCGCCGCTCGGGTCTCGTAGACGCCAACCATAGTCGCGGCGAAGAGAAAAAAAAAATCGTGGCGTCTGTAGGACGTAAACACCCCCAGCCTTAGACAAATGTTGGGGTGTGAGAACGCAACATTTGCAAAATAAAAAAAAGGTGTCAGTTCTTTTCTTTCGACAATTTGATGGGTTTGAACATATGGTTGGACTCACATTTAAGTGTTATTTTTTACATGTGTGTCCCTTGGTTTATTAGAGAAGCAGGAAAGAATAGGACCTTTCCAAAATTCGCCTCTTCAGTTCTTTCGTCCTTCCGTTTTACAGGTAAAAGTCGATATCTTGGTATGCATCAACATTTTGATATCCGTCCGTAAGTTTATAGCTCATGTCATCAAGAAGCAGGAAAGAAAGATAGTATTCTTTTGGAATTCTTTCGTACTCCTTGTTATGCTATAACGTGTATATACTTATAATAATGCAACTAAAGTACTTAAGTGCTCATTGAAAGATACTCCTGCGATATGATTTTAGTTAACGATAAGATTTGCCAATCTTTGCTGGAGAATTTATAACTGTATACATATATTGTATAGTGTATTTTTTAATGTTAAATATATATATTATTTTTTCTTTTTCCTTTCGCCTTAGTATTGGCAAATGTATGTTGGAATATTTGGGAGAATGAATACCTGAAAGTCGCCAACCTCCCAAAAAAAAAAAGATTTATTGCATCGACCTGTGCAATGATCCAAGGTACTTCCCCTCTCCAGTCTAAAGTGTGAGATCTTATCAGTGTGCCGAAATCTTTTGATGCGGCTTCGACACTTATTCCTCCGCGGCTTGATATTTATTGTCGTTTTACCGCAGGTCGAACAACTTTGCAGTCGTCCACAGACTTTTTATGGACGAGACAAGGGCCATGTAGCATCCTTTATTTAGAATTTCTGCGTGGCAACGGTCGCAGGTTTTTATCAGGATACTTTGACAGACCCTGTGTTCCTTCAGTGATGTGCACTGGGGTCGGTCAAATACCGAAACTGTCAACTAAATTCTTCCATTTAATTGGAGTACAAAGATCTTTATACGATCTAGTGATCCGGAGATGGTGATAGTGCACTGGCGAATTATAGGCTGTAATTGACGATCAGGTGGCTTTGCATACGAGGGAAATTCTTTTAAGAGGGAGAAGGAAAGCAGGACAATTTGCCTAAGAATAAAGGAAAGATGTTGTTCTTAATTAATCTTACTCCAGCAAGAATCAGCTATATAAATCTCTTGTTAGTTTTTCTTAGTATAGTGATTCTAGAAAAAAAAAGATTATTATTATTATTATTATTATTATTATTATTATACTACTCCTGAGTTTCTCTTATTATATAATATATATACTATATATATTAGGGGTACAAATAAGTTCGTGCGGTTTTTTCTCGAAATTTGGGGCTTTATTGTGAAAAACCGCTTACAATGTAATCAGAGTCACTTCCAATGATAATGCAAGCTCTTCTTGCGTTTGACATGGATCTTCATCGAGTAATGCCTCTAATTCTGCGTCTTCAAACTTTCTTGGACATCCGGCACGCTCTTGGTCTTCCAAGTCAAAGTCACCACTCTTAACCGTGCAAACCACTTCTGACACGTTCACTCAGATAGAGCATGGTCACCATAAACTTCCACTAAAATACGATGACTTTCGGCAGCACTTTTCTTCATATTGAAGTAATGCAGTAAAACTCCCCGCAAAAACACTTTATTTGGTACAAAGTTCGATATATTTGACGAAGTAAAAATATTGTTGTTTACAATTCGAACAAATGACACATACTGAACTTAATACCTACTAATGACAGCTATCCAACGCATACTTAGAAATACGGAACGGTGGAATGAAACAGTAGTTACGCCATCTCTTTCAAAACCGCACGAACTTATTTGTACCCCTAATATATTGTGCGGGAATGCACTGCGCGGAAAGATTCGAGTGAGAGAACGGCACACGGTTGATATAATACACGACAGTAAAGAGAACTCCGTTTCTTTGTAATTTAACAAAAGAATTTTCTTTAATATTTACAATTACAAATTCAGAAAATATAATTAATTGAATATTAGATGTGTTGAATTAGATTAACAGAATATTAGATGCGGTCACCCTTTCCAAATTGTATTCGGAATCGCGGTGATAAAAAATTTCGGCGATTTTCTCGGCGCTTCTCGAAAAGATCTTTTTTATAGCGGTTTTTACTAAGCGGTTAGCACGGCGGTTTTACGAAACGATATAGTAGAGACTCTGAACACTAAGAAGAAAAGGAACGGCGAGATTGAAGCATTTATTGCTTTCGGCCTGGGCTTTCTTTTTGAGAAAATCCAATAGATTTTTGCCACAAACGTAATTATTACGTGGCATTAGTTGTAGAAAATTGATTGGCACTTTGGATTCTTTTCTAATGACGTTCAACGTAACAGTCATGCGCGACAGAAAATCCGTACGTGGGATTGGTGACAGCGCGTGACGTATTCGTCGGAGCACGGCGCTCGCGTGCGCGAATTGAATTGTTCTAGAACTTTCGATGGTCCGTTGCCGGTGCCTGTTTGCGTGTACCGAATTGTTTTAAAAATGAAAAAGAACGACAAATCGCTGACTTAGACGAGAATTAAGATCATGCTCGAGATGAAATCACGAGCTCACCTTATGCGTGCGTTCAACAACAATTACTGTCGGTCGACCGAAAGAATTCTTACTTTTTCCCGAATTAACGATCTCAAACATTCCCGCCCGCCTCGTCATCTCCGTGACGATATATGTATAAAAGTTACCTCGGGCAATGCTTGTTCGATCGAAAGCGATTAATAGCTGCAAATTTTAAGAATGTGAACATTTAATTTATGCGGTAAATAATTTCGTTGTACTTGCTGTTCCCAACTTTTAGCCTGAGTACACGTATACGACACAGCACGTCGGAGCACAAGTACTAAGTACTTGCGACGCGATGAACGCATTGAGATTACAATAATAAACAGTAAACGCGTACATAAGACAAGCGATGCAATACAATGAATCCGTGGAAGAGCTTGAACTGTAAACGAGAGTTATATGACAAAATAAAATTGAAGCAATGATTCACGAAAGTACAAGCGATCAATTCATGCTCTCTTTTACATTCGATGCATTAGCGTGCGAGATAAACGCGTTAGCATCCTCTGGCAATAGAACTAATTTGACTAAAGGACGAATTAATTCGGACGAGGCTGTTTTGACCGTGACCATTCGTACCACGCCGTCGTCTCCAGGATGTAGCTGCGTTATCCGTGCCAGTGGCCATTTATTTGGCGGTGAGAGCTCAGAACGAATGATGCATAGCGATCCAATGCGTGGTGGCAAAGCGTCCTTGGTCCATTTCGGTCTGGTAGCCAGAGTGTGTAAGTACTCGCGTGACCATCTCTGCCAGAAGTGGTCTCGCATCCGCTGGACAAGTTGCCACCTAGAAAGCAAATTTTCCTTCTTGTCCGACAAGGATGGCTCGGGGATGGCCAGCAGTGGTGCCCCGATGAGCAGGTGACCTGGTGTCAGAGCCGTGAGGTCGTCGGAGTCGTCTGAGAGGGCATGCATGGGCCGGGAGTTCAGGCATGCCTCCACTTGTGCAAGCAGGGTGCTCATTTCTTCGAAGTGAGCCTGATTTCGCCGATGGTTCGGCGCAGGTGATATTTGGCAGATTTCACGGCCGCCTCCCAGAGTCCAAAATGTGGTGCCGAAGGGGGGTTAAAATGCCAATGGATCCCCTCTGATGTAGCGACGTGTGCGATCTTTCGTCCTTCTGACGAGGATGCTCGGAGCATCTCTCGAAGTTGCCGGTCGGCGCCCGAAAAATTGATGCCGCAGTCGGAATAGATGTCCGTGCAAAGTCCTCGGCGAGATGTGAAGCGACGGAGAGCAGCCAGAAAAGTGTCGGTGGTGTATGCTGAAACAGCCTCGAGGTGAACGGCCTTGGAACTAAAACAAATAAAAACGGCGATGAACGCTTTGTGAGCGCTGTGCCCACGCCCTTTGCTCGTCCTGATGAATATAGGCCCGGCGTAGTCGATGCCCACGTGAAGAAATGGTCGTGCAGGAGTCACTCTTCCTGGAGGAAGGTTTCCCATTTTCGGTTGCGGAGTGGCAGTCCTCCACCAAGTGCATGTCACGCACTGATGCAGCCATCGCTTGACCACTGCTCTGCCTTGTGGAATCCAGAATCGGAGGCGAAGCATTCCCAGGGTCATCTGAACTCCTCCGTGGAGAGTACGGCGATGGTAGGCTTCCACCAGCAGGCGCGTGAGCCATGACCTTGGCGGCACGATGAGAGGATGTCGCTCGTTGAAAGACAGCGCGGCGTGCTTGAGGCATCCTCCGACTCGCAGGATTCCGTGTTCGTCCACGGGCTGAGGGTTCGCAGATGGCTGTCTGAAAGACAGCGTTTGTTTTCGACAGCAGTCATCTCTTCCTGATAATGCAGTGACTGCACTGCGCGAATCCATTGAAGGAGTGCTGCGTCGAGTTCGGCAGGGAGAAGCGCTGACCTGTGGAGCTGATTGTCCACAGATCTGACTGAGCGGCTGCGGTGACGCCAACGCAAGCACCAGGAAGTCACTCTCAGCAATTGATGTAATGAAGAGAACCTGAGGAGTTCTTTTGGCTCGTGATTGCTCCTGATGACTGCCGCGAGTGTGGTGGCACGTTGCTCCGGTACGTCCTTGATGGGCTCCTGATCGACGCTTGGCCATTGCGTCGGATTCCCGCATAACCATGCAGGACCCGTCCACCACAAGGGATGGCTGAGGAGCTCGCGTGGTGTCAGTCCCCGGGAGGCACAGTCGGCGGGGTTGTCCTTGCCCGGGACGTGACGCCATTGAGCCTCCGGAAGTTGCTGCTGGATTCGTGATACCCTGTTGGCCACATATGTTTTCCAGCGAGAGGCGTGACCTCGAATCCAGTGAAGCGTGATCTTGGAGTCTGACCACAAGATCACTGGCGTTGCAGCTAATTTTAGCACAGAGCGCGTGTGCACGAGTACACTTGAAAGTAAGACGGCGGCGCAGAGTTCGAGTCGCGGGAGGGAAACAAGTTTAATCGCGCGACCTTGCTTTTGGCTGTCAATAATCGAGTCTTTATTTGATTGTTTGCGGTGATGCGAAGGTACACCACAGCGGCGTAACCTCTTTCGGACGCGTCTGCGAAGCCGTGTAATTCAAGCTGAGAGCTCGTGTTGCCGATGCCGAGTCAGCGGCCGACTCTGAGCTTCTCGAGCAGTGGAAGTTCTTCCCAGAGCCGCTTCCACTTTCCAGTGATGGTTGGCGGCAACGGTGCGTCCCAGCCTAGCTGTTGCAGCCAGGCAGACTGAATCAAAATTTTTGCTTGAATTGTTATTGGAGCCAGCCATCCGAGCGGATCGAAGAGTCGAGCAGTTTCCGACAGCAGACTTCTCTTGGTAAACGCGACGACGGTGCGAGGAGGAACAGAGAATTCGTCACTGGTTAGATACCAGCGCAACCCCAGAGTTGAGTGGTTCTCTTGTTCCCACGACCGCGAGTCTCTGATGAGGCAGTACTCGGGCGGAATGTCGCGAAGAAGCTCATGGCAGTTAGCGGTCCACTTTCGGAGAGAGAACCCGCCCGCCATGCAGAGGTTGCGGAGCTCGACTTGGAGAGCGATAGCATCGGCTTTGTTATGCGCTCCGGTTACGATGTCGTCGACGTAGCAGTCGTGTCATAACGCATCTGCGCCTCGCGGAAAACGCGATCCGTCGTCATCGGCGAGTTGACGCAGAATGCGAATGGCGAGAAATGGCGCGCAAGCGAGACCGTAAGTGACGGTTTTCAATGTAAACTCACGTATAGGCTCAACGCTGGGTCGCCAAAGAATGCATCGATGCCTTTGATCGTCGGGATGAACGAGAATTTGCCGATACATCTTTTCGATGTCAGCCACTAGCGCGTACCGATGCCACCGCCACCACAGAAGTACGTTCGCGAGGGGTGGCAGCAAGTTAGCCCCAACTAGAAGATGAGTATTGAGCGACTCACCGGACCTTGTACGCTGCGATCCGTTGAAGATGATCCTGAGCTTCGTAGTGATGCTGGACTCTCGAAGGACGTCGTGATGTGGAAGGTAGCACCGATCTTCGCCAGAATTCGGAGGTTCTCGTGCCAATTCCATGTGACCTTGATCCTCATATTCCTTCAGGAAGGCGCGGTAGAAATCTTCGAATCGTACGTCTCTCTCACAGCGTCGCTCCATGGCGATTAAGAGTCGTTCAGCAAATCTTCGCGTCTCAACCAGCGTCGTCGGCGGAGATGCAAAAGGTAGTCGCACTACGTATCGTCCTTCGGCAGTGCGTTGATGCTGCAGCGCGAAAATGTCTTCACATTGCTGCTCCTTTGACGTGAGTGCGACGGAAGCGGGCACCTCTCGTTCCTGCTCCCAGAAGCGGTGCACAAGCTCGGCTAGCTCATGATCTGCGGTGCACTGAAGCGAGTAGCGCTGTGCTGAGTTGGTTACTTGGTCGCAACCTCCCGATAGGATCCAGCCGAGCAGTGTCTTTTGAGCGATAGGCGCTTGGGGGCCTCCTTTGCGAAGACCTGGAAAATGATTGAGCATACTTCCGCTCCAAAAAGTAGCTCAATGGAATCGTTTGCTGCGTAGTCCGGATCAGCCAATTGGAGCCCCTTTAAGTGTGGCCACTCCATTCTGATCCTTGCGTGGGAGCCTTGGTAAAGCGAAAGACGTGGCAGAATAAATGCTCCGACGGTGAAGTCGGTCCCCGTGGTCAATGAGGTCACGTTAAGCGTCACCTTTCCTCTGCTGGGCCCGGAGCTTTTGCCGCTGATGCCGATGACTTCGATTGCGGATCGAGAGCGTGGCAGGCGTAGGCGCTGGACCAGAGCCTCGGAAATCAAAGAAATTTCCGAATCTTGGTCGATGAGCACGCGTGTGATATGCCGATTGCCGTGACAATCAGCAATGGAAACTCGCGCAGTTGCGAGCAAAATCGCCTTGTGGTCGTTGTCGCGGCGCACTGCCGACAGTGAGCTGACCTCTTGAGGTTTCGGTGAAACGTACGCGTAGTGTAATATTGAGTGGTGACTTGCACGTGGTACACGTCCTCGTCGACTGGCACTTCGCGAATGTATGAGAGCCGAGGCAGTTGAAGCACAGCCTGTGAGTTTCGGCGACGGCCTTGCGGTCGACAATGGATTTCTTCTTGAATTCTTCGCACATCATCACGTGATGCTTACCCTTGCATAGGACGCACTGTGAAGATTCGGTGTGTTTCTTGACGTGATGCGATTTGGCAGATCGCGACGGGTTCTCGGAGACCTTGAGAGATCTTGGCTTGGCGGCTTTGAGAGTACGTGCCCTTTTGTTTATGAAGTTCATCAGCTCTTTATGGGTGGGCATGTCACTCGAGGCGCTTGAGAGTGACTCCCACTCCAGGCGAGTTCTTGGATCGAAGAGTTCGACGACAAGATGATTTAGTAGATCGAAGCCATGAGAGCCGATAGGCCTGTCGATGCTCTCCTGGCCGTTGACTACCCTGGTCACGGCATTGAATATGCGGTTGAGCTCCTCCTCAGTTTCGCTCTTCATCCTAGCCACGGCGGTAAACTTGGAGAAATTGGAGCGTGATAACTCTCTCTTATTTTCGTACTGCTCGCTCAGCAGCTCCCATGCGCGTGGAGTCTCCGGTGACTGCTAATGGTCGAATCAGTTCCTCAGCAGGACCCTCCAGACAGGTTTTCAGGTAATGAAATTTCTCGATTGAGATTGATGAACTGTCTCCGACAATAGATTGGAAGAGGTCTCGGAACGTAGGCCAGTCTTCGAATGCGCCAGAGAAAGAACTAATCTTGAGGCGAGGCAGAGACGGTTTTCCGGAAGACTCATTACCTTCTGTTTTGGAAGCTGAACTCGGTTCCTTCGCCTTGAGTTTCCGAACATAGTCGAGAAGGAGACGTCGTTGCGTGACGTACGTCACTTTCGCTGAGTTAGCGACTCTGGTCGAGTTGTATTCGCTCTCCTCGAATGCATCTTCAAGGTGCTCTATGATGAGCTCATGCTGAGCCTCAAATTTCGCCCACAATCCATCCAGAAGACCGACGAATGTCTCGGCGGCTGCCAGCGTAATGTTCGCTGCGCCGAGCTCTTCCAGATCTGATACTGACTGAGCCATGCGATCGCGAAGGTCGTTTTGTTTCGTCAGCAAATTCTGCAGTTTCTTACCCATCACTCACTCTTTCTTTTCAGCACTAGCCAATTGAACGCAACGCACTCGACACTGCGGATGCCGGCGAGAATACGGCTCGAAGGACCAGAAATGTGCGGGAATGCACCGCACGGAAAGATTCGAGTGAGAGAACGGCACACGGTTGATATAATACACGACAGTAAAGAGAACTCCGTTTCTTTGTAATTTAACAAAAGAATTTTCTTTAATATTTACAATTACAAATTCAGAAAATTTAATTAATTGAATATTAGATGTGTTGAATATTAGATTAACAGAATATTAGATGCGGTCACCCTTTCCAAATTGTATTCGGAATCGCGGTGATAGAAAATCTCGGCGATTTTCTCGGCGCTTCTCGAAAAGATCTTTTTTATAGCGGTTTTTACTAAGCGGTTAGCACGGCGGTTTTACGAAACGATATAGTAGAGACTCTGAACACTAAGAAGAAAAGGAACGGCGAGATTGAAGCATTTATTGCTTTCAGTAACAGTCATGCGCGACAGAAAATCCGTACGTGGGATTGGTGACAGCGCGTGACGTATTCGTCGGAGCGCGGCGCTCGCGTGCGCGAATTGAATTGTTCTAGAACTTTCGATGGTCCGTTGCCGGTGCCTGTTTGCGTGTACCGAATTGTTTTAAAAATGAAAAAGAACGACAAATCGCTGACTTAGACGAGAATTAAGATCATGCTCGAGATGAAATCACGAGCTCACCTTATGCGTGCGTTCAACAACAATTACTGTCGGTCGACATAAAGAATTCTTACTTTTTCCCGAATTAACGATCTCAAACAATATATATATATATATATATATATATATATATATATATATATATATGTATTAGGTATGGGAATAAATTTCCGCCCTTTTTAAATGAAAAAGATGTGTTTATTTAAACAAATCTATATAAGTGAGTTTATTCAAAGTATGCTCCTTCGAAAGCAACAACTTTCTCCCATCTTTCCAATAATAAAAACGGATTCCTCGAATGAAAAAATGGTTCTTTTGAAGCGATCCATTTATCAAACCATTTTTCGATACCTTCATAAGAATTGAATCGTTCTCCAGAAAGGGTCGACTGCATGGATCGGAACAAATGAAAATCTGAAGGGGCAATGTCCGGTGAATACAGCGGGTGGGGCAGAATTTTCCATTTTACTCCTTCCAAGTATTTCTTGACCGGTCTTCGACCGGTTTTGCAACGTGTGGCCTAGCGTTGTCATGTAACAGAATCAGCTTTTTGTGCTTATTGTCCCATTCCGGTCGTTTTTCTTTCAAAGCTTGGTTTAAACGTATCAGTTGTAGCCGATAACGATCGCCAGTAATGGTTTCGGACGGTTTGAGCAGCTCATAATATATAATACTTCTTTGATCTCACCAGATGCACAACATAATCTTCGAAGCATGGATATTTCATTTTGGCGTTGATGGACCTGGTTCACCTGGCATCAGCCATGCCTTCAAGCGTTTAGGGTTATCGTAGTAGATCCATTTTTCATCGCCAGTTACGATACGATGTAGAAAATCCTTCCTTTGTTGTCATTGACGAAGCATCTCGCAGATGATCAAACGTCTTTCCATGTCTCTCTCTTTCAATTTGTATGGCACCCAATTTCCTTCTTTTTGCCATTGCGTGTAGACGTTTTCCAACAGTGGAAATCTATCAACATTTAACTCTTTTGTCAACCTATCGAGCGATAAACACGAATCTTCTTCGAGTAATGCTTGCAATTCTGCAAATTCATCTTCAAATTTTTTCGGTGCACCTTCGCGTTCTTTGCACGCACGTCAAAATCACCATTGTTGAATCGCCGAAACCATTCTTTACAACTAGTTTTCGATGGAGCATGCTCACCGTAAATATTTACGAGCAAACGATGCGTTTCCGCAGCACTTTTCTTTAAAATAAAATAATGGAGTAAAACTTCCCGCAAATGTTGCTTTTTTGGAATAAATTCCGACATCTTCAACGCAAAAAAAGTTACTCTTTGTTACGCTTCGAACGAATGTCATCTATTGGGCTCAAAAGTTTAGACACACACCTTTCAAAAACATGTCTTGCCGTTCTATCGAACACACGAGCAATGCTACTAACGACATCTTTCTGCAATGGACGGAAACTTATTCCCATTTATTATTATACTCATTTATTATTATTTACTTTTTCTAGTTATTATTTTTTTAATATATTTTTTTTATGTAAATATATATATATTATACATATATATTCTTATGCTTATTATTATATGGAAGGGTACGTGCCCGCTCTTATCACTATATTGGGCGTAACCTAATATAATCAAAGTTTTCTTCATATCGATTTGATGATACTTGCGAGCATCACTTCCGCTACGAATTTCTAACTTAATTAACGCAACTTCATTTTTTATGGTCTCCAAAATGAACATCCGTCGCTCCTGTTGATTTATAAGGAATCTGGTCAGATCCCTTGCCTTCCTTGGCCAAGACGAGCCGGAGAAGGGAGCGGTGTGAGCCAATCCACAGGGGATCCCTTGCCATTTTATTTGGCAGAACCTGTCTTCCAGAATGTAGACCTCGAATAATCAGCGTTCCACGTTACGGCCTCGTCTCGTAGAGAGATCGTGACCGTTCCGTCTCCGTTGACGTCTGTTATAATTCCGCGTTGCCATCCTCGGTTTTCGCGAATGGCCACCGACAACGATGATCGGGATGATGAAGCAGCATGTGCCCCTTTCGTGTCATCCTTCGGGTTAGTTCCTCGAGCAAGTCCTGGAAGTCTTCGCTCCCGATCTTCAATTGAACCCAGAACATCGTAGGTGAGTCCACTTTTACAACTTTTACTGCCATCGAACTTCGTGCCAATAGTTTGGTGTTAATGCATGTGAACTGGTTTAATGTGAGAAATTCGCAAGCAGTTAGGATGAACGATGCGACTATTTTTCTTTATTTTAATTTTAACATTATTTTTATTTAAAATTTCCAAGACTTCATGAGGTCCGGTATATTGATCTCCAAATTTTCCAGGTTTTGATCCCTTTAATAAAAATACATGATCTCCGAGCTTGAATGTCTGTGGATTGATTTTCTTGTCATAATGTTTTTTTGATTTAACTTTAGCTTCTATGACGTTTTCACGAGCATTTGTTTGGATTGCATGGAATTGCGTAACTAAATTTATCAGATAATTATCGTAATTAGCTAATTTGTCTTCAGGGTTGAGGAGCTCATTTGACGGTACTCTTGCTATTTTACCGAACACTAATTCGTATGGAGTATGTTTCGTAGCCTCATGAACGTTAGTGTTGTAATTAAACATGGCTAAGTCAATCCATCTGTCCCATTGTTTCTGCTCGTTTGCGTATTGTTTCAGGTATTCTCCTAATGCATGATGTGATCGTTCTAAGGATCCATTTGATTGAGGATGAAATGCAGTTGTACGGAATTTATGGATTCTGAATATTTTTGCTATTTTCTTCATTAATTCACTGATAAAATTTCTTCCTTGATCGGTTAATATAGCTTTAGGTACTCCTAATACGCAAATAAATCTATCGACAAAACTTCTGCTATTGTCTCTGATGTTTGATCCGATAAGGGCATCCCCATTCAAAATTCAGTTAACTGATCTTGCAGGGTTAAGATATATTCGTTACCTCTTCCAGTTTTAGGTAAAGGTCCTACAATATCCATGGCTACTTTGTCAAAAGACGATCCTGGTGTGTCAGTGATTATCATAGGTTGTTTGGTTTTTACTCGAACGAGTTTTTTTAACTGACATTGTAAACATTGTTGTATATATCGTTGAACATCGTCGGACTTTAGATTTTCCTAATGGTATTTGTGTTTTATTCTTGTGTTGTAAGTCTTCGTGACACCTCGATGTCCTCCCGTAGGTAAGCAATGCATTTCTCCGATTATCGTAGATCGAAGATCTTTAGGTGGGTATTTCACTAGTCCATTGCATATAATTAATTTGGTTGATGAATCCATAAAAATTAATTGCAATGCGGTTTTGATATTGCTCCATGGCACGTTGTTAACATGATCGGTTTTAGCAATGCTAATAGTTTCTAATTTTAATTCTTCAGTGACAGATCGTAAATCTTTTATTACGGCGGAAATCTGGGTGAAGGTTATCGTCGGTCCCTCACGTTGCCCGTCGCTAATAGGCAAGGCTAAATGGTAGTATTTTTTGTATTTTACGACTTTAGCTTTTCCTAGGGCGAGATTTTCTAAGCGAGGGATCTCGTTCCTTTCAAACAGTTTTTGTGAACCTGAGTCTAATAGTTTCCCATTGGTGTCGACAAAATATACAACGTTATCCTTTCGCAAAAATTTTCCTTTTAATTTCTGAATTTTATGTCCTTCTTCAAATTCTTCCTTTTCTTGATTTTCCTCTTCATCGTCACTTTCTGCATCGCCTTTTCCGTCCAATGAATCATTTCTGTCTTTTGCTCTTTCCGTCTCATTCTCTTGTTGTGGGAAATCTCTGGGTAGCTTATCCTGCTGGGCGTCTCTATTTTTTGCTGTTTGGCTTCGAGTCTGCATTTTATTACTTTGAGGAATATTGCGCGTTATAGCCTTTTCCATAGTTTGCGGCTCTTGTGATTTCTCTGTCTCTTTTCGTGTAAGAGATGCTGAATTCGTATCCTCTTCAAGTGGATGATCGTCTGGAAATAAGTTTTCAAGTGGTTCGTCATCAGTCAAATATAATTTAAAATCTTCGTCCTTTTCGTCTTCCTCATCTGATTCCTCTAGCATTTTAGAAATCATTTCTGCATCTTTTGGATCGTTAAGATTCAAAGGCTTGTGGTGATTTAATTATAGTGCAGTTCGCTTCTTCAAGGTCTACCGGATTTCGTGACAATGCATTGGCATTTACGTTAGTTTTACCTGCTTTATATACCACGTCGTAATCATATTCAGCTAATTTTAATCTCCATCGTAGTACTCGCATGTTTGCCTGTGCATTTTTAAACCAGAGAAGAGATTTGTGGTCCTTAACTAAAATAAATTTCCGTCCATATAGATAAGGTCTAAAATGCTTGACACAATACATTATGGCTAAAGCTTCCTTCTCATAAATGTCGTATTTTATTTCGTTTTCGGTCAGAGTTCGCGAAGCGTATGCTATCGGTCGATCTTTATTTATTTCTCCTTGTGATAAGATGCCTCCAATTGCTATTCCGGAAGCATCAGTAGTTAATATAAAAGGTTTGGAAAAATCGGGATATTGCAAGGTTATTCGCACAATTTCTCTTTTAATGCTTGGAAGGAGTCTTCTTGATCTATTGTCCATTCAAATTTAATATCATTTTTTAACAAATTGGTGAGGGGTTTGGTTAATTTTGAAAAACTTTGTATAAATCTTCGGTAATATCCGGCTAATCCAAGAAATTGTTTGATATTTCTCGGCGTTTTGGGCCTTAGAAATTGTCTTACAGCTTCTAATTTCTTCGGATTAACTCCATCCTTATTAATTATGTGCCCCAAATAAGTGACTTCGGTTTTCAAGAATTCGCATTTGTCAGGCTGTAATTTTATTATAAATCAGCTTTGCGCAATCGCTCTATCAACAAATTATACTTCCTTTCGTGTTCTTCTTCTGAAGTAGCGTAGATGACAGTGTCATCTATATACACAAATAGTTCTTCGCCTTGCAATCCTGATAATACTAAATCTATTAACCGTTGAAAAGTAGCGGGCGCATTCTTTAATCCGAAAGGCATTCGGTCAAATTCGTAATGACCGAAAGAAGTTGTAAATGCAGTTTTATGGCTGTCAACAGGATCCATCTTTATTTGATGAAATCCGGATGCTAAGTCGCATACTGAGAAATATTGCGCTCCGCCTAATTGATCCAGAATATCAATAATGTTAGGTAACGGGTAAGCGTCCCCGACAGTTTTTTCGTTTAAGGCTCGGAAATCTAATACTATTCTCCACCGCTTATTTCCCTTTGTGTCCTCTTTTTTGGGAACTATCCATACACACAATTGTTCTATGTTTATTTTCGGACGTTATACTACCGAATTCGCGCGCGAGTTGACCGATAATATCCTCTGAGTCGGCGGAACACGAGGGTCTTAGAATTATCTGAAATCTCTGATTCACTCAGAGAGAAACCCGCCGCTTCAGATTCAAATTCGGAAGATTTGAGGGGAGTGGGAGTGTGTAATGTGTTTTGTGTACTCGACTTTAACTTGTTCAGATTTTCTATAGCCGTTTTATAAAAGCTTTCCACTTCAGATTTATTGTCAGAATTTCTCATATTCATTCCCGTCTCTTAAGATCGCACTTATAATCCCGGAACGAGTCCCCAAAAATTTATTTGATCTGTTACGTCCAAACCCTTGAAAATTTGGTCAAGGAGACAATGAGGGAGAATGGAGAGGGTATGGAAGGACGGTCAGACTCAATTTCCACAGGTAAACGCGCGGAGGCGAACATCTGAGAATCGTACGCACCTTTTAAGTCTCGGAATGTGGGTCAACGTCCGAAGGTACGCTATGACACCTGTTCCGCTGGACAGTGCAAACGTCGGTCCTACTTTTCGGTCAAGGAACTTAATCTCTTTGACCCGGGACTGGACCTCGTGCGATCTCAGGTATTCGAGGGAAGTGAATGCGAGAGGTGATGTTAATAAAAGACACAGGAATGCCTTAAGTTACATTTATTAATAAAATAATAAACAAAGGATTTTGTACATTATAACTTCTCTTTACATAAAAAATATATATTATCTATACAAAAAATATATACTATCTTGTGGATGAATGCGCGCGCGCGCGCGCGCGCGTGTGTGTGTGTGTGTGTGTGTGTGTGTGTGTGTGTGTACAATGAATGTGTTTTTCCATGGGAAACGCGGACTGCAAATAATTATGACTTACTTAGTAGCTATCCCCAAGATATCGGGTAGGTTCTAGGCGAATGGCCAAGGAGATCCGTCGTCAGCGAAGAGCGTCTGAAGGACAGTCACCGTGGCGTATGGCTAACTTCAGTTGCGATTTGATTACAAGTTCACACTCGGACGGGATCGCGAACTGGCATGATTAGCGCGGGTTATAATGATTTTCACTGTCCGAGACAGTGAGTAACTAAGCGCGAACTCCACTGACGTGAAATGGTTTAAAATTCTGTACTGACGTGAACCGGGTGCTTCAAGATTTCGTACTGATGTGAACCGGATGCTTCAAAATTTGGTACTGACGCTCTGTGCTTCCGCGGGACCTCTATTTATACCTCGAAAAGGGTGTTGAGCCTTTTGCCTAGGATGCTAAAGTTAGTTGTAATATCACGCGAGATTTACGATTTTTATAACGTTTTATCGTGGTTGATCTAAAGTATATAGAGTAGTTTTGAAAAGAAGAGAAAGTGATTAATGCTTTTCCTTAAAGAGCCAAGATTGCTCCGAGACGGATGACGAATTCTGTTATTCTCGCAGAAAATATGGCTAGATAAGCAAATGGTTAGCATGCTACCATTGTCAGTTGCGAGTCTGGTTTCAGATGACGCTCCTGTTGGAAGTTATTCTATGCGTTTACGTTTTTTTAAGTGCGACATGGCGCCTGTTTTCTAAGATAAAATTGTTAGTTAGTCTCGGATGATAAAGCCTAGATTTTTACTATTGCGTGACTTCGGTACATTTATAATGTCTTTGCAATCTTGTCTCTTTTCGGGCCTACATTAAGGTTATTATTCTTTCCAGGTTGATTGACATTTACGAGTTTTCGCGGCGCCTGTCCAGTCCCTTTTTCAATTCTGTCAGTCCGTTATCAGAAGGCGCCGCTCGGATCTCGTGGACGCCAACCATAATCGCGGCGAAGAGAAAAAAAAAATCGTGGCGTCTGTAGGACGTAACATCTTTTTTCATCCAGAATTTCTGTATTGTCCCAATCAATTTTATGATTGTAATGCAAAGCGTTCTGTGATAACAAAAGAATTAGGGCTTTTACGTAAATTACTAGTAAAAATGTAGATCAGGGGAGCCACCCCCAATGACCTTGACCTTGACATATGTCAAGGTCATGACTCCGAGTGACCTTGAGGAAGTTTTAATTGTAGGACGTTACTCCTTAAGAAGTTATAAACGAAAGAAGTTTAAGAAATAACTTTTTCTTTTTACTATATGAATTTACTGCTTTAAAGTACATTCCCTCTCCCCCTGCTTCAAGGACGCACGACTCTCACTTTCGACTCTCACCCCCCCTCCCTCTCCCTGCTTCGGGGGCGCCCTTTTGCAAGGGATGAGGGAATGTACTTTAAAGCATATAGTAAAAAGAAGAAGTTATTTCTTAAACTTCTGTGATTTATAACTTCTTAACGAGTAACGTCCTGCAATTAAAACTTTTTCAAGGTCACTCGGGGACATGACCTTGACAACATATGTCAAGGTCATTGGGAGTGGCTCCCCTGATCTACATTTTTACCAAATTACTTTATGTTCTGTTATTCTTGTAATTAATTTTCTTTTTTGACCCTCGTAGGATGCATCAGAATCTTTACAATTTATTTTATAAACGATGTTTCTTTTTTGTTCTTTGGGCGTCAGAACTTTATGAACTTTTATAAATTTATTTAATTTATTCAAACTGAAAAAGGCCGTTCTATATACATCGCTATTAATTACATTTTTAAATGTATCTATTATATATCTGCTATATATCTATATTGAGAAAATACACGCTCTGCTGAAGCATTTGAAACTGGAATTGAAGCTATAAATTGGAATACTTTAAGAAAATTCTTTAAATCCTTGTTCCGATTAAAAAGTTTATAACATTTTTCATACGCAAATTTTGCTTCGTTATTAAAGTTTTCTTTTTGTGAAATCATCATATTTATAATCGTTTTTGTTTGATAGTATTCTTCGTAAAGCTCGTTCATATTTTTTACACGATCAAGAGATAATTTAATTAATATTTTGCAAAGTTCGACAAAACTAAACATTGTTTTAGTGAAAAAAATTATATTTTAGATATATTATCTTCAGAAAAATTAAAACGTTTTTCAATATACTTTGAAACATTTTTGTACCACATTATTAACTGATTTTTAACATAAGTTTGTTCAGATATCGATAGTCATTTTAAAAGGTTTGAAACCATAAAATCTATAAATTCGTCGATTATTCTTTGCGTAAGTTTACTTTTTAAATTACAAAGTATTCCAAATATTTTAGTAAAATTAAAATATCTTCCTTTTCCAGCAACATTATAGTTTTAACAAAAACTTTTAAAATATTTGTAAAAAAGGCTAAATAATATTCAGTCAAATAATATTATCAATTTCTGTAAAATATTTCAGTAAGACGATTAGATATTTATTTTCCAATGATGAAAAGTAAGTTTTTAAAGCAGGAAGTCCTTTTAAAAGTCTTTCAATTGCTGAATAAAGAAAGCTAATGTATAGTAACATGTCTAAGAACATTTTGATATTGTATTTCAACTACTTTAAAAAAAGATTTTAACTGTTCCACTCGCTTTGCATGATAAGAAAAATGATCATATACTTCTACTTTTAAAACTAAATTTTCGACGTCAAAATCATTTGTCTATTGCAAATTTAACAGCATTATGAAGCATGTGTGCAACACAGCGAAAAGAATAGACATTTGCATTATCTTTCAATATTAATTGATAAACAGAATGATGAATTCCAAAATTTACATTTGTATTATCAGCTGAGCAACTAGAAATCTAACCCAAGTTGTTTCAAGCAAGTTTTCAAATTTAAATAAATTGCTGTGGCAGTTTCATTAGAAGTTTCATAGAAAAGAAAATGTTATATTCCATAATCTGGCGAGTAATATCTTATTAAAATCGGAAAAATTTTAACACATCTATGATTGCATAAAAACGATATGCTAAAATATACATCACTTTTCAAATAACTAATACGTAGGCTGCTAGAAAAGTTTCAGCAATCTAATACTTCCAGTAGCGCCAACGTTCTGCTACTATCTACCCGTAAAATTAAACGTTTTAACCTATAATTCAGTTGACAGTTTGTACCCAAGCCAACTAATTTTGTTTGCATAGTATTTTAAAAGAAGTTATTTTGTGAGAAAATTGAAATTTCGCGTTAAAATTTTCGGGCAATGATTTTTTACGATTATAAATGTAATCTAATTCCGAAACAATGCATCGATCGACTTCATTTGGCTTTTGGGAATGAAGCACCATCCAATAGGACTGTTTATAATTAATAAGATAGGAAACAAGTTTATGTTAAATAACATTTTAAAATCCGAAGCGCTACTACGGTTTGAGTATTAAGATGTTGAACTAATATCTATATTTTCAAACAATTGAATCAATTTCAGAAATGATAATTATGTGCCGATATGGTTGTCGGTATTAAACGCAATTGAGCTAAAATATTAATAATCCCCCCAAATTTCCCAAAATGATCTTAAAAAACTGTAATAAACTTATTGCGAAAAATATTGCCTCGGCCGGAAGTCGAACTGTCTCGGTCTAAAGGCTCAGGACTCTCGCACGGAATACAAGAGATCCGGGTTCGACTCCCGGCCGAGGCAATATTTTTCGCAATAAGTTTATTACAGTTTTTTAAGATCAATTTGGGAAATTTGGGAGGATTATTAATATTTCAGATCAATTGCGTTTAATACCGACAACCATATCGGCACGTAATTATCATTTCTGAAATTAATTCAATTGTTTGAAAATATAGATATTAATTCAACATATTAATCAGACCGTAGTGGCGCTTCGGATTTTAAAGTAATGCTATTTATAATTGGTTTGCCGAATTCCAGCGTAGACGTACCTTTCTTTGTGACGAATTCCGTGAAAGTCGTCCATCCACGTCTTGTTGCCACTAATGTTGATGCTGTGCGTGAAATGATTGAGCGAGATCGGCATATGACATACCGCGAGATTCAGGCATCCTTAGTCATTGACATGAAAGCAATATATATGATTTTGCATGATCACTTGAGCGTACAGAAACTTGCAGTCGTTGGATCCCACATAATTTGACCAAAGCTCAAAAACAGGCTCGTGTTAAATGGAGCAAAGAAATGCTCAAGAAATTCAACCGAGCTCGGTCAAATTTAGTCTACAACATCGTTACTGGGAATGAAACATGGATCTATTCGTATGAGGCCGAAAGTAAACAACAATCCACTGTTTGGATATTTCAAAATGAATCGAAACCAACAAAAGTTGTTCGTTCACGCAGTGCTAAGCAATTGATTGCTTGTTTCTTCAGTTATACCGGACATGTGGCAACCATGGCTTTAGAAGATCGAAGGACTGTAAATACTGATTATGAATATATAATAATTTGTTTGCTAGAAGGATCCTTCTAAAGGAAAATTAGCCTAAGAAGGATCTTTCTAAATATAAATAAATTATAATATTGTAATAAAAAGAGCATTTGAGATTAATATGTATAAGTAGACATTGTAAGTTATGTATATCTAGACGTAGGTACATGTCCGATCATTGGGACGTTTACTTTAATGAAAAATCTGTCTAGTGTTTGGATTCATGAACGGGGCAAACGAAAAAAGATGTAACGCCATTGATAAACGTGGAGAAGAGATAAATATTTGATTTCTGCGGAATGATCGATATAATTAGCCATTAAATGTTTATACATTTAAGCCGTGGAAAAATTTTTTATATTTTTCAGATGTAGCTATATTGTATAATTATGATATAAATTTGCATTTAAGAAATAATATTTTAAAAATTAAATCTCTTATTTGTAACCAGTTTTAATCTCCCAGATTCGTAAACCTTTTTAGATATAACAAAACAAATACAAGGTCAATAGATTTAAAACAAGCATACATGATGATTGATTAATTTATTCTATTATTCCATTTATATATATATATATATATATTATATATATATATATATATATATATATTAAGTGTTGGAATTAATTCGTAGCGTTTTTAATGAAAGAATGTTATTTATTTCACATGAGCATTAAAAAATACATTAATGAAAGTACTTCCCATCACTTGTAAAACGCTACGAATTAATTCCAACACCTAATATATATGTATAAAGATTGACCGATTTCATATATTTCCATCACAGGCAAATTTTGACCCCCTAAACTGTCACCGTTCTTTATTGCTTACATGTGAGTTTAATGGACATCTAATGGAAACAAGCGACGGTGGTTGCAAAAGTAATAATTACAGTGGTGTTAAATGTTACAAATTATAATTGTATTATAGTTTGAAATATCACTTCTGAAAATGTGTGTCTTATGGAGAATGTCAAGGAGATTAGTTACAGTACACAGAATACAGAAAATGAGCATATTCAAGCTGCGCAGATAACAATCAATTTTTCGTTTGTCTGAATTATTTAAATGATTAAATATTTGATCATTAACAACAATTATCTTTATTTACAATGTTTGAAAACTCACGGTTATTATTTTTCTGATTTTTTTTCATGTTTAATGTTCATCGGTACAGTACTAATGTGTTACAATTGACACCATCGTGATGTAATAATAAAATATGCAATAGTAAAAAGTTGCAGCGATGCCATTAATAGTGAACATTTTCTGTAATTTGTTGTTTTTCTATTGTGTTTGAATTAATTCTCGCTGTTGACGGGGAGAGATCAGTATTGTGCTATTTCAACATAGGCGAAAGTGATTGCTGATGTACGTAAGCAAATCAATAAAGTACCTGTGTTTCAAGACAGGCGACGTTGCTAATGCAAGTTGGTATTACTATCGTGTACTATCATCTTTCAAATGCCATATAAAATTTCAGAGTGATTCATTCAATATTTTGCATAATAACTTGGGAATGAAAAAGCTGTCAGCCCGATGGGTGCTGCGATTGCTCACAATGCGGCTCACTCCTCCGCAGTCGCCACAGCCAAATTGATTGAATTGCACTACGAATTGCTGCCGCATTCGTACTCTTCGGATTTAGCCCCCTGTGACTTTTTCTTGTTTCCAAACTTGAAAAAATAGCTCAGTGGAAAGAAATTCACGTCGAATGAGGAGGTCATCGCTGAAACAGAGGCTTATTTTGCAGAGTTCGACAATATCATTTGTTTTTTTAAAGGAGTTAAAAAATGGCAGAAGCATTGGGAAAAGTGTCCTCCTAAAAGGGGATTACATTGAAAAATAAAAAATTTTTGTGAAAAGCTTGCGTCTTCATTACTAACACGGGTATTTATTGATTTGCCCTCGTATGTGAAATTATTGTCAGGCTTTAATAATTAGTATGTAACATTTGATCGGATGCAAAGAACACAATTTTTTGTCGCATTAAAAGTGTCGGATTTCATACCAAAAAAAGAACATTTGCGGGAAGCATTATTTTTCTGTTTTAATCTCAAGAAATCTGCTGCCGAAAGTCATTGTTTGCTAGTAAAGGCTTACGAAGAGCATGTTCTATATCAAACAACTTGCAGAGATTGGTTTAGACGATTTAAAAACAATGATTTTGACGTAAATAACAAAGAGCCAGCCGAAAAAGTTTGAAGATGGAGAATTGAAGGCATTACTTCAAAAAGATTGTCAGACGCTCAAAAAGTTGTCGGAAATATTAAATGTCGACCATACGTAGGCAAACGTTTAAACAATGAAAATGATTCAGAAGCTAAGAATCTGGGTTTCACATGAATTGAGAGAAAGAGACATTGCGAAACATTTAGCCATTTGTGAATTGCTTTAAAGACAAAAACGGGAGCCGTTTTTGCATCGAATTGTGACTAGCGATGGAAAATAGATTCGTTACGACAATCCTAAGTGTAAGAAATCATGATGCGTTCCGGTGAACTATCAACATCAATACCAAAACAGGATATTCATGGAAAGAAGGTCACGTTGTGCATTTGATGGGATCAAGTCGGTGTAGTGTACTATGAGCTGCTGGAACCGAGTAAAACTATCAATGTTGAACGCTACTGACAATTACTCAATTTGAATCGAGCATGCAAAGAAAAACGTTCGCAATACGTCAGAAGACATGACAAAGTTATTCTTCTCATGACAACATATTGCAGAATCAGTGAAAGAAATCTTAGAGGCACTTGGATGGGATATTTTACCCCACTCAGTCTATTCACCAAACGTTGTTCCTTCAGATTACCATTTGTTTTGGTCGATGCAGCATGATCTTTCTGAGCAGCACTTCAATTATTTCGAAGATATTAAAAAATGGCTCGATGACTGGATCGCTTCGAAAGAACCTGAATTTTTCTACCGCTGAATCCATTTGTTATTCGAAAAGTGGGAAAAGGTTGTAATTTTCGATGGACAATATTGTAAATAAAATACCTCAGGTACCTTTTTGATGAAATAAATATAAGTTTTTCTAGCAAAAAACAGCGAAAATTAATTCAAGCATTTAATAATATCTATTACATTATAATCAACTCCAAAGAAGCTCCTTGTTTTCTCATAAAATTAAGAGCTGTTCCTCCGGACCGTTCCTTTTATGTTACGTTACTTGTTGTAATGGCAGGAAAGAAGAGAATTGTGGGTGGAGGAGAGAGATGGGGAAAATTGGAATATCTTCAATAACCGGGAGAATGGTGGGAGAATTTCATATTTTATTTATGTTGTAGCCATTATCTCTACTTAAATTGTTAGAGTATTTTTGTATCACTATGGCTTTTCTATACTTTTTTGGAAAGTATGATGTAATGTTGGCTATTGTGATCATTTTTTCAACATTGAATGTCTTGTTTCGATGTTGTGTTCTGATAATGCTGATTGCGTGACGTCTTTTAGCCTGACATCACGTTGGTCTTTTATCCGTAGGTTGATCATTCTCCCGGTTTTTCCAATGTATATTTGCCTACAGGAATAAGATATTTTGTATATCCTTACGAAGATGAGTAGAGGTCTTTGATCTTTAGGATTTCTTAAGATTTGTCTTATCTTTTTGGGTGATTTAAAGATAGTTCGGATATTGTGTTTCTTTAATATCCTACCAATCCGATTTGTTGTTCTTTTGACAATATGGAAGAATGGATAAGATCCTTTCATCTGGTTGTGTGTCAGAGATGGTGAAAGCTCTATGTATAAGTGAGTTGATTGCACTATTTTTGTGCTAGATGATGGTGACTCGGCATGTAGGTATCTATCTGTATGTGTTGGTTTTCTATACACTTGATGGCTTAGGGTACCGTCAGCTTTCTTAGAGACAAGAACATCTAGAAAGGGGAGTTGTCCATTTTCCTCTATGTCCATAGTGAAGGATATTTGGATGTTAATTGTTGAGGAAAATAAGGAATTTACGGAGTTCGAATTTACGACTCTGCCGTGTTTCCATATCACGAATTATGTCGTCTACATAACGGAACCAAACTTCTGGTTTTTTGAGTGCTTTTTTTCTGAGGGCTTCTTTCTCAAAATGATCCATGAAGATGTTGGCAATTTCAAGAGAAACAGGAGAGCCCATTGCCGCTCCTGAAGTTTGTTCATAAAATTGATTGTTATAGGAGAAATAAGTGGTTGTTAAGCAATGCTCTATTAGCGGGATAAGGTCAGAGGGGACTTCATGTGAGGTCTTTATTATGTTTAATGTGTCTTTTATTGGGACTTGTGTGAAAAGGGATTCTACGTTGAAACTTATAAGCAGGTTTGTGGGATTTCGTCGGACGAAGTCCATTGAGTTGGTTATGTGTGATACGGATTTTCCAGTAAGGGGTTGTAGTGTTTGTATTAGGAAGCGGGATAAGTTGTACGGGGAGCGTATGGCGTTGACAATCTAAGGGAGACGTTCGGTTTATGTATTTTTGTAGTCCGTATAGTCTTGGTGGGAGAGGATTTGTAGGTTTTAATGTTAATTTGATTTTATTGGGAATGTTGCTTCTTTCCACTAGGATCTTGGTATTCTGTACTTAAATGTATTAGTTGTATTATCTTTATCAAGCTTTTTGTATGTTTTGTCCGAGAGAAGGTTCTTCATCTTTTTCTTATAGTCTGATGCGTTCATGACTACTGTCGTGTTGCCTTCGTCGGCTGGAAACATGATGATGTTTGTGTCCTTGTTCAGATCTTGGAAGGCCAATCACTCTTGTGGAGAAGATTTTGCGAAACAGGACATCAAATATTGTTTGACAAAATGATCACAGTAGCCAACATTACAGGGTGCGTCACCAAAATCCGAACAAATCGAACAATTTCTTTAAACAAAATATTTTTAAAAAAAATTAATTTTTTTTTAATGAAAAATTAAATATTTTTAATGAAAAATTAAATATACAAAAAATCCTTTCATATGGCACTTAGAGGATCCCTGTAGAGCATAATTATTCGATATATCCTCCATTAGCTTGAATGACGGTCTCTATTCTGGGTCTGAAGCGTTCGTACGCACGCTGTAATGTAGCGCTGCCGACAAATGCTGTCTCAATAGCGGTCCTTAATGACGTCACATTGAGATGCCGACTTGTTTGTGACTCTTTCAACTATGCTCCATACGTAGTAGTCCAAGGGATTTAAATCAGTTGGGAGGTCAGAATTCCTTGGACCAAAACATATCGGCGTTGTCTGAGAGCCAATTTTAAATAAAATGACTCGTATAAGCACCGTCCTGCTGAAGAACACATGGCCTTCCGGACGCCACAGTTTCCATCCACGACTTCATTACATCCATCAGAACGCGCAAATACACTTCTTTTGTAATAGTTTCCCCTTTTTTAAAGAAATGTGGTTGCATGACATCACTCTCACTGGACACAACACCTAGCACGTGAACATTGACCGGAAATTTTGTTCTGGCAACAACAGGGACGTCCTCGAAATTGTAGTCATCGATCATTCCTCCGGTTGATTTTGGCATCAATAGTAAATATTTCTTCATCAGAAAAAACCTGATTCATCTCGACGCTTCATTTTTCAAGGAACACAATAGCAGATTGCAGCGAGTAACTCAACTTGTCCTGGCAGCCTCAGAGAGCATCTGTCGTATCTTTAATGTGTATAATATATTTTATATCTTGGATTATTATATTTGATTTTTGTATTTGACTGTTCATGTTTTTTCTAATTTTGATTGTTTTGTACATTAAAGGTTTTTTGTATTCGATTAATTTAATATAATTACAAATACACGATACTTACAAAAGACGAAATAATTTATTTTAAAAAATTAATAAAATTAAATGTTCATTTATTAGAATTTTTATGCTGCTTATGTCTCAAATAATTAGCCTCTTTTATCAACATATTGATAGTTCCAATATTTGGCCTTCCTTGATCGCTTACGGTTGCTATAGATTTAAATCTGTGTTTTATCAAAACCATTAACTATTGTTTTTGGGAGTACAAATTAGTCCGTTTTTTATGTTTAAAAATACATTTATTTCAAAACAAAATGAATGAACAGATTAATTACAATATTGTCACTGGCTACTACTTTTTTCCATCTTTCAGGCAATTTTCGAATTCCATCTAAAAAAAATGACTCGTCTTTGGAGGCGATCCAAAGCCAATTTTGGAGCCAATTTTCGATTTCTGCGAAAGAAGTGAACCAGTGACTTGCTAAATCCTTTAGAACAACCAGTAATCAGAAGGAGCAATGTCCGGAGAATACGGGTGTGGTAAAACATCTCATTTGAGCGTTTCCAAATATTTTTTTACGACTTTTGCGACATGAGGCCGAGCGTTGTCACGAAGAAAAATGACTTTATCATGTCTTTGCTCGTATTCTGGCTGTTTTTCACGCAATGCACGGCTCAAACGAATCAATTGTAGCCGATATCGATTACCCGTAATGGATCGCCAGGTTTCAGCAGCTCATAATAAACAACACCCTTTTAGTCCCACCTGATACAAAGCATGATCTTCGAACCATGAATGTTCGGCTTTGGTGTTGATGTTGAAGTCGATGGCAACAATTGACCGGGCTTAGCGTAGTATTTTTTCTTCTTGAGGTTGTTATAGAATATCTACTTCTCATCTCCAGTTACAATCCGATGCAAAAAACCTTTTCTTTGTTGTCTTTGAATCAAGTCTGTTCGCAAGTGAAAAATCGCCTTTCAACGTCTCTCGGTTTCAGTTCATAAGGCACCCAATTTCCTTGTTTTTCAATTATTTCCATGGCTCTCAATCGTGCAGAAACGGCTTGTTGAGTTACTCCCAATGATTCTGCAAGCTCCTCTTGCGTTTGACTCTGATCTTCTTCGAGTAATGCCTCTAATTCTTTGTCTTCGAATTTTTTTGGCTGTCCAGAGCGAGGCTTGTCTTCAACGCTGAAATCTCCATCCTTGAAATGTCGAAACCATTCCTTACATGATTTATCAGTTGGAGCAGTGTCAATAAACTTCGACAAGCATTCGATGGGCTTCAGCTACACTTTTCTTCCAATTAAAGCAAAAAATTAGAACCTCCCGCAAATGCTGCTTGGTGAACACAAAATTCGACATTTCAAACACAGTAAAAATCCAGGTTTTTGTATGAAACTCAAAGCGATATAAATTGAATATTATTAGCAGAAATCTAACTTCTCTGAAAACGCCAAAATCAGTTGTCACTATGTACCATTCACAACAGCCGGAGCCATCTTTTGGAAAACGGACCGAATTAATTTGTATTTCCAAGAAGTTAGAATAAATAATAAATTATTATATATAAGTATAATATAAAAAAAAATTTGCTTTATATACAGATTAGATAGGTTTAAATTTTAATATTTATTGTTACATTTAATATTCCTAATAAAAAAATGTATTTTGAAAACGTAACATTCCCAATTTTGTTTTTGTAGGGTGTACGAAAAGTTCTCACGCATTTTTAAAAACTTTTCTTTATTAAAATAAAATGAATGGTACAATCTAAATAAGTAATAATCAGAAGGAGCAATGTCTGTTGAATAAGCTGGATGCGGTAGGATTTCACATTTCAAGTCCAACAACGCTTCCTTGAATTCTTTAACAATCTGGCGTTGTCATAGAGTAGGATGACTTTGCGTCGATTTGCAGCTATTTGAGGACGCTTTTTGATCAGTTCCTGGTTTGCTATAGTAAACAATTAAGACAACTGAACCGGGAACTGATAAAAAAAGTGTCCTCAAATAGCCGCAAATTGACGTAAAATCATCCTGCTCCATGATAACGCCAGATCCCATATTGTTAAAGAGTCCAAAGAAGCGCTGTTGGACTTGGAATGGAAAGTCCTCCCAGCTTATTGCCCAGACAATGCCCTTTCTGATTATTGCCAATTCAGATCGATGCAACACGCGTTATCTGGTGAGCGCTTCTCCAATGCCGAGGAAATTTGAAACTTAGTGGATGATTAGATCGCGTCAAAAGATGACGAATTTTTTCAATGTATTTATATGCTGCTTGAAAGATGAGCAAAGATGGTAGAAAATAATAGCAAATATTTAACATATATTATATCATTTTATTTTAATAAAGAAAAGTTGTTTAAAATGCGCAGAAACTTTGCCTACACCCTAATAGTATCCCATAAAAAAAAATAATAATTCTATTATTATTATTTGTACCGTTTCGAAAATATTATTTCTCTCGTTGTTTTGTACTTAAAAACTTAAACACTGAGAGGTTGTAGGTACTACAATTTAATTATAATTTAAAGTCATTTTTTGGGTTAATTATAAATTTATATTAGTTGTTTTTATCATGCACATATAAACTTCAACATTGAAATATAATATAATCATTATAACTATAACATGTATTAAGTTTTTCCTTACCATAGCTCTTAATTATTATTACCAGTAAATAATCAGCGATAGTTTAGATTATCATATTTTATAGTACAATTTTTCCATATTTGTGAGAATTATACATATATAAAATTATTGTATAAAGATTATTCGTTTCGCGGGTCCTACGTATCCAGATCCATTCTTGGAATGCCAACGTTTCGTGAACCTTGCAGTCCACATCAAGGCAAGGAGCAGCCTGATACTAATCTATTCATCTGATCCGTTCTTTTTATATTACGTTGGAGTAGTGGGGGAAAGAAGAGAACTGTGGGTGAGGGGAGGTGGACTAAATTGGTCGGTTTTCAATATAAAATTATTATTACTAATATTACAGCAATAATAATCATAAAAATGGATCACCTAGTCATAATTTTTTAATAATGCAATTATAATCAAAAATACTAAATACTTTTCTCTTTGTGTACAATGTTACGTTCAGATTTCAGTTCTTTTCTTCGATTAGAATTTTCGTTGTCATCATAAAAGTTATTAACAAGTAATACCAGTAGATCATCTGTTTCTATCATAGGAAGTTACAATAGTGACGAGCCAAATAACATTCATCTTTTTAGACTAATAATCCACTCGGGACGAAGTTGTTGGATTAAATATTTGAATCAAGTGCCGAATAGATGAATTTATCTCGAGGAACAGAAGAAGTAAATATATTAAGAATTACAAACTGAAAGCAATTGTCTGTAACAAATGACACATGTGATTCTTAACTATTGAACATCCGGCAAATGAAAAAATGTCGATGACGAAAGTTGTTTTAAACACATATCCCAGTATCCCATTTCACAACCGATACCCTTAATCCTAATCCTAGATTAGACCAGTAACATATGCGAGACCTATACGCGACACTACTAACTCGCAAATATAAAAAAGAGATCCTTCGTGAACAGTCAGTCAAAACTCAGCTACAAAATGTCACTCTGCCGGTCCGCAATCAATTCTATCAACCAACTTTAATTGTGATCCACGACACGGTCGAGTTACTCCAGTCTCTCCAAATCATTTTTTTTTCACAGCACATTCAGCCACCTACGGTCAGAGACCACTGAGATCGGACTTCCGACAGTCATCCTCAAAAAGCCGAAACTTGCAGAGTAGCAGCAAGTCCCTCCTTTCAATTATTTACTTTGGGAACCTAATTAAATCACTGTCTAGAAAAAAATCTTAAACAATCCTCCTTTCAACCTTTGCACTCTTAATTTTCTTGCTTCCACAGCTCACTATCATCCTTATCCTCCCACATTCATCGATTTCTTCGATTAATGCTGTATCGTTTACTTTGAAGTCGGCCTAATTTGCGAACTTTACTCTCTCATTATCCGCTTTCCTTTTTTTTACCTTCCAGAGCCTACCAATAATAATAAAATATTTTTGTATTTAAAAATCGTAAGTGATCGGCTACGTACGCGCCTTTCCCACGCGGCTAAACGCCTATTCAATGCCGCAGGGAGGCCTGTCGGCTTCAAAATCAGGCTTATCAAGCATACTTCAATAATATAAATAGTAATAATAATACCATAAACATGAATGCTAATAGATTAGGTAACGATAATATTAATAACGATGCATATAATAATCGAAATAATAATAACAATAATAAAGATAACGACAATGGTATTCATCCAGCAGGAGGCCCTCTCCGTCGATCTCCTTCCCCTACCGAATCAATCTCGTCACAGTTAACACAATGAATATTTTCTGACACTCCTCTTCTTTTTGTCCCAATTCTACCGTTGATTCAAAGTCAAGCATGGAGTTTTTAGCTGAAGTCCCCTCTCTCTGTCCTCATTACAACTTTCACCACGTAATCCCCAAACATTATCTTCTCTTCTTTATAAGTTCCAAATTTATATCGAACCCTTTCCCTCAAATACTTTTACCATAGATTTTCAAATCGCAAATCCCAAGCGCATCAGAAGCACAATAACCAAACAACCAGAGGCCCTTATACCTGTTTTCCTTCCCCACTCCTCCCATCCTTTTTTAGTCTCAGTAGCCCTTTCTTTAAATTTTTCCCCCCTCCTCATGTACAATTCATAAAATTAGATAGGTACCACATAGTCGTGAATATACAGGGTTCGCCATATTCGACGGAAAGATGTTTTTTTTTCAATCATGGGAAACGTCGTTACTCGATCTAACATCTCTTTCCCATGATTGAAAAAAAAAACATCTTTCCGTCGAATATGGCCAACCCTGTACACACACTTACCTATATTGCAACATTCACACCGCTCAGTTAATTATTAAGTCCGGATAACTTAGAAATGTAAGGTCCTAATATAGTATAAAATTAAACAATTTATTAACAAGTTAATTGAATTTTTTTTTATTATAATAAATATAGATACGCACGCACGCACGCAATATGTCTGAAAAGTTCCCGGAATGAGGTTATAAAAAAATCAGAGGTTTAAGGTTTCATCTTTTCTTTTATTTAGACTTCTACAAAATCTCCTCCTCTTTCAATACATGTTTCGAAGATATAATGATTGGAAACTATTGTAATAATCCTCTTTCGGAACCGCCTTCAGCTCATGTATTACGTTCGTTTGAATGGTTGGTATGTCCTCCAAAAATTGTCCTTTTAAAGGCATTTTTATTTTGAAGAACAGAAAGAAATTTGCCGGTGAGAGATCGGGAGAATATGGAGAGTAATTTATTGTGATCTGACGTTTGGTCAAAAACCGTGACATAATTAAAGCAGAATGAGCTGGCCTATCGTGAAGGAGTGTCCAATTCCCGGAGGCGATAAAATCTCGTCTGACACATCTCATTCGATTCAGAAGGCGTTTCAAAACCTTTAAATAAAATATTGAATTAATGATTTGGCCAGGTGGCACAAATTTATAGTAAATCAATCCTGAAGAATCAAAAAATGCATTGTCTTCATTTTTATTTTTGTTTGCGAACTTTCATTGGTCTCGCTTCATTAGGGGTTACCCCTAATGCAGACGATTGTCTCTTTGTTTGTGGATCGTACATAAAACACCATATCTCGTCATCAATAATGATAGCTTTTATGAAATCTGGATCCTTGTCTGTTGTTTCAACAAAATCACGACAACAATTCACATGCATTTTTTTCTGTTCCGGAGTTAAAAAGTATGGAACAAAGCGCGCACAAATTTTTCTATGGTTCAAATCCCCATGAATGATGGTAGAAACAGTATCTTTATCGATTTTTAACTGTTCAGATATCGCACGAAATGTCAGATGAGGATCCTCGATTAGTAAAAAACGCACAGCTTTCTCATTTCGAGCCGTTGACAGTCGACCACTTCTCGCGTCATCATTCAATGACTACCTTTCTTAAAACCAGTCGAATATTATTGTGCGTGACGGTGCATCCTTTCCGAACGCTGTTTTCATCATTTCGTGAGTTTTCGTTGTAGTTTTGCCAAGTTTGAGACAAAACTTGATACACGCTCGTTGCTCCATCGTAAAAATTTGAACAGCACGCTTAAACACATAAATTAAAACCTCAGCCAAGTATTCAATCGGTATTAATATAACTTACACATGTTCTGCCTGAAGCTTCTTAGAAACTATTTCTAACGTCGAACGTTAAATGGAGCATTTTGTTTCATAAAAAAAAAATCAGTCCGGGAACTTTTCAGACATACTGTGTGCGTATATATGTGTGTGCGTGTGTGTGTGTGTGTGTGTGTGTGTGCGTGCGTGCGTGCGTGTGTGTGTGCGTGCGTGTGTGTGTGTGTGTGTGCGTGCGTGCGTGTGTGTGTGCGCGCGCGCGCGCGTGTGTGTTTTGTTAAAATAAATTGTTCGTAATATCTTGTATTACTCCCTCGTACAAATATCCTGCTAGCATAGGTTCGCATACAGTCCTGTCCCGAATTAGAAGGATTAAGTTCCTTGTCTCAAAATAGGACCCACGATTTTTGAAACTGAGTCATAGTATCTTGTCAAGACGTTGACTTACATTTTGGAATCACCTAGGTGCGTTCGATTCGCTCCATCCCCTTCCATGCGGATGCGTGCGAGACAGAGCGTCTGCTCTAACGTCCTTCCTTCCTCTTCATTCCCTCTTTTTCTAAATCCATTTCCGGAGTTTGGACGTAACAGTCCTTTAAAATTTGAAGGCTCGTCCGGGATGATAAGTGCGATCTTTGTGGGTAGGTATGAATATGAAGTCTACATCTAACAAAAATGAAGTTAATAATCATTATAAAACCGCTGTAGAGAATCAGAGTAAGTCTAAACACGATAATCTTACAATACACACATCCACTCCTGCTTCCTCTAAGTCTACACATAAGCAAATTGACTTTTCGTTGGATAACTCTGAGATCGACAAAGATCTGTTTAGAACTCTAATTAATACATTTGTCTCCGACGCTTTCGGGGATATAACAATTCAACCGGCAAAAGAAATTAAATATATTCCTAAGTCAAAAGACGATAGAACAATGGCAAATCCGAATCCATTCGCTATATTAAAGTACGCGGTCGAAATCATTCCTTTTTTCGATGGTAAAAATATTCCATTAACATACTTTATTGAGGGATGTGAGGAAGCAAAATCCATGTTGTCTGTGAAAGCTCAATTTCAATTCATAAAAATTATTAGAACGAGAATTATGAGCGAAGCCCACCGTATAATTCAAGACCAACATTTTGACAATGTATCTTAACTATTAGGTGTACAACTTGTACACCTTTGTTTCCGCCGTTTTTTCCGAAATTCGAGGCTTCATTGTAAAAAACTGATTATACATTTAGGATTCAAAATATTATCCATCGCTGGCCACTACTTTCTCCCATCTTTCGGACAGCGTACGAATCCCGCGTCGAAAAAACTAGTCATCTTTTGAGGCGATCCACGAATCGATTCAATCTTCGACGTCAAAATCACCGTTCTTGAAACGTTGAAACCACTCATGACACGTTCTTTCACTAATAGCGGCCTCATTATAAGTATTTGAGAGCATTCGATGAGCCTCAGCCGCAGATTTTTTCATATTGAAGCAGAAAATTAAAACCTCTCGCAAATGACGAGAATTTGCTCGTAAACTGACATTTTCAATCGAGAATAATTTTATGATGCAGACACAAATCGATTAATGTTTCTATGGGGTTATGTTGACGAATGCCCAAATTTATTATATGATGTCTATGATCTATTTATTTTGACCACCACTTACCTCTAAAGCCATCTATAGGAAAACGGCGGAAGCAAAGTTGTACACTTAATAACAAAATATCTAGAGCAAATTTACGGTCCATCAAAAAATATTTATCAGAGTCAAGAAGAATTAGGTAGTATCTATCTGTGCGAGAGCGCACCGCGCGAAAAGATTCGAGTGAGAGACCGGCGCACGGCTGGTATGATGCACGACAGTAAAGAGAACTCAGTTTCTTTGTAAGTTAACAAAGGAATTTTCTTTAATATGCACAATTACAAATTCAACAAATATAATTAATTAAATATCAGATTAACAAAATATTGAATTCGGTCGACTTTTCCAATACAATTTGAAATCACGGTGATGAAAATCTCGGCGATTTTCTCGGCACTTCTCGAAAGATTCGGTTTATAGCGATTTCACTAAACGGTTAGCACGGCGATTTTACGAAGATTATGACTCTAAGAACTCTAAGAACTTTTTTGGAAGTAAGAAGGAGGACGGCGAGATCGAAGCATTTATTGCTTTCGGCCTGAGCTTTCCCTTTTGGGAAAAATCCAATAAAAATTTGCCACAATCGTAATTATTACGTGGCATTAGGTGTACAAAATTGATTGGCGCTTTGGATTCTTTTCTAGCGACGTTCAACGTAACAGTCATGCGCGACAGAAGATCCGTGCGTGGGATTGGTGACAGCGCGTGACGTATTCGTCGGAGCGCGGCGCTCGCGTGTGCGAATTGAATTGTTCTAGAACCTTCGATTGTCCGTTGCCGGTAACGACAACTTGTTTGCGTGTAACGAATTGTTTTTAAAAGGAACAAAGAACGACGAATTTGATGATTTTAACGAGGATTAAAATCATGTTTGAGATGAAATCACGAGCTCAATTTGTGCATGCGTTCAATGACAATTAATGTCGATCGACTGAAAGAATTCTTGCTTTTCTTTCGAATTACCGATCTCAAACACTATCAAAAGAACGAAGAAGATGTAGTTATTTACGCGAATAAAGTTAAAATCCTGGGGAAACAAATAGTAAAAGCACATAAAAATTCAGGAAATTTTCTCTCTAATCAAGACATCAAATTACCAATAGAGAAGGATATGTTTACATATTTCAATAGAGGACTAAAACCGGAAATCGAACGGAGAATAGCGAGAAATTTAAACGTTCAGTTGATTCTTTGAGAGTAGAAAGGGAGCTACGCTTAATGACAGATTTACGACAAGGGCACAGTAACACAATAGGTAAAATAGCAGATACTAATAAATTACGCGAAACGTGTCACATTTGCTATAAGGAGAGGCATTCGGCCTTTAATTGCAGGAAAATAACTAATTTAGGAACTGAAATTTTAATATGTCAAATTTGTAAAAAAACGCGGGCATAGCGCCGATAAATGTCGGCTTCGCGACTCTCGAGCTCATCAACCTGTTAATGAAATACAAGGAAATAATATTGTATTATTTGTCAACTTTGTTTTAAATCTAGTCATAAATTTTGTAAAACAAGTAGTGTTTGAGATCAAAAGATAATCGCAATATTGCATGCCGGCAGTGTAATCTGCATGACTCTTATATTTGCGTTATCTGTCATATTTCAAATAATATTTCGTTGTTCTTTGTGTATGATATGAACTTCTAGAAAATTCTAGAAAGCACCGATGACATTCAAATGTTTATTAGCGTGTATACTTTCTTTAAGAAGGTGAGTCCATGTCATACACAAACACATGGCTATCTAATTCAAGTCTAACGATAGACAGAGCGTGCGAGTGCGCCTCAGCAACTAACAACGTATCTCGCTGCCAATCGCGCTTGCGGATTTTCCTTCGCACATGATCACAGGGCTCCTTTTCGCGTAGGAGGTCAATCGCTCTTGACGCCTGCCGGTCACTTCAAATTTTTAATTTCAGAACCTTCTCATTGACATTTAGCGAGAAAGCGCTTTGTCTCGCCAGGCTATATAAAAAGGCGAGTCAGCCTTCGCCACTGCTTCTTTTTCCGTTAGTTTCCGCCGAGAAAATCACTGAGTTAAACCGTCGAAAAGTTGCTTATAATTTCCGTCATTTCATCTGAAATTTAATTATATGTACCAAACTGAATAAAATAAATTTGTACTGTGCAACTTATGAACTGTGTCTTGTTCGTGGCGTTATATTAGAATTTTTCATCCATTCTCTTCATCCGCGCGCTCTCGAACAAGTAGTAATTCTAACAATGATCAGAATAAGCCATCTATAATCTGTCAATGGTGTGATAAGCCTGGTCATTAATTGAATGAGCATTAATCGGCCAATAATTGTTGGAAAAAACAAAACGAAACAATTTTTGCTTTATTTTCCGAATTACCAATGTAATTCAGAAAATAAAGCAAAAATTGTTTGTTAAATTTGCAATAATTTTGGACATGTCGCCAAAGTTGTCGATCTAAGATGAGAGAAGATGATCTTCAGGCTCACTATTCTGTCGCTATTGTAAAGAGCATCTCCTTGACAACTGTTAATAAATGAATTATGCATTGCAAGTAACAACAGAAGGCGAGTAAATAATCAGGGAAATTCCGATGGTCCCTCAAAGTGCACCAGGAGTCTGCACGGATTTCACACCTGCCATCGCCACAAAAAACCCAGATAAAAATAAGCAGAAGTGCAATCGGTAACAGTAAATCTCGACAAACATAGTCGCATGCCTATCATTCAAGTAAAGCTTTGCGAATGCACTCCATATATAACTTTTATGTTAGACACTGTCTGGTGGTTTAGGGCCAAACATAATTAAAGAAAATTTTATATCAAAGAATACCACTGTCAACCATAATAATATGGTCGCCGACACTAGTAGGACGTATAGTTCATACGCAGTGTGTATTTGTTTACAGTGTCTTTTTCACGTTCGTCGGATTTTTAAGTAGCTAAAAATGACCGAAAAAGTTGAGCAACGAATTTGCATCAAGTTTTGCTTTAAACTTGAAAAAACTTGTGCAGAAACTATTGAAATGTTGCAAAAGGCCTTTGGAGACGAGTGTATGGGCAAAACACAAATAAAAGAGTGGTATAAGCAGTTTAAAAATGGCCGCACGTCTGTGTCAAAGTCGGAGCAAAATCAAGTCAATGTTGATTGTTTTTTTCGATTATGAAGGCGTCGTGCATCACGAATATGCTCCTGCAGGTCAGACGATCAACAAAGAGTACTACGTTGAAATTTTGAAAAGATTGCGTGATGCAATTAAAAGAAAACAACCGCACTTTTGGCAAACCGGTGACTGGCTTCTTCACCACGACAATACTCCAGCGCATGCATCAAACCTTGTGCAGCAGTATTTATCAAAACACAGTGTTGTACAGCTTCGCCAGCCTCCGTACAGTCCCGACGTAGCTCCCTGCGACTTTTGACTATTTCCTCGATTGAAAATGCCGCTTAAAGGACACCGATTCGACGACAAGAAGACTGTTGAAACCAATGCGACGAATGCACTAAAGGCGATTCCAATAACTGACTTTCAAGACTGCTTTGGGAAGTGGAAGCATCGATATGAGCGTGTTGTTCAATCAAATGGAGACTACTTCGAAGGATGCCACCAACCGGATGACGAAGAATAAGCCAAGTGCCGAAAAATGGAGGTAGGTCGGATACTTTTGGGACAGACCTCGTATATTAAAATTAAATGAAATAATTAAAATTAAATGAATATCCTATTTATACTTTTGGAGAAATCACTTTACCGCTTTTTGAAAATAAAGTAATTCATATTGTATCAAACGATTTTCCAATCACACAATTAGGTAATGATTTTTTCAAACAGATTTCCTCTGAGAGAAAAATAGATTACGCAAATATCTAGACATATCAGAAATACTATACCCTTTTTTTTCTCCAGAAACCATTACATCATCTCCGCTAACAGAATCATTGTTCTATGTGAGAATAGAAAATCCCAAGATAAAAATAGCATATATCCCAAAAATAAAACCCAAAAAAGTAACCCATGGAATTTATTTGGGGGACACCATAGTAGAAAATGTTTCTGGAAAAGCGTTTCTAAACGTTATAAGTACTCTAAACAAAGAAGTGGAGGATCAGGTACCAACTTTGCGTCTTAAACCTTTAAATGAATTATTTGATAACTACGAATATTATCGAGTACAGACTGTGGATATGCAGGCCAAATTTATGTAGCCAGAAAACAATCGGGAATATTGTGAAGTATTCGATAGCGACGCAGACGATACTATAAATAATGAAGAAGACGTAATGTCGAAACCAGATGAAACTGCAATTGAGAAGAATATAATAACTAACAAAACAAGGGGTCTGCTCCAAACAAGGGAAGGAATAAAATTGAAGAGAAAAGCCAAAGTATAAATTTAAATAAAAATTTCAGTCTAGAGGAAGGTTTTCAATCCTTCTCCGAGACACTAGATTCTCAAATCCTTGGAGGAGGAAGTTACCAAACCCCTCTTGAAAATTTGTCCAAATTCCAAATATTTATAGGGGGAGTTTCCAAATCTCTCCTTGTTCATTTTTTTATAATTATTTGCGGCGCCCTCTTCAAGTTCAATAGGCTATTAGTGAGCGCGACGAGCAAGAGAGCAAGATAAAGTTTTTTGATATCAAACGTACTTACGAGTGCTCTCGTCATTTCAAAAGGTGAAATCCAGCATCTATTCATATCCAGCATACATTGGTCCTTTAAGCCGGATATGCTTGGGAGTCGATATACGTCGAAACCAAGACTCAAGAGTGGCAGACGGAGTCAGGCCAAGGCATAAGTAGTCATAGGGACAAACGATGAAATGTCGAGTCGTACGTGCGTGCAACTGAGCAGATTCATCAATGCAAGGCAGTTGGGTCTTCGCGAGACGTGACTTTATCTTGAGTTAGCATTGCAATGAGAACATCAAGCAATAGCGATAATAGGTAGCGCTATTCAGCAACACATAGAAGAAGAATCACGTGGCGTTAACAATTCGACCGCCATTGACACGTCGAGCTATCCACGTCGAGCTATCACGATATTGCGACACGAGCGTATCGTTGATCGTGAGCTTACAATCAATCAGCGACATAATTAAAGGCTGCCGACTATAAAGAAAATCGAAAATATATTCTTGAACATCCGCATATAGCCAAGCGAACGTGGCATCGAAAGAAAGAGAGAGAAGAAGTTCGACAATTAGCGCAGACGACGCAGTCGAAGTCACGAGTTGAGCCGTGGACGCAACCGACGATGAATGATTAATCAGCATCGAGCAGCACTGGCCAGTGCAGACAAATGGGCCGGTGGATCTTAACCAAGTAAGAAAGTGAGCAATCCATTTACACTCGTTAGCATTATCTCTTACACTTTATATCGGTGTTCGAGGCAATTATGGAGGTCTTAATCAAATCTCGAAGTGTCGTAAAGGGTAAAATTACCTCCTTCAAAACGTATCTCGCGAAAACGCTTGCAACATTTTCGGATCAGTCTACGCCTGTAGATGATATAGCAGCGTTCGATATGCAAATGCGTTTATCGAGCGAGGGAAGCATATAAAAAATTTGAGCAAATTCAATCGAGTATTTCAATCGAGGAGTTGACGGATAAACAGAACGCGACAGAATATCGCGCAAGTTTCGAAGAAAAATATTTTAGCTATTGCACAAGCGGAGGCTTTACGTTTACGTAGTACAATAAACGTGCACACGGATGCGTCGCGTTCGAGTACTGAAATTAGCGGGACTTCGTCCACACAAACGCCTGTCATCATCATTTGGACAACAAATGATCAAAACACGATTAATTCTATGACAGGTATCGCAACACTATCAATCATATATAAACCTCCGAGTATTAGATTATCAACAATTGAATTACGAAGTTTAGTAGTGAAGCATCTGAGTGGCTTAATTTTCGCGACACATTCGAGTCACTGATACACAGAAATGAGACAATCGATCCGACACAAAAGTTTCATTATTTAAGGGCAGCGCTGCAGGAAGGTCATTAAATCTCAGGAATCATTAAATCTCTTGAATTTACCGCGGTTAACTACACAATGGCATGGGAAACCGTATGTTCCCGATTTAATAATAAACGATTGCTTACATACAATTACATTAAAGTTATATTCAATATTTACTTGATAAAGGAAGAATCGACTTCTCAGTTACGCGAGATCGTCAACATGCTCAGCAAGCATTTATTTTACACGCCTTAAAAGCATTAGATCAAGCGAAAGAACATTGAAATGTTTTATTAATTTATTTAATCTTGACAAAATTAGATAGTATAAGGTCCGGAAAACCTGGGAAAAGGAGCGTGCTGGAAATGAAGTTCCTACGTTGGATAATTTCAAAAAATTTTTGAATTCGCGTGCAGATTTGTTAGAGCCGCTCGAATTAAACAATAAGTTTGGTTGTCAAATTAGATGCTAAGACGAAACAATCGGACCGGTCAAAGATCAAATCACTTCTCGTGCAAAGTCAAAGGTGTAGTATGTGTAAAGAAGCACATAAGTTACTAACCTGTAAAAGGTTTCTCGGTCTCTTACTTCAAGACAGAACAAATCATTTAAAAAACGCTAAATTATGCCTTAACTGTATGAGGCTTGGACATTTTATCAGAGATTGTAAGGCAGGTTCATGCAGGCAATGTTTAGGAAAACATCTTGTTATATTTCGAAAGGGTATTTTTAGCGCAGGTAACGCCCGTTGAAGAAACTGCTTTAGTTTTATGTTCGCATAATCAGTACAACATACATAGTGCTACAGCATCCGTGATGGTAACTGATAATCATAAAAGGGAACATAAGGCTCGCGTAATTTTGGATCCTGGTTCTCAAATTTCATTACTACTAGACTATATAAGGAGTCAAGGTTGCCTACATCAAATTCATATGACAATCGAAGCCCAATGGGAAATCATCCCATAGAACATAAATGTAACGTCAAATTGATGGCGCAGTACAATAATTTTCAGTTTGACATGTAGTGCTTGGTAATCCCGGAAATCACAGGGCAATTGCCAAGTTAGTACATTGACATACAAGGCTTGCAAATAGGACAATTGAAGATGGGAGAAAATCAGCTCACCATGCAAAAAATCAAACTAAACTGGATAGCAGTGGGTCCGAAGAGTAACTTATCGAACTCTATCAAATGCAATCTTAGCAAATCAATCGATATTGATAGGAATTTCACAAAGTTCTGAGAAATTAAAGAAATCGAAGGTGAATGGACGTGGTCTAATGAGGAGAAAGAATGTGAAAGATATTTCTTGGAAAATACATACCGTAACACAGACGGCAGATTCGTGATAAGTATTCCGCTCAGGCAGGATGTTAGCAGGCTTGATGAATCCAAATCAATCGCTCTTAAATGTTTTTTCAGTCTCGAGAAAAAACTGATAAACTATCTTACTCTTAAGGATCACTACATTGTTTTTCTAGCAGAATATGAAAGATTAGGACACATGTTCAAGGTCTCTGAGGAATCAACACACAAAACTTCATATTATTTGCCACATCATTGTATTATTAAGAATGATAGGTCAACCACGAAGGTACGTGTGCCTCTAGTTTTTGATGTCTCAGCCCCAATCGATAATGGTATATCTTTCAATGATATACAAATGGTAGTCCCAAGTGACTTATTTGCATTGCTCGTCAGGTTCAGAGTTCATCTTTACGTTATATTAGCAGATGTACAAAAAATGTACAGACAGGTATTGGTAAATTCAGACTAGTTACAAAAAATTTGTGTTACAAAAAATCATATGGCGTTCTAGCGATAAGGATCCTGTTCAAGTTTTCGAACTAAATACATTCACATATGGCATGAGCATCATTTTTAGCAACAAAGTGTTTGAAGGAACTAGCCAAATTCGAAAATTTTTTTCCAAAAATAGCCGAAATTATTCGAAAAGATTTTTACGTTGATGACCTCATGACAGGAGCAAAAATGATCGAACAAGCTATAAAAATACGACAAAACATCTCGCAGGTCTTAGAATCAGCAGGTTTTCCGTTACGAAAGTCGGCATCCAACGAGCAAATAATAATTCACGAGGTTTCGAAAGAGGATCAGAATCTAGATAGCATTAATTTCATTAATGACGGCATGAAAACATTAGGTACGACTTGGTAAGCGCTTTCTGACAGCCTAATATTCACGATCAAAGAATTGAATCAACAAAGATCACAAAATGGCTTCGCAGATGCGTTCCAAAGGGCATATGATGCATGCCTCTATATACGATCTCAAGACTCCGAAAGAAATATTCATACGGCATTATTATACGCAAAGAGCAGGATGGCTCCCCTCAAGCAGCAAATAATCCCACGTTTAGAGCTTTGTACAGCTCTCACCCTCGCGCGCTTGGTCGCCAAAGTCATTGAATCGTTGGAAGTGATTTTTGATAGAATCATTTGTTGGAGCGACTCATCAATAGTCCTCAACTAGTTAAGAATGCAGTCAAATGAGTTACAAGTATTTGTGGCAAACCGTATAGCACAAATTCAGCAGATTCGTATAATTGGCGGCACGTTCCGACGGCAGAGCATCCAGCGGATTGTCTTTCGCATGATTTTCGCATTTTTACCAGTAGATAGACTAATACAATCAGAACTTTGGTGACATGGTCCGTCCTTTCTAGTCAAAGATGAAACTGAATGGCCTGCATTGATCATAGCAAAAGTTAATTTGCCAGACGTAAAGGAAACGTGCTGCGCAGTTACAGAACGGACAGCAGAGTCATCCATATTCGAAAATATCTCAACTTCAAGGTGTATTATTCGTATGATAACCTATTGTAAGCCTATTTTAAGTTCGTATAATTGTAAACATAAAATGGAGCGTAAAGTAAACGAGCTTTCAGCGATAGAAATAAGAGAAGCATTAAAAACACTAATCAAGATACTCAACAAGAATGTTTTTTAAATCAGTTGCAAGGCAATAAGGAGACAATTTCTTCGCATAAGAAATTAAATTCTCTCAATCCTTTCCTTGACAAGGGCCTTTTACGCATAGGAGGAAGCTAAAAAACAGAATTTTCCAATGATAAGAAGCATCTCATGGTTTTGTTAGCGAAGCATCATTTTACTAAATTACTTCTTATAGAAGAGCATATATGCATCACCGCAAACATTGTTAGCATCCATAGCGAACGGTTTTGGATAATCGGTTGCAGAAATCTCGCGAAAAAGGTTGTACATAATGTATAAAATGCTTCAGAAACAAACCACAGCAAGCACAAGCAGTAATGGGCGAATTGCCTAAATCTCGTACATCGATAGTCTTTTCATGCCACGGGAGTTGACTGTGATGGTCTTTTCCTGATAAAGGATAAAAAGGATAGAGATTACAAAAGGAACAAGTGTTACGTTTGCCTATTCATATGTTTTGCCACAAAGACGATACATTTGGAGTTAGTCTTCGATTTAACCACTTCATTTCGGCGCTCAGATGTTTCGTGTCTAGGCGAGGCAAGCGGGTTCAGATAACGGCACCAACTTATTGGTGTCAATCGAGAACTAATCTAGCTCAATTCCTAATAAAGGAGCAAACAAGCTTCAATGAGTGCATCAACGACATAGGTATCAATTGGCATTTTATTCCGGCTTACTCTCCGCATTTCGGAGGCTTGGGGGAAGCAGGAATAGGGTTCACTAAATGCCACTTAAAAAAGGAAGGACAAGCAATGCATCGCTAACATTCGGGGAATTCTATACGTCAATTACACAGATAGAAGCGATACTAAATTCGCGACCTTTAATCGCTTCCCATACAGATCCTAATGATCTCATTCCTCTTACTCCTGTTCACTTTCTAATTGGAAAGACCCTAAATTCGGTTGCCGATCCCGATTTGATGCATCTGCCTGAGTCCAGGTTGTCCAGATGACTAATCCGCAGTAACGAAATCTGCAGCAACATTTTTGGAGAAGATGGAGCAAGGAATACTTGTCGGAATTACAATAACGCACAAAATGGAAAAGGGCTTTCCCACAACTGAAGGAAGGCACGCTAGTGCTAATCAAGAAGAAAAACCTGCCCCCATTCAAATGGCGATTGACACCCATTTATCCAGGCGCGTAACATCCATTCATCCAGGTCGAGACTAGGTGATTCGAGTAGCTACTGTGAAGACCATGGGCACTGTACACATACTATCGCGAAACTCTGTCCGCTCCCTATTGAAACTGTACTAATTCTGTCTAAATTTGGATTATTCTACGCGAAATCGTACTTTCTAAGGACGAAAATGTATTCACTTAAATTTATAAGTTTATTTTTTTTCTTTCTTTCCTTTCTCTTTAAGGATTATTATATTATAATCATAGTTCCTTTATTGTTTGTTATGTCAACTAAGTCTCACTAGTGTTAACGCACCTAGTCATATTATTACAGTCCACTCATTTAAAAAAAAAATTTTATTTTTCTTTGATTGAAAGACATTCTTTTAATGCCGCGGGCATGCCCGGAGGGCATACTCTCTGTTCGTCTCTTGCCTTTTTGGTCAATAAGACAAGAGACAAATAGCAAGAAACAAATAAAACAAAAAGCACATTGTAGAATTAGCCTTAGGTCTCGGAAAATGCCTTACGGCGTCTAATTTTTTATCCGGTCTGACTCCATCCTTGCTGATTACGTGCCCTAAATATGTTACTCCTGTTTTCAAAAATTAGTCTGGCTGTAATTTTAGTTTTACAAAATCGATCTATTAAGATTGTTATAATTACTTTCGGCGCCCTCTTTAAGTTCAATAGGCTATTAGCGAGTACGACGAGCAAGATGGCGAATAAAGTTTCTTAATATTAAACGTGCTTACGAGTGCTGCTCTAGTCATTTCAACCAAAGGTGAAATTCAGCATCCATCCATATCCAACATACATTCCCGAAAATATATAATCCTAGAATTCCAGAAGGTTTCCGTACCTCTATGATAAATTCTATTCCTGTTGATTGCGAGGAGGGAAGTAACCAAACCTACTTATGCAATACGACTCAATCTTATTTACAAAAATCAAAGAGAAAGGACACATTAACGTCTAAAGAAAGAATAAAATTCTCGAGGATTGGAGTATCCACGGATAATAATAATAATGAAACCTTATATGTTACCTTGGAAGAACTTATGAAAAGAATACCATCACGTAATTCTAATGTAAAATCCTCTTATAATTGCAAAAAGAAAAATAATCCGTCTTCGAAAATTTTTGCGTCAACATAATAAGTTCAATCCCAAGAAAAATTTATGCGCAAACATAAGTCGAGATAAAAGGAGAGAGAGAGCAGAAAAGGATAATATACCGCTCGAATGTTTTACATTATCAGAGAAATCTAGTAAGAATAGACTTACAAAAATTGTGTGTGGAATTATTACGCTTAGAACTTAAATGCACAAGAAGAGAAAAATATAAATCTTATATCTAACAGTCAAGAAAAATTTCATATTTCTGGAGAAAGACTAACTGCAACTAACGTATTGCAGCATCAAATACCTGCAACAGATGATCGACTATAAACACACGATAATAGAGATTTCTGCAACTTTATAAAAAAGAAATAAATAAGCAAGTCGAAGAACTGCTTGAAGGAGGCGTTGTAAAACCTCCTCAATCGCCTTACAATAAATACTCATAAATAGTCTCAAAAAAAGAAGACTCGAAAGGAAATAAGAGATGGAGAATGGTATTAGATTTTCGCGCTCTGAACGAAAAAATTGTCAGAGACGCATATCCATTAATGGATGGACTAATATGGTTGACATTCTAGACCAATTAGGCGGAGCACGATATTTTTCCGTATGTTTGGCTTTCGGATTCCACCAAATAAAAATGAATCCTGCGGACAACTATAAAACCGCTTTTACAACTCCTTTCGAGTATTACGAATTCGATCGCATGCCCTTCGGAATTGCTTCCATCACCTTCCAGAGATTAATGAATCTGGTTTTATCAGGATTACAAGGACAGGAATGATTAATTTACATGAATAAAATTGTCATATATGCCACATCGTTAGAGGAACACGAAAGAAAATATAATCTCTTAATAGATCGACTTTGTAAAATTAATCTAAAATTACAGCCAGACAAATGCGAATTTTTGAAAACAGAAGTAACATATTTAGAGCACGTAATCAGCAAGGATGAAGTCAGACCGGATAAAAAATTAGACGCCATAAAGCATTTTCCGAGACCTAAGGCTAATTTCTATAATGTGCTTTTTGTTTTATGTTTCTTGCTGTTTGTCTCTTGTCTTATTGACCAAAAAGGCAAGAGACAAACAGAGAGAACAAAACAGCAAGAAACAGGAAACAAAGAGCACATTGTAGAATTAGCCTAAGATTTCGAAAAACATTAAACAATTTCTGGGATTAGCAGGATCTTATCGCAGATTTATACGAAGTTTCTCGAAATTAGTGAAACCACTAACAAATTTATTAAAGAATAACATGGCTTTCGAATGGACATCTACTCAAGAAGAATCATTGAAACATTAAAACAAAGATTATGTGAATTATCTGAAGAATCATGAGCGAATATGACTATGACGTCGTATATAAAGCAGGTAAAACCAACGTAAATACTGACGCTCTGTCAAGAAATCCTGTAAATCTTGAAGAAGTACAATGCAATATAATTAGTCCTAATAAATTCTTGAATCTTGACGATCCGAAGGACAGAGAAATGATTTCTAGAATGTTAAAAGAAATCGATGAAGAAGAAGAGGATGAAAATTTTGAATTATATCTTTCCGACAACGAGAAAGATAAAAATCAGCTGTCTGACAATAATTCGTCCAACGAAAATATAGATCTCAATACCATTCACACACCAGGAAAACTGTGTAAACCATCGAGATTACAAATCACCGAAGAAGCATTATCACCTAACTATAATAGAATACAAAATCAAACAAAGAATAAGAATAAGAAATATTATCACAAAAAGATGAAGACAAAATCGAGAAAGTGGAAGATAAATGATCCATCAGACAAAGAAAGAGATATCGAAGAAGATGTAAGTACCGATGATGAAGACGAAAGATCGGATAATTATAAAAACAACAACAATCAAGGCTTGAAAATAAAAATAACTAAAAATAACATACGAGGGCAATTCAATAAGTTCTTAGAATTCTGTCAGAGGGCACTCGCAGTGTCATGTCACATTACTTTTTGACAAGTAGCATCTTTCAGCTAATTACTGTTAAATTTTGAGCGGAATTCATCACGTGGTTTCATTTCTGTAGACGATTAAAGCAAACAACCTTCGTATTTTTTGCAAAATGGAAAAAAACGACTTTCGTGCAGTGATCAAACATCTACATATGAAAGGTTTAACGCAGAAAGAAATTAAAGACAAATTGGATAATGTTCATAGCACATCTGTACTAGCGTTTGCGATATACAATTGGGTGAATGAATTTAAGCGTGGTCGTACATCCATGTGATGCACCTCGTTCGGGACATTCAATTGAGGCTGCTACGCCAGAAATCATCGATAAAGTTCACGATATTGTTTTGACTGATCGACGAGTGAAAATGCGAGCTTGTTGAGGCCGCAGGCATATTACATGGCACAGTGATTTCAATTTTGTACGAACAATTGGGTACGAAAAAGCTATCGGCAAGATGGGTGCCGCGTTTGCTCATTGTGGACCATAAGCGCGACCATATGATAATTTCAAAACAATGTTTGGAGATGTTTCAACATAATGAATTTCCAGATGAATTTCTGCGTCGATTCATTATTGTAGACTAAACATGGATTCAATACTTCACACCCAAGACGAAGGAACAGTTAAAACAATGGACTTCACCGAGTGAACCAGTTCCAAAGAAGATCGTGAAGTCGGCCGGAAAAGTGATGGCCACAGTTTTTTGGGATGCACGCGATATAATTCATATCGATTACCTTCTGTCGAAGCAAACGATCAATGGCGATTACTACGCAGCCTTGGACCGTTTCAACATTTTAAAGAAAAAACGTCCCCATTTGGCGAAGAAGAAAGTGCTTTTTCATCAAGACAATGCATGGGTTCACACGTGCCCGGCACCGATAGCCAAATTCAATGAATTCCGTTATGAATTGCTTTCCTATCCAGCATATTCGCCAGATTTAGTCCCCTGTGACTATTTCCTATTTCCAAATCTGAAGAAATGGTTCGGAGGAAAGAGATTCACCACCACAGAGAGCTCATCGCCGAAACAGAGGCTTATTTTGAAGGGTTGGATAAATCATATTATTCGGACAGTTTGAAACAGTTGGAGAATCGTTAGTTCAAGTGTATCGAGCTGAAAGGAGACTATGTTGAGAAATAAAAAAAATGTGTTTTACTATGTTTTTCTAAAAATTTATTGACTTGCCCTCGTAATAAATAATCGCGATTTATTGTTTTTATACAAGGATAATGTCGCGTATTTTGTCAACACCCATGGAAGACCACTAAATTCAGATTTGCAGAAACTTTTTGAAAGAAACGGAATCTCTTGACTGGAAGATCTCGTGGGCAAAGCCATAAAATGTAAGAAATTATGTTGCTTTACCTGTCAGCGAAGGGCAACGTGAAGGTTCAACGATGATTCTCTTTCCACAGTGGTAAAAAATTTACGAACCTTCGTTGAAAAATTAAAATTAGAAATCATTAGTATAGCAAAAACAGATTTTGTCAATAACGTATCATGGAATGATATCAAATCTTTATTACAATTTGCTTTTATCGATTCAATAATCAAACTAATAATACGCAATGGATTAATTAAATATCCTCCTAAAGATTTTCGCTCCATTATAATCGGTGAAATGCATTGCTCACCTATGGGCGGACATTGAGACCTTACGAAAACGTATCATAGAATAAAACATAACTATTACTGGGAAAATTTAAAATTAGATGTACAATGGCATATTCAACAATGTTTACAATGTCAATTGAAAAAGTTAGTAAGAGTAAAAACTAAACAACCTATGATGATTACTGATACGCCGGGATCTTCCTTCGATAAAGTCGCAATGAATATCGTAGGCTCCCTTCTTAGAACCGAAAGAGGCAATGAGTATATTTTAACACTACAAGATCAGCTGACTAAATTCTGCATGGGGATACCTTTGCCAGATCAAATCTCCGAGACAATAGCCGAAGCTTTCGTTGATAGATTTATCTGTATTCAGAGCATCTAAAGAAATATTAATGGATCAAGGAAGAAACTTCATTAGCAATTTAATGAAGAAGATAGCAAAAATATTTAAAATTCGCAAATTTCGCACAACAGCTTTTCATTCTCAATCAAACAGATCACTAGAGAGATTACACCACGCGTTAGGAATATTTAAAGCAATATGCGACCGAACAACAGCAGTAGGATAGATGGATTGGATTAGCAATGTTTAATTATAATACTAATGTCCACGAGGCTACCAAACATACTCCGTACGAGTTAGTGTTCGATGAAATAGCAAAAATTCCAATAAATTATTAGGTCCTGAAGATTAGCGAGCCACGACGATTATTTGATAAATTTAGTTACACAACTCCATGTCACGCAAAAAAATGCTCGCGAAAATGTCGTTGAAGCCAAAATTAAATCTAAGAAACATTAAAAAATAAATCCACAAACGTTGAAACTTGAAGATCATGTATTTTAAAAGAACCTAAATCAACAAATTTAGAAATCAATATACAGGACCCTACGAAGTTCTAGAAATACTAAACAGAAATAACGTAAAAAATTCGGATAAAAAAAAATAGTCGTGCACTCTAATCGATTACGAATTTCTCATATAAAACCAGTTCTCAATAATTAAATAATTAAATAAATAATAATATTAATTATTACTATATCAAAATTTCAGATGGATCCCTGGATAAGAGAAATCACAATAATATTATTAATACTATGGACTCGTAAAATAATAAAATAATAGGCTATGATTGCGGATCTTTGTTAGCAAATATAACTAAATATAATAAAATATACTACGTCACTACTTAATATTGAGGAATATCCCTCCACAAAATGTAAATAAGACCCAAAAATTCATACCACTCAATGAGTTTAAAACCATAAAAGTAATGCAATATAAGGTTAAAGTCGATAGAACGGTTAAAAAATATGAGATGTTCTCTCACACCATAGATGTTTAAAACAGTGAATACTCGTACAAACAAGAAACTTCTCGTTAAAGCATGCGAATATACATCATGGTTATTTCCGAATGGGGTACGTTTATATAACCGGATTAAAATCAAACCAGACGGTCTCTTGACCTGCCACCTTAGCAGGACACGTAAATAATGACGGAACATGTCACAGAAGTATTCCGATCCTTATGGAACATGGTCGTTGTATTAGCAATCCTGATGTTTACATTAGTAGATTATGAAGCTACTATATAACTAAATATTAATAAAATAATTCTACGATCGGATGTAGCCTGTGAATTTGCAACCATCCACTGTGTGGACATAGAAGGAGGCCACACTTATGGAATCCATTACCCATGCTGGGCTCATGCGGAAAGCTTAATTCTAGCGCGCTTCATATTGGAATTACGGAAGTATTGACTGATACTGGCACACAATCTCAAGCAGTTTATACTTTAAATTTCTAAGATACTGTCTTTGCTTTAACGAAAAAGGAAGAAGAAATAAAACGTGGACACACGCTTATATTAACTGAATATTCGAAATTGTTAATTTTCGAGACAACACCTGATAATAAAGTGTTTGATAAACAATATAAATCCGAAAATCTTGATAGTTTTTTTCACCTACATGAATTCTAAATTTGTGTATGTAGAAAAACATATACTCAGATAAGTCAACTATACAGAAATGTATTTCTGCAACAATGCAACCTTGAACAGAAAATATTTAAAAATGCCTTGGCTCTCGCTACTCATTCTCCAGACGCTTTTGCTTACCACGTAATGCAGGGGCCGGGATATATGGCATTATTAACCGATGAGATAATATATATATTAGGTGTTGGAATTAATTCGTAGCGTTTTTTAATGAAAGAATGTTATTTATTTCACATGAGCATTAAAAAATACATTAATGAAAGTACTTCCCATCACTTGTAAAACGCTACGAATTAATTCCAACACCTAATAGTAAAATGCGTACCCGTCGAAATAAAGCTTGCTCAAACTTAAAAATGCTACAACCAATTATTAGTAATACGAAATATATTTCTTAACTCCATAGACTTATATTTTATTGTGATAGGTCACTTGCAACGCACTTACACTTGTTATGTATCTCTTAGGAGATTCTTAGTGCAGATTTGCATCTAGACCTGTAGAAACATTATCACTTTTGATTCTGAAGCCAATGACTAAACCAACATAGAAATATGCCTCGGCTCACTCGCTACAAATGGGATATATTCAGGAAATGATTTAGAGACTCTACGGGACCATATGATGTTCCCAGCCGAACTTCAGTATCTAATGCGGTAGCCCGAAGAATGATGAGGCAGCTTGATTTCATAAACGGAGGTTCGTTTTCTAATCTTTTAGACAAAGTTTCGATAGAGAAAATAGCTATATCTGAATGGAAAAATTCTGGAATAAATATCTGATTTTCGGAAATATCAGTGCTGGGATAATTGGAATATACACGAATGCGAAAGTTATTACTAATAATAGATACATTCAATAATATTCTTGAGACTTCCACGGGTGCTTTCTATATAAAGATTATACGTTTCGCGGGTTTCCTCCGTATCCAGATCCATTCTTGGAATGCCAACGTTTCGTGAACTTTGCAGTTCACTTCATCAGGGCGAAGAGCAGCCTACTGAGCTGTTCCTCCGGGTCGTTCCTTTTTACATATTATGCTACTTTATATATTATGCTACTTGTTGGAGTGGTAAGGGAGAAAAAGAGAATTGGGGAAGGGGGGAGTGGAGGAATCGGTCAGTCAATAAACGAGAGAATGGTTTTCCATATTTTATTTATGTTTTAGCCATTATCTCTATTTAGATTGTTAGGGTGTTGTATCTCTGTGGCTTCTCTATACTTTCTTGGAAAATATAAAGTAATGTTGACTATTGTGGTCGTTTTATCAAACAGTATTTGATGTTCTGTTTCGATGTTGTGTTCTGATAATGCTGATTGCATGTTTTAGCCTGACATCATCCCCTTCCTAGATATTCTTATCTCTAAGAAAGCTGACGGTATCTTAAACCATCAAATATATAAAAAACCAACACAGATAAATACCTACATGCCGAATCGAACCATCACTCAGCACAAAAACAGTCTGCAATCAATTCACTTATACGTAGAGCTTTCACCATCTCTGACAAAGAACATCTACAGACAGAACTCAATCACTTAAAATTAACTTTCTAGAAAAACGGACACGACAAAAAAGATATAATCAAAACAATCAATAAACATGCAAACAAGGCAACAGTCTTTGATACACAATCAGACGAAAGGATCCTATCCATTCTCCCATATGTGAAAGGAACAACAGATCGGTTTGACAGGATATTAAACAAACACAACATCCGAACTATCTTCAAATTACTCAAAACGATAGAATAAATCCTAAGAAATCTTAAAGATCATAGACCTCCACTCAGCTCCGCAGGAGTATATAAAATATCTTGTTCCTGCGGGCAAGTATACATTGGAGAAACTGGGAGAATGGTCAACCTACGGATAAAGGAACATGTGATGTTAGGCTAAAACATGTCACGCAATCAGCATTATCAGAACACAACATCGAAACAAGACATCAAATACTGTTTGATAAAACGATTACAATAGCCAACATTACATTATACTTTCCAAGAAAGTATAGAGAAGCCACAGAGATACAAAAACCCTAACAATCTAAATAGAGATAATGGCTATAACATAAATAGAATATGGAAAACCATTCTCCCGGTTATTGAAGACTGACTGATTCTCCCACCTTCCCTTCCCCACAATTCTCTTTTTTTCCCTTACCATTCCAACAAGTAGCGTAATATAAAAAGAAACGACCCGAAGGAACAGCTCAGTATCAGGCTGCTCCTCGCCCTGATGAAGTGGACTGAAAGGTTCATATTGACATTCCAAGAATGGATCTGGGCACGAAGGAAACTCGCGGAACGCATAATCTTTAAATAAATACATTCGTTCACGGATATACCTTGCATATTGTGTATGAATGGTCGATGTATCTACTAGGAGCCATATGAGACTCGATCACTCAACTTTTATTACACCTGGGAAGTAGGCCACTCAAACAAAGGAACTTTATTGCCTCGGTGCTCACTGAGACGCAACCTAACAAACCTATCGTTAAAATTTTCTAATCAGATAGACGAAGAAAAGGCCTGACTCTCTTCTCTTCTTCCTGAAGGGGAACACGTTTATCCTCCAATTCCACTAACGGAAAACTCTACTTATACATTTGAATTAAAGAGATTAAAACCAGGAAGTGCAAGCATAATCACTTCTGCTGAAATTCTTTTCTATTGGACATCTCTTATTGTCTCTCTTTACAGTTGACATTAACTATGTCATGTAGCTATTTACAGATCTCTTACAGATTACAATGGAAATCGCCGTGATAAGAGTGCACTCACCTTTCCTGTTTTGGGTCAACTTAATAACAACTAAGAAGATTTCAAGGATCTGATGGAAGATTTTGCTCGCAGAATGACGCGACGAAGTCGATTTTTACATCACCGAGTCTATGATGTTCACTTAGACGAAATGGTTGTTATTCAAGAAGGGCGAAGATAGCATCGAAATATCGTACTCCAGATTCGAGGAGACGAAACAGTCTCAATCGGTCTAAGAGACTGAGGTCGGCTTGTGGAACGACGCTACTTCGAAATCTATATACTTGAAGATAGGTTTTGCTGGAATGGCAAGCTATTCCTTGTACATTAGCACATACCGGGCCTTTTCAGCTAAGGAACACGTGACTCTATCGAGCAAGGGAATTAACTAAATTTTTAATTGATCGACACGAAGCGTGGATTAGCATCGTAGAAGACGTGGAAGAAGAAGCAGCGATAGTGAACTTAGAAATAAGGAATGAGTTCAGGACCGAAGTGTGTGAAAAATGTTAAGGATATACTTATAGATTTAGGGCACGCATAGTATACAGAAGGGATGTTAAAACCCGTGGATCCCTCAATTTAATAAGTCATATAAAAGTAATACTAACTAACTAAAATTATGAATATCGCCTACACATCCCAGTACACATAATTATATATTATAGTATACACATGTATATATATATTTTCATAATAGTGATAGGATCAAAATAAGGAACTCAATTTTGCTACACTTCTGCGTATTAAATAATCTTAAAATTAATAATCTCTTGATAGAAATACACCACTGTGTCGCTATCTCTACATTGAATCATCAGATGAAGAACCATCTACCCCAGTTCAAGTAGAAGATCAATGGAATGCTCGATATTTGAGAAATCTTCGATGTGTCATCGGAAGGGTGTCGAGTCTATAAACAGAACAGCAGTTTTATTAAAATTTGCAACAATTGCTACGAACGCGAGACAGTCGAATATAAGAAGCAGTTTTTAATCGTCTTTTTACATAATTTAACGTATCAGAATATCGTGCGTAATCAAACGAAATGTATAACTTGCAACAAGCCGATAACATGCGTACAGCCTGTAGAGGATTGTCCGAGCTGCATCGACTCATTTATACATGCTGACAGAGCACACTTGAACGTCGGATGAGGCATATCATCAATCTTCTTATGAACCCAAGATTAAGGAAATAATCCTTGAGCAGTTTAAAATTTAAGATTATTAGGCAGATTTGATTTTAGTATTTAGTGTTCAGCGACACTGGGACAGTTTTCCTTTTATTACGACATATAATAAAAAAAAATTTGTTCTATATATTTTATACAAGAATATATCAAGCAAATATAGCGTATATCTTATGCGTAAGATAATTCAATAAATTGAACGATGTTACTATCTTTCTTTTTTTTCTCTAACAGAAACGAAAAATTAATGAACTTGCTCGTCGGTTACAGCATATATACAAAATGGCAGGACCCTGTTATGGCAATTCTCTTGGGACAGCACTAGGCGAGAGACAGAAGCTTATTCAATAAGAGACTATCTGTGGTGTGCTTATATCTAACGAAACTCCGATGTATTATCACATTCCTCGAAATGAAATATTTGGATGCCCTGAAAAGGGCAGATTAATTATTAATTGCTTGAAATGAACAATTTTCAGACATCGATCTTCTCTCTCGATCTTCTTTTTATAATAAATGCTCGAAGTGTCCACCGTCCATTGTGACGCAAGCTTTCATCCGTCTCAATAAATTTACCTGCATTCTTTCCATAACATTGTTGTCGATGAACTAAATAGCATCGTATAGCTTGTTATTCAATTTTTCCACGTCTTCGGAAAGATGTCTATAAATTTTTTTCTTGCAGTATTCCTACAAGAAAAAATCCAATGGGTTGAGATCCGAGGATCTTACGTTGGCCAGCGTATCGCATCATACCGGCCCATTCAACGTGCGGGAAATTGTTGATTTAAAAAATCCATAACAATTCTGACGTTGTGAGGATCAGCGCCGCCTTGTTCAAATTTTATTTTATTTTGATCCAAGAGTGGCATGTCTTTCAGAAAATTTGGTAGATTTTCTGTCAGAAATTGCACGCCATTTAGCCTTTCTGGGAGGATTACTGGTCCCAATATTATTGTTCCCATAATCCCAGTCCAGACATTCAATTTCCAACGAATTTGGAAATTTCTGAGCCGCGTCACTCGCGGATTCATCCTATACGTGCATATTATGCTGTTTCAGAACTCCTTTTCGTGTAAACATCGCTAAATATTATATAAAAAAGAAATTCTGCTCTTCTAAGAAAATCCTCGCAAAACATTTTCCTCCGAGGATAGTCTTCTTCTCATAGATGTTGCACGCTACTGTAATGGTAGGCGTGTAATTTTTCTTTCAAAATTTGTTGTACAGTCGAATACGATAATCCGTAGTGTCGAGTAATATTTCGAATGGTTTTCGGTTCTTGCTCAACGACACGAAAAACTGTTTCCGTATTTCGAATGTTTCTTGCGTAACGCTGCCTACCAATGTCTTTTTTCTTTAACAGGACGCTTCCGGTTTCGTACAACCTTTTCGCTTCGAGCTGGCATGTGGATATCTTGCTCTGTTCGGATATAGCTCGACGTATCTCCTTGTAGAAACGTAATGTTGTCCATAACACTCACCGAGTACCATGAGCATATCATAATATTCTTCGTTTCTATACGCTGCCATTTCTTGATCCTTCGCTTTTACGATACTCAAGAGATTGATTTCCGGATCGATCGGTCCCCCGTATTTATCCGATCTTCGCGGATGTAGCGCCATGCACCGCGACGCGAATTGATCGCGGGGAACGGGATGGGAAGGCGTGACTCCCCGTAAAGATCGGATAAATATGGGGGACCGATGTGAGCGTTTATTATTTGAGACAGAATAACTCTTTGTCCTTAGACAGCTGGTTGCAACGAGTGCCCTTTGTGGTCGCTCGTCAGACGATAAATGCGCCTGGCGCCGCCCTTGCTTACCTTCTGCGACCTGTGATTTGACAACTTTATCTTTTAATGATTCAAAAAGTAAGCGTCGGATAAAATTTCCGTAACGGAAAAGTCATCTTAGAATTTAGTCAGGAACATGTCTGTGCTAGGACACGAGGTTTTTTTGAATCACCCTGTATATAGCGATTATTAATATAAGAGAAATATATTAGAGTTATCACAAACACCTATACACGTATATATTAGGTGTTGGAATTAATTCGTAGCGTTTTACAAGTGATGGGAAGTACTTTCATTAATGTATTTTTTAATGCTCATGTGAAATAAATAACATTCTTTCATTAAAAAACGCTACGAATTAATTCCAACACCTAATATATGCAGAATGTAGAAAAAGTCCAGGACCCATTAAATAACTTGAAAAGCAATCATTTTTGAGAAAAATGTTTTATAAGTTGTAAAGTTGAAAATGATTTATTGACTGACCTTATCAATTTGATCATGGATGACGCCACCAAGGTCAAATTGATTTTTTTAAACAAAACATCCTATTTTTGATTTTAGAATCTAATAGCTGAGGTCGGAAGCTTTCCAAACTATAATAAAACCTCTTTTTAATCAATATTTTTCAAGTTATGAGAGTTGAAGTTATGGAATCGTGACATTAGCATTACCTTTTTTTTTCTTTGCGTAGGAGAAGAAAAATCTTCGCAACGTCTTCTCCCGAGGGGGACCGGAAGGGACACCCATCAGGAGGGGAAGACGCCCAGCGGCTCGCATTGGGTGTGCCGGATTCGACCGCCCCGTGATCTCGAGGATACACCGGAACGGTTGCTTACCGACTAAAAAACTCCCCCTTGTTATAGCACTACCTTCAAGCATATATGTGAGTACCCCGGACCAACAGGTATTACTTCAGAGCACCCACGATGCCAACGGGATGACTCCTATCGCTCGCACGGGAACATCCATTAATATAAACTAAACTATATATATATTATTTACATAAATATATTTCCGCTATGAAGAGGTGGAATCCCGGGAAGGAATAGACGGTACAAGAGGACGTATCGACTCCTTCCAATTCTTCTCTTGATTCCTCTCCGTCTCTTCCTTTCTTCTCATTACTGTCTCGCAGAAATTTGTGAATGCAGTCCAGGCTTCAGAGGAGCACATGATAGCCCCAATCACCAAGTTATACTTTCGGTCTAGATCTAAATCCAGATCGAGAGCCGCAAACAAATTTCCTCTCTCCATCGCCCACGAAGGGCAGTGAAGGACAGTATGCACAGCATTATCAACAGCAGTACCACAGTGCTGATAAATTGGAGACTTCGCCTTTCTGATCTCGTAGAGATAAGCCTCAAAACATCCGTGACTGATAATGATCTGGGTCATCCTAAAAGTAAGACCATCATGAGTCCTCCTCATCCACCTCATCAATCTGCCTACAAGAGCCCTCCGAACAGCAGCTCCAGATGCGTCTCAGGGAAGCTCTTCAAGCCGCCTATTCCACCTAGCCATCGACCTCTCCGTTTTCTCATCGCGAATATGACTCATCACTCTGGGAGCGATAAAACCATTTCGCTCTATGCAAGCTCGCCGCCTCAAGTAAGATCGCCTTAGACGATCAGCAAGTAAATCGAACGGGCCCAATCTCGCGAGTATTAGTGACGCCTCGTAAGAAACAGTCCTATAACCCCTTATAATCCTAAGCGTCAGCTATCTTTGCGATCTAGCCACGTCGCTTCGAATGGTGCGATCCTTCGCAATCGCCTGCACCCACACAGGAGACCCACATAAAACGACAGACATAACAACGTTGCATATACCCGACGCCTGCACTCCCCAGAGCCATCAATATTGGCCATTAATTTACCAAGGGCTGTTATTATCCTCAGAACCTTGGGAAAGAGTCGACGAAAGTGTTCTCTAAAAGATTACTTAGAGTCTAACACCAATCCTAGATATTTCATCGAAGACCGCACTTCGATTTCTGCATCCCCTATTCTAATACTCACATTCGGTACCTCCCACATGAATGCTATAGCTTCCGTTTTGCTCGATACCTCGAGACCTAGCTGTTTAATCACCCTAACTATAACAGCCGCCCCCAGCTCTGCCCTCGCATAAGGGCGGCCCTCTCACTACCAGAAGAGTATCCACGTAACACAAGACGGAACAATCCAATGGCAAGCCGACACTCAATACGGAGTCATATCCGACATTCCAAACTGTCGGTCCCAGGACCGAACCCTGAGGAACTCCGCGCATCATAGGGGATCTTGCGTACCTATCGTCCCTGTCTATGTAGAACAGCCATCTGTCCGACAGATAGCTATCCAGAATACACCGGAGATATCCCGGAACCTCCTTTTCCACTAACGCGTCTCTGATGACAGGCCACGAGAGAGAGTTGAAAGCATTGGCTATGTCAAAAGACACAGCCAACACCACCCCCCCATCTCGCACCCCATCATCCACCATCGCACAAAGTCTCCATATGGCATCTACCGTCGATCTTTGCGATCTGAATTCGAATTGAGATTCCGAGATACCCCCAGACTCATCCAGACACTGCGTCAATCGGTTGCAGATAACCCTCTCTAGGAGCTTTCCTGCTTTGCTCAGAAGACAGATTGGCCTGCAAGACGACGGCGCCCGATTAGGTTTCTTGAGCAGCACCAACCGCGCCATTTTCCAACTGGATGGAAACACCCCCTTCCTGAGACACGCCGTAAAGCAGCTCATCCAACGTTTGTCCAAGATGTCACATGTATTCCTGACGATCGATGATCCCATTAGGACCAGGAGCACTATCAATGTTCATTTTGGTAAACACAGTCTTGATCTCCTCGCCGGTTATAGCTAAGGCGTCATCCCACTGGACGGGGGAGGCGGCAACACCCGTCCCCCCCGCACCAGGAGGGAATAATACCCCGACCACTTCCCGCACGACTCCTGGAGGGAGAGCCTCAATAAGTCGAGACGCGCCCATCCGCAATTTATCGATCACTATACGATATGGCATGCCCCAGGGATACCTATCGAGAGTATCGAGAAAATCCCGCCATAGGTTCATCTTCGACCTACTAACAGCCCCCCTGAGTGCCTTTCTCACTTCCTTCAGTTCAGAGACCTCGCATCATTTCAGAGTCACGATATCTCCTACGCTCTTAGTAATTTTCTTCGAATCCGTACACAACGAACTCGGAGTTCTGCAATCTCCTCATTCCACCAATAAACCGACGGTCTACCGGTGGCCCTCAAAGCGGCATCGAGACGTCCGAGATCTCTGTCAATGCCGCATTCAGTCCATCAGCCAGGGATTCCGCCACATTCCCATGAGGAGAAAAGGACCAGGTCTTTATGTTGGCTGCCGCGCTTAATAGGTCCATATTGACCCTGCCAATACTCCACCGTGGGAAGTATTTGTTCCCAGCAGTTCTCCTTAGAGGACCCACTATTTTTTTTGCACCCTCATAAGAACGTAACGGTGATCCGAAAGAGACTCGATATCTACCGCCACGCGCCAATCGCTAACTCTACGAGCCGTCAGCTCATGATAGGTCCACGCATGACGCATGAACCGCCTCAAGCGGGTGCACGCAAGTGGGCACAAAACCATTGTTTAATAGCACAAGATCCAAGTCCCTCGCCCAGCCTGATAAAATTCTATCTCTACGGTTCGCATCGCTCAAGTCCCATGCAGAGTACCTAGTTGAAATCATCCAAAATCAACAACGGTCTTTGATTGCACGATAGGATTCGAATGCTCAAATGTCAATCATGCAGTTCCCTTTCAAAATCTACGACCGGCAGATTGGGGGAGAAGTAGCAGCTAAACACCACTACTCCTCCCCACTCCACCGCAACGTATCCCTTCCCCCTATAAAGAGGCGAATATGGAACGTCTATTTGGGAGTGCTGCCATGTAATGGCAGCCGTCGCCGGATCGTCTACCGAAAAAAGTCAGCGTCCATTGTTTACCACTGAATGAGGTTCCGATACGGCAACAAGTCCCAATCGTTTCTCCTCGCACACCCGCGCGATAAAATCCTGCACAGATCTCGATCGATTGACGTTTATTTGTCCAATATACATTTGTCCATATTAGCCATTGGGAACGTCAACCGATATCCTCTCCTGGGGGAAACAGCCTCAGACGTTCGAATAGCAAGACTCTTCTCTTCTGTCGCTATTATCAGCCCTCTCACTTGTCGCTGTTCTTATCGGGCTATTATAAGGAACGCAACCATCTCTTCCTGCTCTATGCCCAGCAGGTAGATTTCTCTCTGCACAAACCGGGCAATGAGGTGAAGTCTTGCAGTCAATAGCCGTATGTTCCTGCCACAATTAAAGAAAACATTACTCCTATCCACAGCATTCCTACGATTGGCCCTTATATGCCCTACAGCGAAGTACCTGTAGCAGTGGAGTCTCCTCTTGGCCAAAGGCACCAAACGTACTTTGGACCAGCTTCGCTAATGCGAAGTCCATCTTTCTGTATCTGATTCGCACATGTGACCGGACACTGTCCGGTGCGGTGTTAAGGCCACCTCTATCTGGTCTCAGAGGACCCACGTCACTCGACTGTACATTCCCATGCGTTGCTACAGCTTCCGCAATCTCACAAACCATAACGGATTCGTTCAAGTTTAGAAGACGGAATTCCACTCTTCTAATCGGCCATACCACCTTGATTCCAGTCTGGTCTTTGAAGAGGGAATTTAATCGGCTCACAAGAGAGTCAGCTTTTGACTCAGCATCCTCCCCCGGAATCTCCACCAGAAAATCACCAGTCTGAGCACGTCTGACTCTCATGTCAGTGATGCCCAATTCCTCGAGTGAAACATTGGATCTCGCCTCACCCATCACCTCCACATATGAGGGGCCTCCCTCGTCACAACTAATCAAAACCGCAGCGGAATTCATTTTACGTATTCCTCTATGAACAGTTCGACCAGGAGGGATCGCAGATCCGGGTTTCGAACGGACCCGAGATTTGCTCCCAGGAGCTGTCGCCACGTCACAAACCCCCCTCACAACCGCCGCAAAGGAAACATCCTTCCTCACCGTTTTCGCACCACTACCACTATCCGACGCAACTTCGAAAGCACTGGCACACTGTTACCATCACGATAAATATCTATTCTTGTTTTCCTTTTCTTCCTTTTTCTCTTCCCCGCAACAGTTTCCCAGGGCTCTCCTCTCTCGGGACCTGAAGAAGGAAGCCAACCAGTAAGGTCCTTTTCTCGTTGGTGGTTGTCCTCTTGCCCACTAACCGCAGCAGAGAGAACAATATGTTCTCTTTCATCGACCAGTTTCCTTCTCACAGAGGAATCCTCCGGTATTACTCTGGAGACTCCCCTCAGTGAAGGGCGGCATGTTGGAGATATATCCTCAGTCACACCAGCTACTCCCAGAGGGGAGGTGTGCGAAATTCCAGCCATTTGTCGATCTACTCTTCCGTAATCTAGTTTTCTGCGTCTTGACGCCTTACAGCTAACAAGCTCCCTCCTCAGTAGCCTGACTTCTTCTAGGAGACTATCTTTGTAGTTGAAGACACCTTCCGCTCATTACTTCAACCGGTTCTTGAACCCTAACTGAGTTCGCCGCCAGTTGTTAAACTGCCTGTCTGGCCACTTCCACTCCTATAATTATCTGGCGGCGCAGATTACCCTTCATCGTTGATGTCTTTTTTTGCGCGCTACTTGCTGCATTCAAGACTCTCAAGGTCTCTGTCATTATAGTGTCGGAGACATCTACGGGAATAGATAGGTAATTTCATCCACCGCAGTCTTTTGCTTATACGACAGAGAGTCGTCTAAGGGACATTCCTGTAATTTTCTCTTTTTACCCGCCCGCCAATCTTTCTTGGTGATTTACAGGAAATCGGGCCGATCCAAAATGTCATAGTCATAATCGTCCATTCTTGATGCGCTCATTTTAGAAAAGGATTTAGCTCCTGGGACATTACTGCCCTTTGGCTTACGTCTTCTCTTTTTACTTCGCACAGCATCAACCGATGTGATAGAATCCGTCGAAGTACTGGCTCTTCCTTTCGAACTGTCGATCACCACTGGAGCATCAGACATCTCGACCGCAGTGACAGGTGAATTCACAATATCCTCATCAACCACGCGTAATCCCTGGGGAGACGCACATCGGATACTATCCTGGGATCAGACCCCTTGACACTAACCATGTTCTCATCATCACTTATCATCAATACCGTGTCCTGACTGTCAGGAACAATGTCACCCTTACTTTTCATTTGTTCACCAACCCCAGTGATAGACAGCTTCTCCAACACTATCGCGGGTTTTCGCCGTTGCAACAAAGCATTCCCCTTCTTCGACTGCAAACCAGAATCGGGCATCGCACACACACCCTTGTCCACAGTCCCACCCTCAGCGGTAGCCATATCGGCCGCGGAACCCGCCGGCAATTTGCCTCTGGCCTGATTCTTCCGTAGGAGTCGATCGCACGGGAGCGGGGACACTACCCCCGGGAAACCGTGACGAGGATCCGAACTCTCGCCGTGTTATGTCCTTTTTAAAACTATCCATATTGTATATGTACCGGCGATGAGAAAGAAGCCGAGTGACTCGGCGGCCAATCACCCCGCTCGCCTCTAATTCCTTCTGCAACCCTACATAAGCGGATGACCGCCCGGCGGCAAGGACGACATCACCGAACGACCGCAAGACGGGAGTGTACCAAAGTCGGTTATAGGACTTACTCCCACCTTTAATTTCAATTAAAGCATCAATCAAACATACTTTCTAATATAATCAGAAAAACGCTACAGCGAAGAAAATGGGATGGTACTTACCACCTTTGTCGGGCAATCTCGAACACACCTCCAGGATAGGGAGCAAATAGCAAAACCCATAAAGGCTAACCAACATCCTGAAGTGCTTTCTCTGGAATTCACGCTACTACAGTCCTGGTCCATGTCAGGCCCACTAATGCCATCTATCTCGACGGTAAGTCAAGACAGTCCAGACCAGGATCAAGAGAATCACAACATGTCACAAAATTTGAAGAATCCATCGAGCAGGCATAAGTGGGAGCGTTGCCCCACAGTTAGCTCATCATAGATGATTGAGCCAATTTCGCGGGAGGATCATGCCGCACGTAGAGCTCCTCAGCAATGGCCCCCAGTCATAATCCACTAATGTCAAACGTCTTCGTAGATCATCCGTAGTTTATACCATTCACTGTTTATTCACATATGTACACATTATCTATACTCAATTAACAATATTTAAGAGTCCGTATCATCATAGTCACTAGCGTCCTTGCGCTCCCCACTTGGCCGCTGTTGAGTGATTCACCCACCACCCATTCATTCCGTGGCCGCACACCACTACCACGGGACAGGAGGATCTTTTATAGAGAGCTCGTCCGAAAAGTCGGGTGCAATCTCGGACGCTCGGTCTCTTCCAGTGGTGCAAGGAAAGAGATTACGAGAGCTCAGACACCGCGGATTTGCTAAACCCGTAGTAGAATCATATCAAGATGCGTCCGGGAGTGCCGCAACTCGCATCCGAGATGATCCCATCCCTTGCGGGGACATTAGCATTACCTAAGCTAAGATGCTATCCCTTTTAATGTGAGGATGGGGTGGTCATAGGAAGTCTTACGCAAGCGACAAGACTTTTCAATTTTTTAGAAATAAAGACAATGATATATATAAATCAACAGTCATTCGTTTGAACATTTGTCATTCCTTTAATCCAACTCGCCTTACCTACCAGTTTTTAATGATTTTCTCGGCTAGACCCCGCTAGGATCTGGAACTTCGTCAAGTTATACCTCTGAAATAGAAAACATATTTTTAACTTATCACATGCAAAATTGATATCTCTAGAGTAAGACAAGAACAAATAAACAAAGAATATGAAACAAAGAATATGAAACAAAAAATATTATATTTATTCTTCAATCACATCATAAAAAGTTAAAGTCTGAATTGCAATGTAAAAAATCGCAATAGATACGTCATATCCTAGTATGGCGAGCTAGGGTTAAAAGAATATTACATATTATAGCAAATACTCAAACTATACTGGCGTCCCTCCGTAGTCTGACAATATGCTAGACGATTATAAAAACTTAAGACTGCATTTCTACAGAATTCGCGAGGCATGATTCTAAATTCATTTATTATTCGTTGATGTAAATCATTAAGATTTCGAGATTTAGTATTATAAATTTTTTCCTTTAAATATCCCCACAAAAATAGTCGAGTGGATTTAGATTAGGTGATCGTGCTGGCCATTCAATGTAACCCCTTCTTCCTATCTACCTATTCGGAAAAACTTTATTCGGATATTGGCGTACTAAACCGTAGTGAGGTGGCGCCTCATCTTGCTGGAACCAAATGTCATTCAAGTTTTGACGAGCAATGTTTCGGATTGCCCAAACTATTTTATCTTGAAGCATGATTAAGAAATTGTCAGCATTTAAATTACCTTCAATAAAGAGAGGCGCAATAATAGCTTCATTTAAAATTCCAGCCCATACGTTGACTTTTTGCTGATTCTGAGTTTATTCTCGTACATCCAATGAGGATTTTCATCTAATATCTGCAATTATCGATTTATATTCCCGATTAGCTCAAAAGTAGCTTCATCTGAAAAAAATAATGTTGACTAATAAATAAAAGATTTCTATTGATATTTAATATCATACTTTCGCAAAATTAAATGCGACGATCACAATCATAGTTCCTGCTCCAGATAGATCTTATATGGATAAAATTTCTCCTTTTTCAGAATTTTATGAACTGACATAGGATCAATCATCGTGTTGTGCAACTGTGTTTGCGAATTGAATTACGCGGATCTTCGATAAAAGACTGTAGAACATTCAATCTTTTATCAGAATTTGTTGCTATTGTTGGTCTACTTTGACTATTATGGTCTTTTACAAAACCCAAAAAACTGTCTTCAAAACGTAGTACAGTACGAATAACAGTTGATTTAGATATATCATTGTCCTCATTCCTAAAAGTTAGATTGAAAAGTTCTATGTCACATGTGCGTAAGACTTTCTACGATCACCCCATCCTCGCATCATTAAAAGGGATATATGTTCCTGTTCAGTAAAATATTATAAAATATTTTAAATAAATACTTTATAAACAAAGATAACTATGTGGCGATAAGCAATCTCAAAACGGAGTATCACGACAAAATATACTTTTTCAATAGCAGGTCACAAAAAGAGTAAACGTGACAGGAGAGATCTCTAGCTTATGTAGTCTCCAGCTTTGTTGAAAGGGTGGGAAGGAGGGAGAGGGGATGCAAAGGAATAGGAAGGAAAGGGTAAGGAAAGAGTAGGAGGGAGGAGGAGATAGAGATACAGACATTTGCAGGCACATATACTTAACTCATAAATCCAGTCGGGCAATTTCTACGTAATAGTAAGTACCTTAGATAATACTAATATCGGCAATTCCGTAACTTTCAACTCTCATAACTTAAAAAGTACTGATGAAAAAGAGGTTTTATAGTGTTTTGGAAAGCTCCCGACCTCAGCTATTAGATTCTGAAATCAAAAATAGGGTGTTTCGTTTAAAAAAATCGTTAAAAATCGATTTGACCTTCACTTGACCTTGATGGCGCCATCCAAGGTCAAATTGATAAGGTCAGTCAATAGATCATTTTTAATTCTATAACTTTTGTATAAAACATTTTTCTCAAAAATGATTACTTTTCAAGATATTTAAGAGGTCCGGGACTTTTTCTACACTCTGTATATATATGTATATATAATATATAGATAAAAATATATTATAAATATATATATATATATATAATATATAGATAAAAATGGAAATGAACATACAGGTACATATATAAATATCCCTAAAAATTCATTAAAACGAAAAGGTCAGGCCATATTCAAAAACAGATCTTCAAAAATGTAAACTTTTCAAAATGATTATCTAACAATATATATTACCATGAACAATATATATATTACAATGAAAAGAAACTGATATATTATTCAAAGTCCCAGTTCAAAATAAATATATATAAACCATATTCTCAAAAATGTAAACCTTTAAAAATTTTAATCATTATCTGATGATATATTACCTTGACAAGTAACTGATATATTATTAAAGGTGCCAGATCAAAGTGCACATACATCAAATGCATCCTCAAAAATTTCTACTTTTAAAAATTTAAATGATTATTTAACAATATATATTATTATTATAAGTAACTGATATATTATTGAAGGTGCCAATTCAAAGTGAACATACATAAAGTGTATATATTATCTAAATTTAATATAATGTATTATCATGAAAAGTAATTCATATATTGAAGATGCGAATTCAAAACGAACATGCATACATACAAGTAAAACAGGTTATAATTTCATTTCAGAAAATAATGCGTTATTTTAAGGATAAAATCACACGGTCCGGAATAGAACTGCGGAATACAGAATGCGTCAATGAAGCAACCAATCAGCGTTATTCCATTTAATGTTGCGGAATAGCTAGTGCGTCATTCTTGTGCATTATTCTTGTAATAAATTATCATATTTTGAGAGATTAAAATAATTTGATGCTGAATGATATGATGGATTTGCACAATATCGAGACGAATGAAGCAAAATGACAAAATCTGAGCATAAATATAGATACCAAAAAAACAATGATGCATTACATGTGATTTCAGTATGCTCTTTTCCGCACTTTTCCACCAGTTTTATGTGTTATGTTTACACGATGCGGAAAAATGGTAGTAAATGCGTTAAAGCAGTTCAAAAAATTGTTATGAGATTGAAATATTAATTGTAAAACATTAAATACTATCAGTGATAATTGTTTTTACAATTTGAAAAATTATATTAGGTGTTGGAATTAATTCGTAGCGTTTTTAATGAAAGAATGTTATTTATTTCACATGAGCATTAAAAAATACATTAATGAAAGTACTTCCCATCACTTGTAAAACGCTACGAATTAATTCCAACACCTAATATTTTTTAATAAGCAAATTATTAACATGAAGTTAGTAGTTTTTAAATTATATTCATGCTGGATATATCTTTGACATCATGTGAACATAGTACACAAAATTTGCGTGATGGGAAAGTGCGGAATAGCGCTGATTGGTTGCTTCAATGACGCAGTCCTATTCTGGACCGTGTGATTTCACTCTTAGTGCACAAAACATAAAAGTCGTTTAATGAGATTTGATTTGAAATTTATACTAGCCCGTACAATGAGAATATAATTGCTCGTAATTCCAGAATACCAATTTGTTAATGACTCGGAAAAAGAACATGGCGGCCTGCTTTCAAAACTTTGATAAGTTTCGCGGTATCCACTTAGAAATAATCGAAGCTCTTACAAAGTAATCGAGTGGATGGGTGGAAGAAAGGTACAACTCTACTTAAGCCCTTTTTCAAGAAATTAGCTTTTTTATATATTGAGAGTATAAATTAGTTCGGTCTGTTTTCCAAAAGATGGCTCCGGCTGTTGTGAATGGTTCATAGTGACAGCTGATTTTGGCATTTTCAGAGAAGTTAGACATCTGCTAATAATATTCAGTTTATATCGCTTTGAGTTTCATACAAAAACCTTCATTTTTACTGTGTTTGAAATGTCGAATTTTGTGTTAACCAAGCATTTGCGGGAGGTTCTAATTTTCTGCTTTAATTGGAAGAAAAGTGCATCTGAAGCCCATCGAATGCTTGTCGAAGTTTATGATGACACTGCTCCAAATCACTGCTAATAAATCGTGTAAGGAATGGTTTCGACATTTCAAGGATGGAGATTTCAGCGTTGAAGACAAGCCTCGCTCTGGACAGCCAAAAAAATTCGAAGACAAAGAATTAGAGGCATTAGTCGAAGAAGATCAGAGTCAAATGCAAAAAGAGATTGCAGAATCATTGGGAGTAACTCAACAAGCCGTTTCTGCACGATTGAGAGCCATGGGAATAATTCAAAAACAAGGAAATTGGGTGAACTGAAACCGAGAGACGTTGAAAGGCGATTTTTCACTTGCGAATAGACTTGATTCAAAGACAACAAAGAAAAGGTTTTTTGCATCGAATTGTGACTGGAGATGAGAAGTGGATATTCTACGACAACCCCAAGAAGAGAAAATACTACGCTAAGCCCGATCAATCGTTACTATCGACATCAAAGCCGAACATTCATGGTTCGAAGATCATGCTCTGTATCTGGTGGGACCAATAGAATGTTGTTTACTATGAGCTACTGAAACCTGGCGATTCCATTACGGTATCGACTACAATTGATTCGTTTCAGTCGTGCATTGCGAGAAAAACGGCCGGAATACGAGCAAAGACATGATAAAGTTATTTTTCTTCATGACAACGCTCGGCCTCATGTCGCAAAAGTCGTAAAAAAATATTTGGAAACGCTCAAATGAAATGTTTTACCGTACCCGCCGTATTCTCCGGACATTGCTCCTTCTGATTACTGGTTGTTTCGAAGGATTTGGCAAGTCACCGGTTCACTTCTTTCGCAAAAATCGAATTGGCTCCAAAATTGGATCGCCTCCAAAGACGAGACATTTTTTTGAGATGGAATTCGAAAATTGCCTGAGAGATGGGAAAAAGTAGTAGCCAGCGATGGACAATACTTTAATTATTCTGTTCATTCATTTGTTTGGAAATTTTGAACACAAAAAAACGGACCGAACTAATTTGTACTCCCAATATTGATCGTAATAGGGAAATATTGTAATATGTAACTTCTTAAATTACATAAATTTATTTACATAAATATACATTACATAAATTTATTTGATACTGTACTCGTTTGTATAATAAAAAAGTAGCAAGATATTTTAATTTTTTTATATAGATCAAGATTTTATAATTAGACCTTTATTCCGCCCATTCCTTCAATTATTACACTTAAAGTACAAAAAGTATTATATTTGAACGGTACTTTTAAAAGTTCTATAGTGAAGTGAATATATATTACGTCAAAAAATCAGTAAACTTTTAAGTATGTAGCTTCTTTGTACTTCATCCGAGAATATTGTATTTATGAATTTTGGATTTACTTAATATTTGCTCGTTTCAGGCAATAAGGTAACGTTCTTTGATCAATAAATCACTCGCTGAAAGTACGGTAGAACTCAAAATCGGAAGTTGATACGAAAATTCGAAATTTTACTAAAGAAAAATTGTAGACTTTTAATCTTCCATCTTCAATATTCCGATTTCAATATTCCATCTATCGAAAGTTTTTTAAAAGCAGGCCATCATGTTCTTTTTCCGAGTCATTTACAAATTGGTACTCTGGAATTACGAGCAATTATTGTATTTTTCATTGTACGGGATAGTATAAATTTCAAATCAAGTCTTAATAAACGACTTTTATGTTTTGTGCACTAAGAATAATATATCGCACTTATTTTCTAGAATGAAATAGTAACCTGTTTTACTATGTATGTATGTTCTCTTTGAACTCGCATCTTCAATAACATATGAGTTACTTTTCATGATAATATTTTATATTAAATTTAAATAATATATACACTTTATGTATGTTCACTTTTTATATATATATATTAGGTGTTGGAATTAATTCGTAGCGTTTTTTAATGAAAGAATGTTATTTATTTCACATGAGCATTAAAAAATACATTAATGAAAGTACTTCCCATCACTTGTAAAACGCTACGAATTAATTCCAACACCTAATATATATATATTATATATATATATATATAAATGTATATATAATTTTTATTTATTTATTTATATATGTACATATTGAGAGAGAAAAAAAATTGTGACGTGCTGGATTTTCCTTTTAATTCAGTCTTTCAATTCAAGAGTATAGGTGGATTCTTCCCTCGGGGGAAGAAAAGGATAAATAGGTTCTAATTTAACCTCAGTTTCATTATATTCCTGTAATTCGAGATCTGGAGCGCTAGGGTTTACATTTTTAGTTTTATTTCTTCCTAAATGTAAAGTTGAGTAAGTGAATCCCATACAGCTCTCAGTAAGTACACCGATTAACCGTACATAGTGTGTAGAACGTACGAATATGTCTAATAGCAATTTAATAATTCTAGCAATTAAGTATATCCCGATTAATCCAGCACTGATATTGCCAAAGGTTAAACATTTTTCCCAAACAAAGATAGTGATTCTTTCTATCGATGTTTCGTGATGAGATTAGAGAATGATCCTCCATTTATTACGGTTATTACATTTAGCGCCCTAATATGCTTCTTGCCATGATATTGAGGATTGCAGGTCGCTCCGCAGGGAACATTATATGATCTTTGAGTTCTTCCAGATCGATTTGTGAATATATTTCACTGGTCACTAGTGCTCCTGGGCTGATATATTTCCATAACGATTTAGTTGAAAGCTTCATAATGATGAGCGGTAATGTCTCCACCGGTTTAGGCATAATTTTACCATGAGTCTCCCAAAAGTGGTAGGTGCAAAAGAATTATAGGTAATCTGAGTTCCGTGTTAATATATGCGTTTGCGGGATCAGAAAATATGTTTTGTTTCTTCATATTATTGGAAACTGCTCGTAACATTCTGTGGTTCGAGCTAATTTTACTTCAACCGATACACATTTTATTATGTAAATTATTTCTCCTGCCAAAAGTGCCATATATCCCGGTGCCTTCATAAAATGATACGCGAAGATGTCAGGTGATCTAGCGATTATGGCTAATGCATTATACGATATTCAAGTTGATATTGTTGGAATAATATATTTTTGTATAATTGATTAATTTGAATATGAACGTATCTTTCTATGTATACGAATTTTGAATTTACGTGTGTGAAGATATTTACTGCTATAAAGCCAGAGCTTTTAAAAACTTCGGCACCAAACGTCATTTCGAAAATTATGGATGTTCGGTTCTGGTAAGTGTATGTCCACAGGTGATATATATTTCACTGCTAGTTAAAGAGAGAATCATATTTGTCATGATTATTGAGTAGACTGTTTAAGATCGTTCATTGGTAGCATCAAGTATTTTATTAGCGTATCCATTATATAATATGTCATAATCTAAAGCTCCGCAATAATCGACAGGTATGGGATCCCAAAAAGTATCCCCTCTATGTCAGTGCAATGAGTGGAACTTAGTTCACAGATTACTCCTGAGATGAACATGGTTTGTGTTTAGCCGAACGTCAGCGATGTAATCTTGTAAGATAATTTTGAGGTTGCCTAATACAAGACATTTTCCCAATTTCTATAAGGATTGGAATAAGCACTGCCGATACATGCGCCGTCATTGTCAACATGCCCGACTAAAACTATGGATACAATCTGATTAGATAGCAGACCTGTTATGTAAGTTTCGGCTATTTTGAAGCTTCCATAGGTATGCATGCGTCGACATGCATCTCGAAATACATCGGCTATATATGAGAATTGCCCGTTATATACGTCCATCGTATGTAAAAACATCCCGCATCTTTTTACTGTACCATTTATTTCAATTTTACATTGTATTAAAAAAATTTTTCGCAAATTTAAAATCATTGAATTGAAGTACTTGTATAGACTTTATTAGACTTTACATTCTGTGGGGGAATATCACACTTTTCGTTTATTAGTGACAACGTAGTTAAATTCGTTGCTGCGAAGTCACAGTCGTATCCTATTATTCCGTAAGTTCCTTGAGTCCACATTATTAATATAAATATGACGGTTATTCCTTTGGTGCAGCAATCTATCATCTGAAATGTTTAATTTGTTTAATTATTGTGAACTGGTCTAATGTGAGAAATTCGAATGATTAGGGTGAACAATGCGACTATTTTTCTTTATCTTAACATTATTTCTGTTTAAAATTTCCAAGGCTTTATGATGCTATTATGCTTCTTGATCTATTTATCTCAAAATTTTTCGGGTTTTCCCTTTAATAAAAATATCTCCAGACTTGAATTTCTATGAATTAATTTTGTTTTTTCGATTTAACTTTAGCTTCTACGACGTTTTCGCGAACATTTGTTTGGATTACAAGGAGTTGTGTAATGAAATTTATTAGATAATCGTAGTAATTAGTTTGTTTTCAGGGTTTAAGAGCTCATTTGAGGTACTTTTTAACCGAACACTAATTCGTATGGAGTGTGTTTCATGGACGCTAGTGTTGTAATTAAACACCTGCCTAAGCCGATCCATCTGTTCCATTGTTTCTGCTCACTTGCGTATTGTTTCAAATATTCTTCTAATGTGTGATGTAATCGTTCTAGGGATTCATTTGACTGAGGATGAAATGCAGTTTGTACGGAATTTGCGGATTCTAAATATTTTTGCTATCTTTTTCATTAATTCACTGATAAAGTTTCTCCCTTGATCTATTAATATAGCTTTAGGCGCTCCCAATATGCAAATAAATTTGGCAACAAAGGCTTCTGCTATTGTTTCTGATGTTTGATCCGGTAATAGTATTTCCATGCAAAATTTAGTTAACTGGTCTTGCAGGGTTAAAATATATTCGTTGCGTCTTCCAGTTTTAGATAAAGGTCTTACGATATCCATGGCTACTTCATCAAAAGACGATCTTAATGTATCAGTGATTACCATAGGTTGTTTGGTTTTTACTCGAATTAGTTTTTTTAACTGATATTATAAACATTGCTGTATGTATCGTTGAACATCGGACTTTAGATTTTCCCAAAACTATTTATGTTTTATTCTGTTATATGTCTTTGTGACACTTCGATGTCTTCCCGTAGGTAAACAATGCATTTCTCCGATTATTGTAAGTCGAAGACCTTTGGGGGAATATTTAACTAGTCCATACATATAATTAATTTGGTTGTTAAATCCACAAAAACTAATTGCAATGAAGTTTTGATATTGCTCCATGGCACATTGTTAACATAGTCGGTTTAGCAATGTTAACAGTTTAAATTTAAGTTTTCGGTGACAAGCCGTAAATCTTTTATTACAACGAAAATCTGGGTGAGGGTCATCATCGGTTCCTCACGTTGCCCTTCACTGATAGGCAAGGCTAAATAGTAGTTTTTTGTATTTTACAACTTTGGCTTTACGTAAAGCGAGATCTTCTAAGCGAGGGATCTCGTTTCTTTCAAATAGTTTTTATGAACTTGAGTCCAATGATGTCTCCCATTGGTGTCGACGAAATATGCAACGTTATCCTTTTGCATAATAGTCAGCGAGAATCAAGAATATTATTTTTAATTATTTGGTGGTAAACAGCAATATACTCTGTTTTTCCTTTTAATTTCTGAATTTTATGTTCTCCCTCAAATTCTTCTTTTTCTTGATTTTTCTCTTCATTGTCGCATTCTGCATCGCCTTCTTTGTCCAATGAGTTATTTCTGTCTTCTGTTCTTTCGATTTCATTCTCTTGTTGTGGGAAATGGGTAGCTTATCCTGCTGGGCATCCCTATTTTTTGCTGTTTGGTTTCGAGTCTGCATTCTATTATTTCGGAAAGTATTGCGTGTTGCTGCCTTTTCCAGCTCGTAATTCTTGTGACTCTTCTGTCTGTTTCTGTGTGAGAGATATTGAATTCGTACTCTCTTCAGATGAATGATCGTCTGATAATAAGTCTCTTGGAAATGGTTCGTCATCTGTTAAACATAATTTAAAATCCTCGTCCTCTTCATCTTTCTTATCTGATTCTACTAGCATTTTAAAAATCAATCGTACAAACAAACGTGGTTATAAATTTAATAAGTATAAAAAGAAGAGCATAAGAAATCACAGCACAAGTTGTAGTTTGTAATATTTAATTATTATTACATCAAAACATGATTATTACATTAAAATATTAAACGTTTCGGCTACTATCTGGCCATCTTCAGTAAATTAATAATATTCTTAAGACGCAGAGTTACATCCAGTTGGCATAAAATTCACCGTCATGTGTTATAATTATATAAACGTGTTCATTTCTATGAGAAGCTGCTTCGTATACTAATGTTAGAACGTCAAAAGTCATATCACGAAAAGTGTAGAACGAGAATTTCCAGATTCTAATTTAAAATAAATTTGTATATCATTAATATCTTCTAATCGGAATATAAAGGAATAGAATCGTTATCTATTTTATAGCAAAAAATATAACGATGAATCCCAAATATACAGATAGAAATTTGTCGTGACATTGTGTGTTATTATTAGTCATATCGTATATTTTACCACTATTTATATATTTGAGTCGACAGGTTTGGAAAGTTCTAGAATTATTTATTAAGTGCGAGAGAGATCTTTCTTTAGAAGAGGAAGATAAACATCAGGCAAATCTTCCGTGTCACTTTGCTTATTGATACCACTTGTTTGGCCTTTTATATGTATCATTTCTGAAATTCTTCTTTTCATAATGATTGTTCTGTATCTAATATGCTTATGTTATCCCAATCCAATTCATGCATCTCATTCAACCGGTGACGAGAAACCACTGATATCTCAGAAGTAGGTTTTCTTATATTAGCCTTATGTTCCTTTATACGAGTTTTTAATTTCCTCTTAGTTTGGCCGACGTAAGACGATTCGCAGTTCAAACAATTAATTTTGTAAAGAACTCCACAATGATCATCCTTAAGCAAGGGATCCTTTTCTGTCTTTATAAATATATTTAATTTATTCATAGGTTTATAAGCTATATTAAACCCATGAATATATGAAAGTTTTTTGAATTTTTCAGAAACTTTGCTTAAGTATGGTATCGTGAAAAATTTTTTATTTGAATTCACATTAGAATCATGTTCATTATTATTTTGTTCGCGATTTTGATCTAGATTGGTTCTATTTTCCAATGTTTTTATTCTATTATTAATTGTTGAAAATATGAATTTAAGAGGATAACCATTACTTAGAAAGGTGTGAATTAATTCAGAGATGTTTTTTTTCATGAAATTTAGGATAGGATAAAAGCAAAATTCAAGTTGCCCAATGATTACTCCCCTTTTATGTACTAACGGATGATTCGAAAAATAATTTAAATATCTCCCAGAATTGATAGGTTTTTTATACATATCAAAGATAATATTTCTTTCTTGTATCATTAATTTGATTCTAGAAAATTAATGCAAATTAATTTTAAAAATCATTTCTGCATCTTTTGAATCATTAGGATTCAAAGATTTGTTAGATTAATTATATTGCAGTTTGCCTCTTCAAGGTTTACCAGATTTTGTCATAAAGCATCGGCATTTACGTTAGTTTTATCTGCTTTATATACCATGTCGTAATCATATTCAGCTAATTTTAATCTCCATCGTAGTATTCGTATGTTTGCGTCCTGTGCATTTTTAAACCAGAGGAGAGGTTTGTGGTCCGTAACTAAAGTAAATTTCCGTCCATATAGATAAGGTCTAAAATGCTTGACACAATACACTATGGCTAAAGCTTCCTTCTCATAAGTGTCGTATTGTATTTCGTTTTCGGTTAGTGTTCGCGAAGCGTATGCTATCGGTCGATCTTTATTTATTTCTCCTTGTGATGCCTCCAATCGCTATTCCGGAAGCATCAGTAGTTAATATGAAAGGTTTGGAAAAATCGGGATATTGCAAGACAGGTCCTTCGCACAATTTCTCCTTTAATGCTTGGAAAGACTCTTCTTGATCTATTGGCCATTCAAATTTAGTATCATTTTTTAACAAATTGGTGAGGGATTTGGTTAATTTTGAAAAATTTGATATAAATCTTCGATAATATTCGGCTAATCCAAGAAATTGTATGATATTTTTCGGCGTTTTGGGCTTTGGAAATTGCTTTACAACTTCTAATTTCTTCGGATCGAGTTTAACTCCATCCTTACTAATTATATGCCCCAAATAAGTGACTTCGGTTTTCAAGAATTCGCATTTATCAGGCTGTAATTTTAAATCAACTTTGCGCAATCACTCCATCAAATTATACTTCCTTTCGTGTTCTTCTAATGAAGCAGCGTAGATGACAATGTCATCCATATACACAAATAGTTCTTCGCCTTGCAATCCTGATAATACTAAATCCATTAATTGTTGAAAAGTAGCGAGTGCATTCTTTAAAGCATTCAAATTCATAATGACCAAAAGGAGTTGTAAATGCATGCAGTTTTATGACTATCCGCAGGATCCATTTTTATTTGATGAAATCCGGATGCTAAGTCGCATACTGAGAAGTATTGTGCTCCACCTACTTAATCCAAAATGTCAATAATGTTAGGTAGTAACGAGTTTGCGTCTCCGATAGTTTTTTCGTTTAAAGCTCGGAAATCTAATACCATTCTCCATCGTTTGTTTCCCTTTGTGTCTTTCTTTTTGGAATTATTCGGTATTATATTATACGGTGACTGAGAAGGTTTTATGATGCCTTCTTCTAACAATTCTTCTATCTGTCTATTTATTTCTTCCTTATGAATTTGCAGGAATCTATATTGTCGCGTATTTATACTCATCTGTTGTATATTTGGTATTGTAATGTATTCGTTGCTGATAACTTCTCTCCAGAAATGTGAAATCTGTCCTTGCTGTCAAAAGTAAGCATCGGATAAAATTTCCGTAAAGGAAAAGTCATCTTAGAATTCAGTCAGGAACACGTCTGTGCTAGGACACGGGTTTTTCTGAATTACCCTGCATATAGCGATTATTAATATAAGAGAAATATATTAGAGTTATCGCAAACACCTATACATGTATACATATATATATATGCAGAATGTAGAAAAAGTACCGGACCCATTAAATATCTTGAAAAGCAATCATTTTTGAGAAAAACGTTTTATAAGTTTTAAGGTGGAAAATGATCTATTGACTAACCTTATCAATTTGACCTTGGATGACGCCACCAAGGTCAAATTGATTTTTTTAAACGAAACATCCTATTTTTGCTTTCAGAATCTAATAGCTGAGGTCGGAAGCTTTCCAAACTATAATAAAACCTCTTTTTAATCAATATTTTTCAAGTTACGAGAGTTGAAGTTATGGAATCGTGACATTAGCATTACCTTTTTTTTTCTTTGCGTAGGAGAAGAAAAATCTTCGCAATGCCTTCTCCCGAGGGGAGAACCCGGAAGGGACACCCATCGGGAGGGGAAGATGTCCAGCGGCTCGCACCACTGAGTGTGCCGGATTCGACTGCCCCGTGATCTCGAGAATATACCGGAACGGCCACCTACCAACTAAAAAACTCCCCCTTGTTCTAGCACTATCTTCAAGCATATATGTGAGTACTCCGGAACCGACAGGTATTACTTCAGAGCACCCACGATGCCAATGGGATGGTACGGGAACATCCATTAATATAAACTAAACTATATACATTATTTACATAAATATATTTCCGAAGAGATGGAATCTCGAGAAGGAATAGATGGTACAGGAGGATGGTACAGGACGTATCGACTCCTTCTAATTCTTCTCTCGATCCCTCTCCGCCTCTTCCTTTCTTCTCATTACTGTCTCGCAGAAATTTGCGAATGCAGTCCAGGCTTCAGAGGAGCACATGATGACCCCGATCACTAAGTTATACTCTCGGTATAGGTCTAAATCCAGATCGAGAGTCGCAAACAACAAATTTCCTCTCTTCATTGCTCACGAAGGGCAGTGAAGGAGGGTATGCACAGCATTATCAACAGCAATACCACAGTGCTGACAAATTGGAGACTTCGCCTTTCTGATCTCGTAGAGATAAGCCTCAAAGCATCCGACTCACAATGATCTGGGTCATCCTAAAAGTAAGGCCACCATGAGTCCTCATCTACCTCGTCAATCTGCCTACAAGAGCCCCCCGAACAGCAGCCCTAGGTGCGTCTCGGAGAAGCTCTTCAAGCAGCCTATTCGACCTCTCCGTTTCCTCATCGCGAATATGACCCATCGCCCTGGGAGCGATGAAACCATTTCGCTCTATGCAAGCTCGCCGCCTCAAGTAAGATCGCCTTAGACGATCAGCAAGTAAATCGAACGGGACCAGTCTCGCGAGTATTAGTGACGCTTCATAGGAGACAGTCCTATAACCCCTTATAATCCTAAGCGTCAGCTATCTTTGCAATCTAGCCACGTCGCTTCGAATGGTGCAATCCTTCGCAACCGCATGCGCCCACACAGGAGACCCACATAAAACGACAGACATAACAACGTTGCATACCCGACGCCTGCACGCCTAGGGGCACCAATATTGGCCGTTAATCTACCAAGGGCTGCTACCATCCTCAGAACATTGGGAAAGAGTCGACGAAAGTGTTCTCTAAAAGACTACTTAGAGTCTAACACCAATCCTAGATATTTCATCGAAAACCGCACTTCGATTTCTGCATCCCCTATTCTAATACTCGCATTCGGTACCTCCCACATGAATGTTATAGCTTCCGTTTTGCCTATCGACACCTTGAGACCTAACAATTTAATCGCCGACTACAACACCCGTCCCCAGCTCTGCCCTAACAACCGTCTCGCTTAAGGACAGCCCTGTTACTACCAGAAGAGTATCATTCGCGTAACACAAGACGGAAGAACCCAACGGCAAGCCGACACGCAAAACGAAGTCATATCCGACATTCCAAAGAATCAGTCCCAGGACTGAACCCTGGGGAACTTCACGCATCATAGGGGATCTTACGTACTTATCGTCCTTATCTATGTAGGACAGCCATCTGTTCCAATAGCTATTCAGAATACGCCGGAGATATCCCGGAACCCCCTTTTCTATTAGCGTGTCTCTGATGACAGGCCACGGAAGGGAGTTGAAGGCATTGGCTATGTCAAAAGACACAGCCAATACCATCCCCTCCATCCCGCACCCCGTCATCCACCATCGCACGAAGCCTCCATATGGCATCTACCGTCGATTTTTGCGATCTGAATCCGATGAGATTCCGAGATACCCCCAGACTCATCCAGACACTGCGTCAGTCAGTTGCAGATAATTCTCTCTAGTAGCTTTCCTGCTTCACTCAGAAGATAGATTGGCCTGTAGGACGACAGCGCCAGATCAGGCTTCCCCGGCTTCTTGAGCAGCACTAACCGCGCCATTTTCCAACTGGATGGAAACCCTCCCTCCCTGAGACACGCCATAAAGCAGCTCATCCAACGTTTGAGCAAGATGTCACACTCCTGACGATGCGACCAATGATCCCATTAGGACCAGGAGCACTATCAATGTTCATTCTGGTAAACACAGTCTTGATCTCCTCGCCGATTATAGCTAAGGCGTCATCCCACTGGACGGAGGAGGCGGCAACACCCATCCCTCCCCCACCAGGAGGGAATAATACCCCGACCACTTCCCGCACGACTCCTGGAGAGAGAGCCTCAATAAGTCGAGACGCGCCCATCCGCAATTTATCGAGCACTATAAGTTCCGTTATACTTGTTTTTTTTTCTGGAAACTTAAGTGCTCTAAACGCAAGAATTTTGTAATTTCCGTGAGTCTATACTTTCTGATTTTTTTCGATACAACTAAGCATTCGAGTGAAATATTTTTCATAGCTTCATAGCGTTCAATGTTCCTGTTCAGTTCTTTTTTCATGTTTTGACTTGCGCATGAATTTATCGATCATTTCTTGAAATTGATTTTGTGTAGACGTTAGGATTTTTGAAGATGGTTTATTTCCCTTGAAATTATATATATGAACATTTATATAAAGATTATATGATTGCGTTCTTTCTAGAAGTTGATCGATAGTAATATGAGAGGAATCATTTTATCATTTTTTGCGGGCATCCAACCCTTGATTCAATTTTTTTAAGAGTGGAGTTTTTTTCTTTTGGCTCCCTTTGATAAAATTGAATCGCATTGCTTAGCGAGATTTGATTATTTATCTCCTCGCAATCGACAGAGATGGAATTTAACAGGGATGTATGGAAACTTTCCTCTGTAATTGCAGAATTATTTAATTCTTCAAGAGGGATTTGGTAACTTCCTTCTCCAAGAAATTTGGATTTGTTTAGAATTTCAGGAGAGGTTTGGTAACTTCCCTTTTCAAAATTTTCTGAATTATTTAAACTTTTAGAAGAGGTTTAGTAACTTCCCTTTCCAAAATTTTTGGATTATTTAAATTTTCAAGAAAGGTTTGATAACTTCCCTCTCCAAAATTTTCTGGATTATTTAAATTTTCAGGAGAGATTTGATAACTTCCTTCTTCAAGGATTTTAGATTCTAGGATTTTGGGTTTGGAGGAAATGTTTGGAGGAAATCTTTCCGTCGATGAATATTTGGAATAGAATTTTTTCTATAAATCCTCTCATTAATTTATTCTCGTTAAATATCTCAAATTTTTTATTTATTTTTCTGTTACTCTTGTCTTCTATCATAACGTCTCCGTTCGTAATTCCGTCATTATTGTTATTTGAACTGGCATCGTTACTAAAGTCCTCAAAATGAATTTGAATATTCCTCGGATAGATAAAACAAATTTGCGCATTTGCAATTTCTTTTTGATTATCATGCATTTCAATGCTTGAGCTATTGTTGTCAAATAATTCATTCAAGAGTTTGAGACGCAAGGTTAGTTACTTATACCTCAACTTCTTCTAACGTACTTATATACTTATGACGTTTAAATATGTTTTTTCAGAAACATTTTCTACTATTATATCTCCTAGGTAAATTCCATGTGCTATTTTTAATTTCGGTATCCATTTTTATTTCCGGATTTCCTATTCTCACATAAAATAAAGTTTCTGATTGTGGTGGTGCGATGGTCACTGGTGAAAAGAAAGGTATATTAGTTTCTGATACATCTAAATATCCCTTCGCGTAATCAATTTTCGAGGAAGTCTATTTGAAGAAATCATTACTTAATATTGGATTGTGAGATTGGAAAATCACTTGATATGAAAGGTAACTTTTTCTCCAAAGAAGGGTAAAATTAATTCTCCAAGCGTATAAACGGGATATTTGTTTATGTCATTTAATTTTAGAATATTGTTATAATTGACAATACTGTTCTTAGGTACAAAGTTTTCCTTAATTATGTTTGGCCCGGAACCGATATCTAACATAAAAGCTATATGTGATGTTGACTCGCAAAAGTTTACCTGAACGGTAGGCACGCGACTATGCTTGTCGAAGGTCACAGTTACGGGACGTATTTCTAACGCGTTTTTGACTACTGGTCCTTTTTTGATGTCAACGGATATGAGACTCGCTCAGACCCCTGTGCCATATCCGGCTTCGAGGGGTCGCCGGAGTTTCCCTGTTCATTTATTTTCCGTCGATTATTGCTTGCGATTCGTAATTCACAACTTTCAAGAAGATGCCCTTGCCCTTTACAGTACCGGCAGAATAATGAGTCTGAGAATGCTGCGTTTCCCTATCTTAGATCGACAATCTTTAGCATTATGCCCAAAATTGTTACAGATTTGATAGACAATTTTTATTTTATTAACTGCGTTATGTGGCTCATTCTGTTTTTTCGAGCAGTTATTAGCCGAATTACATTGTCAATTACAGACCCAGTTTATCACATCACTAATAGATTACAGAGAATCTATTCTGATTGTTGTTATTATTTGTTCGACAACTTTTATCATTATGCCCTGATTTAGAACATATTTGACAAATAATATTATTTCTCTGTAAAATGTTAACGGATTGTCGTGAGGGTCGTGAAATCGATATTTGTCAGCGCTGTGTCCACGTTTTTTGCAGATTTAACATATTAAAATCTTTGTTCCAAAATTAGTTAATTGTTTACAGTTTGAAGCTAAATGTCCTTCTTTATAACCAATCTGACAAGGTTCTCGTAATTTATTCAGCGCTTTACTTGATGTACTTTCTTGATTTTGTTGTAAATCTGTCATCGAATGGAGTTCTCTTTCTATTCGTAACGCATCGATTACCGTTTCTTGAACTAAATTTTCTTATTATTCTTTGCTCAATTTCTAGTTTTAATCCTCTAATAAAATACTTACACATATAAATCGTACAAACAAACGTGGTTATAAATTTAACAAGTATAAAAAGGAGAGCATAAGAAACCACAGTACAAGTTGTAGTTTGTGATATTTAATTATTATTACATCAAAACATGATTATTACATTAAAATATTAAACGTTTCGGCTACTATCTGGCCATCTTCAGTAAATTAATAATATTCTTGAGACGCAGAGTTACATCCAGTTGGCATAAAATTCAACCGTCGTGTGTTATAATTATATAAACGTGTTCATTTCTATGAGAAGCTGCTTCGTATACTAATGTTAGAACGTCAAAAGTCATATCACGAAAAGTGTAGAACGAGAATTTCCAGATTCTAATTTAAAATAAATTTGTACATCATTAATATCTTCTAATCGGAATGCAAAGAAATAAAATCGTTACCTGTTTTACAAAAAATATAATGATGAATCCCAAATACACAGATAGAAATTTGTCGTGACATTGTGTTATTATTATATTAGTCATATCTTGTATTTTACCACTATTTATATTATACATATGAGTCGACAGTTTGGAAAGTTCTAGAATTATTTATTAAGTGCGAGAGAGATCTTTCTTTAGAAGAGGAAGATAAACATCAGGCAAATCTTCCATGTCTTTGCTTATTAATACCACTTGTTTGGCTTTTTATATATATCATTTCTGAAATTCTTCTTTTCATTAATGAATTGTTCTGTATCTAATATGCTTATGTTATCCCAATCTAATTCATGCATCTCATTCAACCGGTGACGAGAAACCACTGATATCTCAGAAGTAGGTTTTACGTGCTTTACAGAAGACGTGCTTTACGTGTAAGGCGAAACATCACTCGGTCCTTCACGAAGCGTACGTCACTCCGAAGCCTGCCGACGTAAGCTCGTTGACTGTCGTACGCCAAAACGACAAATGCAAGGCCATTCTGCTCGCTACCGCGAGAATTACTGCTGATCGTCACGGGGATCCACACCCGATTAGAGTCTTAATCGATCAAGGATCGGAAGTATCTTTGATCTCCGAGGCGCTAGTCCAGCGCTTAAACCTGCCGCGAGCCTACGTGACAATCTCAATCTACGGAATCAGCAGCTCACCCTCAGCTTCCTGTCGCGAGAAAGTGTCTCAGTCTCACATCCAGAATCAATGGAGCTCGAGTTACCGCTATTGCTTTCATTCTATCACGTCTTTCGCTGTATCAAGGCGCAGCTACGATATGCAAGACTACATGGCTTCACATTGAAAGTCTCCAGCTGGCTGATCCGCAATTCACGGCCGCCGATCTCATCGAGCTGTTACTTGGCGCGGAAGTGTGCTCCATCATATTACAAGAGGACCTAATCGTATTATGAAAGGGCGATCCGCATACTTCCGTCACTCATTGCATTCTGCTCGGATGGATTCTCTCGGGAGGCTGCGGCGAGAATCTCTCAGTGACTCCACACTGCTCCTTCCAGTGCACTGCCGATCACGAGCCGACCACGCTCGTGCAACATTTTTGGGAGCAAGAAAAGGAACCTTCAAGCTCAGTGTCCATCATGCCAAACGAACAACGATGCGAGGAGATCTTTGCTCGAACTCACAACCGCATAGGAAGGTACATTGTGCGACTACCATTTGTCGCCAACAGTACTCGGTGACACCCGCCAATCAGCCGAGCGATTGTTCACCGCCATGGATCGACAATGCGAACGTGACGTTCGGTTCAGACGTCTGTACCACGCCTTTCTAAAAGAGTACGAAGAATTGGATCACATGGAATTAGTACCAAGGTTATCGGAGTCTCAAGAAATGCTACTTACCGCACCACCTGCTCCAAGAATCGAGCGCGTCGACCAAACTCAGGGTGGTATTCAATGGATCTCAGAATACAAGGTCCGGTAAGTCATTGAACACTCAGCTGTTAGTCGGCGCTAACTTGTTGCCATCGCTTGTCGATGTGTTGACCCGGTGGCGGTGGCACCGATACGCGACCGTGACAGACATTGAAAAAATGTACCAAATTCTTGTGGTGCCTGAGGATAGAGATTATCAATGCATTCTCTGGCGTCATTCAGTCAGCGATCCAGTTCGCGAGTATTGGTTAAACACAATGACGTACGGTCTGTCGTGCGCGCCATCCGCACACTTCATCAGCTCGCCGATGAAAACGCAACATTTTCGCGAGGTTGCGTCACACTGAGACACGACTGTTACATCGACGACATTGTGATCGGAGCGTACACTAAAGACGAGGCAATCGCGATACAATCCGAGCTCCGTCAGCTGTGCATGGCGGGCGGATTCCCGCTAAAAAAATGGGCCGCCAACCATCCTGAAATTCTTTTCGGTATTTCTGCGGATCACTGTCTCGCGAATTTACGGTCATGTGAACACGAGAGTCACGCAACGCTGGGCTTGCAGTGGCACTCGATCGATACCTTCACATTCTCAATTCGAAGCCGTACCGTTGAAAAATTCATTAAAAGGAAGGTTCTCTCGGAGACCGTGCGTTTATTTAATCCGCTCGGATGATTGACACCGGTGGTGATCCGTGCCAAAATCCTGCTTCAGTCAGCGTGATTGCAAAAGCTGGATTGGGACGCCCCACTCCCTCAAGCAGACGCCTGCCATTGGTGTCGCTTCCTAGAGGAACTCCCAAAGCTTGAACATCTTCGAATCAACCGCTGGTTAAACACGGGCGCCAAGAACGCGAGAGTAGAGCTGCATGGATTCGCCGACGTGTCCGAACGGTACGCAGCCGTGGTGTATCTTCGTGTCATTAGCGCTAACAGTGTTAACGTTCTCTTGCTAATGGCAAAGAGGGGCAAGATCGCTCCGATCAAGCCAGTGTCCTTGCCGCGATTGGAACTGTGCATCGCCGCCTTGCTAACAAAATTAATTGCACACGCGCGCACTGTTCTAAGCCTGTCTATAGCTCCAGTCACTCTCTGGTTCGACTCACTTTATATTGAATTCAGGGTCACGCTTCACAATGGAAGACTTATGTGGCCAATCGCGTGTTCATGATACAGGAGGCGCTTCCAGAAGGATAATGGCGTCATGTTCCTGGTAAGGACAACTCGGCCGACTGTGCCTCTCGAGGGATAACATCAGGCGAGTTTATCGATCATCCATTCCGGTGGTCAGGTCCCTCTTGACTGCTCAAGGACAACTCCATCTGACCCAGCGCACAACTTGAAGCGCCACTGGAGGAATTGCTCGAGCAACGTGTCCACTCTCGCACTGTCACGTCAAAAGCTGTCACAGAATCGGAGCTCCTCCGATTCTCCTCACTTCACCGGCTCCTAGGTTGTCACAGCGTGGTGTCTACGTTAGCTGCGCTCAAGAGAGATGCCAACGACGGAAGGAAGTCCGGAGTCGACATTGACACCCGATGAGTTCGACGCCGCACTTGGATCCGAGCAGTTCTGGCACTGCACTATGCGCACAAGGTCACTGCCGCAAAAGATCAGCTTTCCGATGCCATTTCGCAGCGGGCCTTGAATCCTTTCATCGACGAACACAGAGTTCTAAGAGTCGGAGGTCGCCTGAAGCACGCAGTTCTCTCTCCGGATGAGCGGCATCCGATGATCATTCCGCCGCACTCACACCTCTTGATATCGTCATGTCACCGCAGAACACTCCATGGAGGAGTGCAATTGATTCTGGGCCTGTTGCGACTACGATATTGGATCTCTCGAGGACCAGCTATGACAAAATACTGGTTCGGCATCGGTGCGTCACGTGTACCAGATAGAGAGGAGTCACGTCACAGCCGCTAATAGGTAATCTTCCTCAAGGACGCGTAACCTCTGCACGTTCATTCTTCAGAACCTCGATTATGCCGGACCGATACTCATTCACGAATCGAGGCACCGGTCCTACAAAGCCTTCATCACAATTTTTGTGTGTCTCTGCTTTAAAGCAACGCATCTTGAGGTCGTTTCTGATTACACGACGCATTCCTGCCGCACTTCGTCAGTTCACAGCACGTAGAGGACTATGCTCGGATATCTACTCCGACTGTGGCACGAACTTCATTGGCATCGATCGACATATACGAGAGTTTCTTCGTACATCTTCCGTCAAACGGCAGCCGCATGCTGCTGTCACAGAAATAATCCGATGGCACTTCAACCCACTTTCCGCACCCCACTTCGGAGGCCTCTGGGAAGCAGCAGTAAATTCGACGAAGTACTATCTTCGAAGAGTAATCAGCGACATCACATCTACGAGGAGATGAGCATTCTATTAGTTCTGATAGAAGCCTGCTTGAATTCTCGATCCTTGCTGGCGTTATCTGACGACCCCAACGTCTCTTCAGAACATTTGCTTATCGGAGCCCTATTGCTAGCCGTTCCAGAACCATCGCTCACAGAAAAGGCAACGAGCTCTCTCTCTCTCTCTCGTTGACAGCATCTTCAAAAAATGCGTGAATTTTTGAGAAAGGTGGTCACGCAAGTACTTCCATTCTTTGACCTCATGCTCGAAGTAATGCAAGGTAAGCATTGCTTCTCAGATTGGCTCATTATGCCTCATAATTTCAGAGACATCACTACCAAGCAAATGGCTTCTAGTTCGCATTACAAAGCTGCACCCAGGAAAGGACGGTGTGACCCGAGTAGCAACTGTTCGCACAGTCTCTTTCGAGCTTCTTCGTACGACTTCTAGTAAAATTGATGATGCTGCCTGGACTCATTGCATCGACCACTCTACACGCGGACTCGCAAGAGCAATAAAACCGCACATTGTATTAGACTGATCTTATTCATTGTACTCGCGTCAGTCAACGCGCGTGTAATCGCGGTAATATTCGCTTCACCCTCATCTACCTGTCGCAATTTTCGATGATATGAATACAATAAATTTAACAATTTTCTTTGTAATAATATATTTAACGCTTAATGTAACGTACTATATTACATTTTCGAGTTTTAGTTTTGAAAATATTCTGATTACTCAACTGTTGCGCAATCAAGATTGTCCGCTAATTCTTTTCAATTGATATCATAGCTGGATCACATGATCGCGTCTGCGTCATTATATTTCTCAAACAATTTCTTATTATTTTTAAACTTAAAAAAAAGTCTCCAGTCATGTGTAAGCACAAGCTTCCGCGACACCGTGCGCTGCATGCGCAAGCATCATTAGTCTGCGTCGCGATCTTCCAAATAATTAGTCGAACTCGCGATATCTGTACGCTTGCCGAATGTGAGCATTAACTTCATTACTGCGTGACAAGGCAGGCGGAATGTTCGAGATGCATCCGAAAAATCAATTTCGCGGAATTGATGTATGTGCGGCATGTGGATTGGAAGTTTCTAGAACAATTTCAAACGAACGTTTCTAGAACTTTCCAAAAATAAACTTGACAATCACCTCTTGTTGATAAAGTGAAAAATATAATCACCGCATGTACACAAAGAACCAACTGTTAAAACGACAATTAAAATTCGGATCGATCACAGCGCACGCGCGCTCGCGTGACACGAAACGCGTAACTCGTTAACATTCCAATCAGAACTGCTGATTTGGTGGGCGCGCATGGCAATAGCGTACCGTTTAGCCATCGTCATCGAAAAATGTCAATCGCTGCCCGAATCATGGGGTTACTTCAAATTTTATAATTTTTAGAGAATCTCATATGCGATTGAAGAAAGAAGCCTTTGTTCGATCAAATAAATAAAAGGCCGAATCGAACAGTGATCCTTCTTCTTCGCTTTTTCAGTCGCAGTTAACGCCCCGCAATTCAAATCAATCGCCTTTGAAACGCTCCGTCGCAAGAAAACCGCCGCGTTCGACTTATGATTACGTGAAGATTCGCGAAGATCGAACTTTCGCTCAAAAACGCCTTCTCGCTCAAACTCTCTCTCGCTTTGTCTCTCGAACACTAATAATCCGAGGTAAATTATATTACAAAAAAATTTATGATATAATTTCCAATTTGAAAAATTATTTATTATTAAATTCAGATCAGAAGTTAATATTTATAGGTAGGAGAGTTTCAAGAGTATGTTAGATTAGAAGTATAGTTATTTTAGGTTAGAAGAATTATAGGTAGTAATAGCAAAGAAAAATTAAATAATTCTTTAAATTAATATTAGAGCGATTAAAGTTAATATCCGTTAAATGAGAGTTATTACAAAGTTTATTAAAATAGGAAATATTTGGGAGCACTAATAATGATTGCAAATAAATTAGATGTATGAATAATTGAAGTTAAAAATATTCTTACAAAATTAAAGATATAATTGTATTCAATATAAGAGATTGTTTAATCCTATTTTATTAAATTTTAATCAGAAATTACGCTGTACGAATATTAAGAGAAAATTTGAAGATTGGAAATTTAATTAGAATTTTAATTAGAGGATTACTGATAATTACAACAGAGAAAAATAAAGTAAATCTTTTAGGATAATATTAGAGAGATTAAAATTAGTGAGTATAAGTTATTTGAAAGATGTTACAAGGTTTATTAAAATAGGAGATATTAAAAGAACTAATGTAAATTAAAAATGAATTAAATATATGAATATTTTAATTAGCAAATTTCTTACAAGCTTGATACTTGAAATATTTATGAATTGTAAATTTATACGCTTTTATAATTTTATATATTACTAATATGAACCAAAATTATATGATAATGAGATGCAAATTAATGAAAGAAGTATAAAATTTATAATTCAATAGCAAGAATTGTGTTAAATGACAGAAAGATAAAGTAAAAAAAAGACTTCGGTAAAGAAAAAAAAAGATGGATTAATATCAATAGAATTAAAAACAAATCATCCTTATTAAAAAAAGTTAGTACAGAAAAAATTCAGAAAGCGATTAACAATTTGAAAAGACAATAAGCACAATTATAGGATTCAATATCGCACATGTATATCTCTGTACAACAAACAAGAACACACATTCAACAAATACAACTAATAGTGGCGCTTCGGATTTAAAGTAATGTTATTTAACATAAACGGTCTTGTTTCCTATCTTATTAAATACAACTAAGTTCAAAAAAACAGATTGATATGCAAAAGTTAGGTTACAATATCAGCGCTTAACAATATCGATATCGTGTTCTTACCTCAGTAGGATTTCAAAAGAAATCTCCATTGAATATGCTGTTAGTTATAATAATTAGCCAAATTAAAAAAGATACTTGGACGTTGAGTTCCTAGATTTATAAAATCAATAGTAATTGACGAATTAAATCTTCGCAGAATGACCTAAGAGTATTTCGCCAAAGAGATGAATAAAGTTATACAAAAAGTAAGGCTAAAAGTAAGGCTAAAATGCTCAAATCAATTTTGACTCTATACTTAAAGAAAATTAAGTTATTTTAATTATTTTAATCAAAACAGTATTATGCACAAATGTTTTGAGTTTAATATTATCAAGATCCCGGTAAAAAACTTTTTATGCATGAATATATATAAATATGTATAAACATACATAAACATCATAAATATTCGTAAACATATATATTTACAATATATATGAAATATGTCCATATTATATATGTATTATACATTCTTCTTTCTTTTTTAAAATTACTTTTTAGTGTAATAGAAATAATAATAGTAATGTGAAAACATAAAAAACATAATTAAAGGGATAATTTTCGCACTACGTTTTACAAAAATATAAGTTTGGAAAAATGTAAAAAAATGTAATGTTGCTCAAACGTAATGTTACGTCCTACAGACGCCACGATTCTTTACTTCGGCTCCACATCGCGACTGTGATTAGCATCTGCGAGACTCGAGAGGAGCCTTCTGATAACGGTCTGACAGAACGAAAAGAGGGACCGGACAGGCTCCGTGAAAACTCGTAAACGCCAATCAACCCGGAAGGAATAACAACCTTGATGCAGGCCCGAAAAGAGACAAGAAACATTATAAGTGCAAAAAACATTATAAGTGCACCGAAGTCATGCAATAGTAAAAAACTAACGCTTTGTCGTCCCAAACTGACCAACAATTTCATTTTAGGAAACCAGGCGCCACGTCGCGCTTAAAAAATCATAAAATGCATGGGACAACTTCCCACGGTAGCGTTATCTAAGATCAGACTCGCGACTGACAATGGTTCCTCTGCATGCAAAACTAGTTGTGCACGGTAACCGTCTGTTTACCTAGCCATATTTTCCGCGAGGATAACAGAATTCGTCATCCGTCTGGAGCAAGCTTGCCTCTTTAAAGAAAAACATAAATCATTTCTTTTCTTCTCGAAACTCCTTTAACGATGTACTTTAGATTAACAACGATAGGACGCTATAAAAATCGTAAATCTCGTGTGACATTGCAACTAATTTTAGAATCCTAGACAAAGGGCACAACGCCCTTTTTTCGGGGTATAAATAGAGATCCCGCGGAAGCGCAGAGCGTCAGTCGAAACCTGGTTCACGTCAGTGAAGTTCGCGATCTAAACTTTTGTCACCAGAACCCAAATCTCACCAGAATCCGCGATAATCACGTCAGTTCGCGGTTTCATACGAGTGCGAAGTTGTGAGCAAATCATCATTGGAATCAGGCATACGTCACTAATTGCCCTTCTGCTGCTCTCCGCGGACAACGGACCTCCTCGGTCACATATCAACCGGAAGCTACCCAAGATCTCGTGGACAACCAGTTATCCAGTAAGTCGCCATTTCTTCCGATTCATCTCCTCGTCTCCCCGCATGGAAATACATTTATATACAGTTATCAGCGTTTCCGACGAAATATACACATATTTTATTTTAACCCTTCAGATTGTAGTGCGTACTAGTACATTCATTAGAAAACGGGGATGAACTCCTTACGTCCGGAGGACTAGACGGATCCGTCCTCTTGGCCAAGCCACAATCACGCCGCCACAATCGACCGACGACCAATTTCTCGAGGTCTCCTACTCACCAATATTAAAACAGGCACGATCTTTAAACCTCACCTCTCCCCCTGTCGATCCTCGAGATCAAAAGGATTAAGTTCCTTGACTCAAGAAGTAGAACCGACGTTTGCAGTGTCCCTCATAACAGGTGTTATAGCGTTCTTTCGGGACGTTGACCCATATTCCGGGACCGAAAAGGTGCGTGCGACTTACAAGTATTTGCCTCTGTGCGTATACTTGTACTCTCACTGTGTGAGATTGAGTCTAGCCGTCCTTTCATACTCTCTCCATTCTCCCTCATTATCTCCTTCATCGAATTCCTAAGAGTTTGGACGTAACAATAATTATGCATATAATTTTATATATATTATAATTATACATAAATAATTTTTTTATATTTCTTTAAACTTGATTTTTTCTAAAACAAAAAGTGCAAAAATTATCTTTTTAATTATTTTTAATGTTTTGATATTACTATTATTATTTCTATTGCACTATAAAAAGTAATTTTACAAAAGAAAAAAGGAAGTATGAACATGTATGGATCATTTCATATATAATTATACATGTTTATGAATATTTATTTGTGTATGTTGTTGGTACATATTTATATATATTCGTTCATGACAAATTTTTTACCGGGAACTCAGGAAAACTTATTTCAACATCCTACAAAAATTATGACCAGATTATTGAATAAATGTGATTATTGGATAAATACTTTGAATTAAACTTTATTATTTATATTAATTATATTTCCTTAGGAGTAGCTAAAATAAATTTCCAGTGCAAGTCTATTCGGCAATATACATTCAAATATATCATTTGTTTGATGACATAATAAAGTAATAGCTTTACAAATTGATATATATAAAGCACTATTCAGCCAAGTGTCTGAAATTATTATTTATACAATTGTGAAGAATAGAAACATAACTTGACTTAAACAAAAGAAATTATTTTATAAAATTGTTTAAGGGGATGCTGGAGCGAAGGCTGAAGTTAATCAAGATCGATATTACAGGTTTTTATTTCCAATGTATAAGATGCTTACGCCCTCTGAGTTAATATGATCATGCAGGAAATTCGATCGATTAATTATCGATATTTTTATTCCGTTTCCTACATTATCATCTTAGCAGGGACGTGTATTAGGGTCGGTTCCATAAATGTAAAATTTATTTTGGAAAATTTTCCAATTTTAGAATTGAGAAAAAAATAAACCGTAATTGAAGTTAATCTTATATTTGTAGAATCGGGCCTTAGAAATACAGTTGTATTATGTAGTGTGTGCCGTGTTCCAATATATACTACCAGTATTAAAAATCTGTAATATACATAAAGTATAGATTTTTAACTTTAATTAATAGTTATATCGATACAAAGCTGTAGTAGCACTTTTTCCTTACGTCCAATGCCATTTTAGGTAATAATAATATAGTATCAATAAATGAATACGACATTGCACATACATAATGTAATTTTTTTTCATGAATATCCTTATATATATATATATATATATATATATATATATATATATGTATACAGGGTGCATCACCAAAATTCGGACAAATCGAACAATTCCTTGTCATGGCAGCCTCAGAGAGCCTCTTTAATGTGTACGATTTGTATTGAAGGTCCTCCTCGGCAATTCGACGCATTGTTGGCTCGCTTACACCAACAATCGATGCTAATTTTCGCAACGATTGCCTTGGGTCATCCGAAATCAGCGTTTGAGCCCTTTCAACGACTGCAGGGATCCTCGCGGTGCGTTCTTTCGAGTAAATCTTCCTCGCTGGCATACTGGAATCTTCGTTGGACTGTTCTAAAGCCGTATATTTTGCCACAACGTCATAAACAGTGGATCTCGGATATCCAAAGAACCGAATTATTTCCGTTGCTGAGCGTCCGGCGCGAAGGTCTTCGATGATCGCGGCCATTTTGAGAATATGACTGTTTACTAGAAGCATCAGGCTTTCTTGGACGCCAATAACAATCTCTGGCGGAGGCACAGTATAGCGGAAAATTTGAATTGAAATTTGTCCGGATTTTGGTGACGCACCCTGTATATATTATGTGCAATGTCGTATTCATTTATTGATACTATATTATTGGGTGTACAACTTTGCTTCCGCCGTTTTTTTTCGAAATTGGAGGCTTTATTGTGAAAAACTGGTTATATTTATGATTCAAAGTATTGTTCATTACTGGCCACTACTTTCAGGGCATCTTTCGGGCAGCGTACGAATCTCGCGTCGAAAAAACTGGTCATCTATTGAGGCGATCCACGAATCGATCCAATTTTTTACTTCTTCATAAGGAAGTGCTGGTCAGCCAGGCCGTGTGCCATTGATCGAAACAAGTGATAGTCAGAGGAAGCAACGTCTGGAGAATACGGCAGGTGGGGTAGGACTTCCTATTTCAACGTTTCCAAGTATGTCTTGACCACTTTCGCAACTTTAGGGGTCGAGCATTGTCATGCTGTAAAATCACTTTATCGTGTCTCTCGTTGTATTGTGGCCGTTTATGTTTCAATGCTCGGCTCAAACGCATCAATTGCGTTCGATACTGATCGCCTGTGATTGTTTCAGTTGGTTTTAACAGCTCATGATACATTACGCCAAGCTGGTCTCACCAAATACAGAGCATGATCTTGGAGCCGTGAATATTCGGTTTGGCCGTCGACATGGAAGCAGGCCGGGAATTCCCCATGATTTTCTGCGCTTGGGATTATCGTAAAGAACCGATTTTTCGTCCCCAGTCACAATGCGATGCAGAAATCCCTTCCGTCTTTGCCTTTCAAGCAGCTGTTTACAAGTAAACAAACGCCGTTCAACATCTCTCGGCTTCAACTCGTACGGCACCCAATTTTCTTCTGAATCATTCCCATGACTTTGAGGCATTTTGAAATGGCTTGTTGAGTCACTCCTAATGATCGTGCCAATTCTTCTTGATTTTGACACGAGTCTTGATCAAGTAATGCCTCCAATTCTGCATCTTCGAAAACCTTCTCTCTTCCACCGCTATGCCAGTCTTTGATGTCAAAATCACCGTTCTTGAAGCATTGAAACCATTCATGACACGTTCTTTCACTAAATAGCGGCCTCACCATAAGTATTTGAGAGCATTCGATGAGCCTCAGCCGCAGATTTTTTCATATTGAAGCAGAAAATTAAAACCTCCCGCAAATGACGAGAATTTGGCTTGTCAACTGACATTTTCAATCGAGAATAACTTTATGATGCAGACACAAATCGACTTATGTTTCTATGGGATTATGTTGACAGATGCCCAAGTTTATTGTATGACGTCTATGATCTATTTATTTCGACCATCACTTACCGTTAAAGCCATCTATAGGAAAATGGAGGAAGCATAGTTGTACACCTTATATGTGTATATATATATATATATATATATATATATATATATATATATATATATACATACATATATGAAACGTGTCCATATGTTGACAATAATATATGTTACATCTTGACTAAACCCTAAAATGATATTGATCATAGGAAAAAGTGATACTACGACTGTGTACCGATATTGACTACGAGTACTGAAAATACGTAACTATAGATTTTCAGTATTGACAATGTACATTGACACATGGCCCTAATAGCATTTTTCCTGTCGTACAATGTCATTTTAAGTCAGGATATGATATGTATTAGCTATACATAGATATATTACACATATAATATACGTAGCTATATCATTTTTTGCTACGTTTAATAAAAAGATGTAGAAGTTAATCATGTTAAAATATTAGTGGTATGTGTAATACAAATATAGGCAATATTATACAATATTGCATATATGTATACTATAATGTGTGAATATATATATGAATATACATATTGCAGATAGAAGTTACCAATGCTAAATTATTTATGCATTCTCTATGTTTAAATATGCAATATTAAAATACATATATAAAATATATATATATATATATATAAAATGCGTATATATGTACACATAAAATAAGAATTTATCAGAGGATTCGTAATTTGATTTTTTTTTTTTCAGATGTTACATCTGATCTGCGTTTGACTCTCATTAGCTTTGATTTATGTTAGTTGTATGTATATTCTGATATTGAAAATATAATAGCATATATCACTAACATCTATACATTTGACCATAAAAAATCATATCTCTTTTTATTAAACGTAGAAAAAAGAGGACATCAGTACACCTTTTTGTTACACTTAACAAAAAGAGATGAAGTAGCTACATATGAATGTGAATATGAATTAGAAAGATATTTTAAGTTTTGTAATGTATGTACACCACAATGCACATAAAATATAATTCTAATATCCAACCAACACAATCACACAGAACACCAGGGACCTTGTGGAAAAAAGCAACATCCCAAACGAAACCAAAAAAAAAAAAAAACAAAAAAAAACATTAAAACCCACAAATCCTCTCCCACCGAGACTATACGGACTACCAAAAATACACAAACCCAACGTCCCCCTCAGACCAATTGTTAGCGCCATAAAGTCCCCGACATTTAACCTATCCCGCTTCCTAGCAAAAACACTACAACCTCTGACTGGAAAAACAGAATCACACATAGCCAACTCAACGGACTTTATACATAAAATTCAAGAAATCCGACTACAGCCCACAGATCTACTCGTTAGCTTCGACGTAGAATCCCTGTTTACACAAGTCCCAATAAAAGATACGATTAACATAATAAAAACCTCACAAAAAGTCTCCTCCGACCTCATCCCACTAATAGAGCACTGCCTAACGACCACGTACTTCTACGACAACCATTTCTACGAACAAACATCAGGAGCAGCTATGGGCTCTCCGATTTCTCCTGTAATCGCTAACATCTTCATGGAACACTTCGAGAAAGAGGCTCTCAGGAAAGCCCCAAAGAAACCAGAAGTCTGGTTCCGGTACGTAGACGACACATTTGTAATATGGAGACACGGCAGATCTGAACTCCGAAAATTCCTCATCCACCTCAACAAACAACACCCCAATATCCGTTTCACCATAGACATAGAGGAAAACGGGAAACTCCCATTCCTAGATGTGCTGGTGTCAAAGGAGGCCAACGGCACCCTAGGGCATCAAGTGTACAGAAAAACAACACACACGGACAGATACTTACATGCTGAGTCACACCACCACCCAGCACAAAAACAATCAGTAATAAACTCACTGGTACACAGAGCCTTCGCCATCTCCGACAGAGGACATCTACGGACAGAAATAAACCATCTAAAACAGGCCCTACAAAACAACGGACACGACAAAAAAGACATAACCAAAATAATCAACAAACACACAAACAAGACAACGGCTCCGAACACACAAACAGACGACAGGACTCTAACCATTCTCCCTTATGTCAAAGGAACTACAGACCGGATCGGCAGGATATTGAACAAACACAATATCCGAACTATCTACAAACCACCCAAGAAGATAGGACAAATCTTAAAAAACTCCAAAGATCCAAGACCGCCACTCAGTTCCGCAAGAGTATACAGAATACCGTGTTCCTGCGGACAAGTATACATCGGGGAAACCGGGAGAATGGTAAACCTACGGATAAAAGAACACCAACGAGACGTTAGACTGAAACACGTCACACAGTCGGCCCTATCAGAACATAACGTCGAAACAGGACATCAAATACTGTTTGACCAAGCAACCACGATAACCAACACCACATCATACTTCCCAAGAAAATACAGAGAAGCCATAGAAATACAAAACACCCTAACAATCTAAACAGGGATAATGGCTATAACATAAGTAAGATATGGAAGACCATCCTCCCGACCAGCAAAGACCGACCAAGATTCCACTATCTGTCTCCCCCATCACTCTCACCCCCCCCCCCCCCCCCCCCACCAAAATCTCCCACTTCAACAAGTAGCGTAACATAAAAAGGAAGGACCTGGAGGAACAGCTCAGTATCAGGCTGCTCCTCGCCCTGATGAAGTGGACTGCAAGGCCCACGAAACGTTGGCACATCAAGAATGGACCAAGACATGGAGAAAACCCGCGAAGCACAGATTAGTTATATAGAAAGCACTCATGGAAGCATCAAGAAGATTGTCTAATATTCACTTATGTGTCTATATTATATCTGCATGAAAAGCTAAGTATGAGTAACTTCTATCTCTCTTTTATGGACTTTCTACAATAAGCCATTAGTTACAAATCAGAAGTCAGAAACTAAAAATTGATCAATTACAGTCAATTTTTAGCGTCTGAATTCATATTTATGGCTGATTTATGGCTTATAATTGTAAAAGGCCCATTAAACATAATAAAAAGAGATGGAATAGCTACATATGTATGTGCAATGTATTTACGTACTGACAATACATATTACATCCTTAAAATGGCATTGAGAATAAAAGAAAAAGTGCTATTACATTACACGTGTATATATTACACGTACATATATTTCAAATACATGGTTGCATTCGAAGATATATCTAAGTCAGAGTATATTTAGCAAAAATATACTCTTATTGTAATTTGCTGTTAGTCAACGTACACATTGACCTATAAGTGTATACATTTGCTAAAACACTTTGAATATGATATATGTACTTATATACATTTCATAAACGTACAGCATCGTGCGAAAATTATGCATGTAACTATTGACTGTAATGTATGTTTTATATATATATATATACGAGGTCTGTTCAAAAACTATCGCGAATTTTGTGTTTTTTCAAAAATTATTTATTTATTCATGAATATCTATTTTGTCCCCTTCAAAGTAATCCCCATCAGATATTATACACTTGTGCCAACGTTTTTTCCAATCCTCGAAGCACTTCAAAAAATCATTTTTTGTGATCTTGTTCAGCTCCTCCTTCGATGCCGTCTTTATCTCCTCAATCGTAGCGTAGCGTCGTCCTTTCATGGGCCTCTTCAGTTTCGGGAACAAGAAAAAGTCACAGGGGGCCAAATCTGGGGAATACGGTGGCTGCGGCATCATTAGTGTGTTGTTTTTGGCCAAAAATTCACGCACAAGCAACGATGTGTGAGCAGGGGCGTTATCATGATGCAAAAGCCAATTTTTGTTCTTCCACAAATTCGGGCGTTTCTGGCGGATTGCTTCGCGCAAATTGCGCATAACTTGCAGGTAATATTCCTTATTGACCGTTCTACCCTGTGGCAAGAACTCATGATGCACCACGCCCTTGCAATCGAAGAAAACTGTAAGCAAAACCTTCACATTCGACCGAACTTGGCGCGCTTTTTTCGGTCTTGGCTAGTGCGGCAGCTTCCATTGGGATGATTGAGCTTTGGTTTCCACGTCATAACCATAAACCCATGATTCGTCACCAGTTATGACCCTCTGGAGCACATTTGGGTCGTCGCGGACAGAGTCCAACAGCTCCTTAGCAATGTTAATGCGATGCTGTTTTTGGTCGAAATTGAGCAATTTTGGTACGAATTTCGCGGCGGCCCGTCTCATGTCCAAATCATTGGTAAAAATCGAATTGGCATGAGCCAATCGATATGTTTAGGTCCTCAACAACTTCTCTAACGGTGATTCGACGATTGGCCAATACTATTTTCTTCACTTCATCAATGTTTTCGTCTATTGTTGACGTGCTCGGGCGTCCGGCACGCTCTTCGTCGTTCACATCTTCTCGGCCCTCTGAGAACATTTTGTACCACCGATAAACGTTGCTTCGGTCCAAGATAGCTTCACCATATGCCACAGTCAACATTCGGAATGCGTCCGCGCACTTAATTTTGTTTTTCATACAAAATTTGATACAGATTCTTTGATCCATTTTTTGGAATAGGCAAAAATCGAAGACGATCCAAAACACGTGCAAGCAAAGCAGCTGTCAAAAATTAATTGAACATTCAAAATGGCCGAACTTGTCGGCATAAGTGAGAGACATGAATACCATAACGCCACAAAAAAATCGAAAATTGAATATACGTAACCCGCGGAAATTCAAAATTCGCGATACTTTTTGAACAGACCTCGTATATATATATATATATATATATATATATATATATATATATATACATATGTATGTATATATATATATATATATATATAAAACATATATATTATATAGGGTATCCAAAAAGACCCCGGATTTAGGAGCTGAACATAAAGGTGACTATAACTATAATCGTAAAGGAATATGAATTGTACTTGTATCGGCATGCATAGTACGCCAAAGTATAATGCGTTCACTTATGACGATGATTCACGTTCTACGAGTGAATTACGGCCATTCTTGTGCTATGAGGCCATTACATAACTTTTTAGAAAAAACGCTTCAGACAAAAGTTGTAAAGTTTCAAAGAAGCTGTTTACTGATATTCAATTTTTTTTTCTTCATTAGTATCTTTGTTTCAGTCATGTCAAGCAATCAGCTTTTGATTCCATCATGACAATGCGTCTATTCACATTTCTTTAATTGCAGACGCAAATTCTACAAATTGGTTCCGTAATTGTATTTCACCAAATTTGATAATCGAATGCCTCTGCCAGTAAATTAAAAATAGTCAGCCCACGATGAACGTCTCTGACATTTGTCTATAACTAGCCAAAGCATTTACGGCTGTGGCATTTTGTTATAGCTAGCCAGCTCACAATTAATGCCTCTGGCAGTAAATTAAAAATAGTCAGAACGCCATGATGAACGCCTCTGACATTGGATTATAATTAGCCAAAGCGCAATTTCTTGTTATAATATTTAATCATATCACTTGTATGATAAATAAAAGTGATATTTTCACGAATGACATAAAGATTCTAACCTTTCCCATTCTGGTTTTATAGGGTGCTTTCTAACAAGAAACATACATCACAATAACCAATTTTGGCCTTATAGAGTGCCTTCCAACAAGAGACACATTGTGACACGGTGCATCATTACAATCTTTCGCCAATACAAGGATGAGATACTGTATTGTATTGAGTGAGTCACTTGTTAGAAAGCACCCATAATCCTCTCTTACCAAAGGCAGACAATATTCTGCTACTATGTTTTTTCTATTTTGTGGACACAAAACACCGTATAAATATATATATATATATATATACATACATACATATATATATATATATACATATATATATATATATATATACACACACAGACACACACACACACATACACATATATATGGTTGTATGTAACACTACTACTGAATTGACAGTATTGTTGCGCGGCAATACTGTGAACGCGGGTCATATTGATTAGCTGATTGACTCATATAACGCCGTTGAAAGCGAATGTAATGAACTACAAAGACTTCTCTTTTTATTTCTCCGTTTTGAAACAAAGTCTTCTTTCAAAATAATTATGCGCACGCGTGCGCGTGGGTGATTCATTAATATTGGGAGTGTGCATTAATTTTAAAGTATTTTCAAGAGATGGCGTAACAAGTCGCATTGGGCCATATTGTTGTTACCTTCATGTTCAAAGCACCATCATGTGGCTTTAGTTTTCAGTATATGTCATTTTGTCGAAGTGTAAATAACATTGTTTTTTTGAGCATTGAATATGTCGAATTTTGAGTCAACAGAACACAATTTGAGGAAGCTTTGCTTTTTTGCTTCTATTTGAAGAAAAATGTTGCTAAAAGTCAACAAATGCTGTTAAAAGTTCATGGTGATTATGCTCCATCGACTTCAACATGTGAATACTGGTTTCGACGCTATAAAAAGATTTTAACACAGAAGATAAGGAATGTTCAGGCCAGCTAAAAAAGTTTGAAGATGAAAGGGAAGTGGAAGCTTTACTTGAAGGCGGCCATTGGAATGATTCAAAAGCAAGGAAATTGGGTGCCATACAAGTTGAAGCCGAGGGACGTCGAGAGGCGCAAAATGACCTGTGAATTGTTGCTTCAAAAACACAGAAGAAAAAGTTTTTTTGCATCGTATCGTAACGAGTAATGAAAAATGGATACGTTACGATAATCCGAAAAATGGATACGTTACGATAATCCGAAGAGCAAAAAATCATAGTGCAGAAGGCGAACCATTAACATCGACGGCAAAGCCGAATATTCATGGCACCAAGCTCATGCTTTGTATTTAGTGGGATCAGTTGGGTGTAGTGTATTATAAACTGCTCCAACCCAACGAGACCATCACTGAAGAACGCTATCAACAACAATTGATGCAATTGAGCCGAGCATTGAAGCAAAAGGCCAGATTACGCGAAAAGACATGATAAAGTGATTTTTCAGCATGACAATGCTCGGCCACATGTTGCGAAACCGGTCAAGAAAACGTTAGAAGCACTTAACTGGGATGTCCTATCATATCCGCCGTATTCTCCAGATATTGCTTCTTCTGATTATTATCTATTTAGATGGATGACTCATGCCTGTCTGAGCAGCGCTTCCATTCTTATGAAGATAGCAAAAAATAGATCGATTCGTAGATAGCCTCAAAAGATGTGTCGTTCTTTCGACGTGGAATCTACCTATTATTAGAAAGATGGGAAAAAGTAGTAGTTAGCGATGGATAATTTTGAATCAATTTGTAACCATTTTTTTCACAGTAAAGCCGTATTTTTACCAAAAAATCCTTTAAAATTAATGCACACTTCAAATATTATACAAATAATTTTATTGTGACTTAATTTTTTTTTTTAAACCCCGCTTTTATTTACAATCTGTCTAACTTGACAATAAGTAAATTTTCTACAGTTAACAAAGAGCATGTAAGTATTCACCCAATGGTTAATACTTTTACAGAAAAGGTATTACAATACTTTTTACAATAAAACCATGTTAGATAATTATATTTCTATTTCTTTTGAGTCTTGAATTCTTAGGAGTTACTTCGTTAATCCCAGCTGCTAACCGATTCGGATGATCCTTAAGTCTGCGTATGTATTTGTTGTAGTGAGTTCTTATTTCCTCTTTTACGGTAGGAATTTTTAGATCTTCCCTGATTATATCATTTGGTACAAACCAAGGTGCATTGACAAGTTGTCTTAGGATTTTTGATTGAAAACGTTCTAAAATATCAATAGTAGAATGCGAAGCTGATCCCCAAAGTTGAATGCCGTATGTCCATACAGGTTTAAGAATGCTTTTGTAAATAAGTATTTTGTTTTCAATCGTTAACTTTGATTGGTTTCCCAGTAATCAGTACATCTGTCTCAATTTCAAGTTTAGCTGTTTACGTTTGGCCCAGATATGGGTGCTCCAGGTCAGCCGACCATCAATGTGTATCCCCAGGTACTTAACATCATTTCTTTGCGGTATTTTTGTTTTATTAAGGTATAAAGAGGGACACGATGTTTTCTGGAGTGTGAATGTTACATGAGTTGACTTTGTCTCATTAATTTTTATTCTCCATTGCTTAAACCACGCACTTGCAACATCAAGATATTTTTTCAAGACTTCAACTGCCACTTCAGGGCTGGGGTGGTTTACGAGTACCGCAGTATCATCAGCGTATGTTGCTGTAGTGATTTCTTGCATTGTTGGTAAATCAGCTGTGTAAAGTAGGTATAAGGTTGGACCCAAGACGCTACCTTGGGGGATTCCGGCATTTATTGAAAAGAGTTTTGTGACAGTTTGGTTTATTTTAACTTGGTAAGTCCTTTTAGTTAGATATGAGTACAGTAATTGATATATATTATTTGGAAACATTCTATTTAATTTGTATAGCAAACCTTTATGCCACACCTTGTCAAAAGCCTGTGCCACATCTAGAAAGGCACCGGTACAGTATTCTTTATTTTCGAAGGCCTCTTTGATTTTACTAGTTAGTCAGTGGACTTGCTCGATTGTTGCATGAAGCCGAATTGGTGATCCGGGATTAGTTTTTTGGATAAGACAATTGGATTTATTTTGTTCAGCAAGAGTTTTTCGCAAATCTTAGACATGACAGGCAGTAAGCTTATTGGTCTATATGATGTGAGAAGATCCGGGTTTTTACCCGGTTTTCCAATTAATATTATTTGCGCTACTTTCCACTGACTGGGGAAGTGGCACAAGCGAAAAACAGCATTTATTAATATAGCGAGAAATCGGATACCTTTAGGGGATAGTTTCTTAATTAATTTACCACTAATGTTGTCATAGCCTGGTGATTTTTTATTCTGAAGAAATTTTAGAATTTGTAGCACTTCCTTAGTCTTGACTTTTATTGTTAGTAGTTCTTTTTGGACAGGGATTTCTTCATAACTAATTAGTTCCTTTTCCTCTTGATCAGTTATTTCTTGAGCTGTTGGCTGGAACACTTCATGCAGGTGTTCAGCAAAGGCATAAGCTTTTTCAGAATCGCTTCTTGCCCATTTCTCGTTATTCTTTTTGATTGGTGGAATATGTAGCTGAGGTTGTTTCAGTCTTTTTGTAGCTTTATATAAAGAATAGTTTGTTGCTTCGGTGGCAGTTAATTGTTCGAGATAATTTTGAATGGACTTGTTTTTCTCTGTAATAAGTAAGGATTTAAGTACTTTTGTTATTTTGTTTAATTTTGTTTTATTTGATTTAGTTCGCGTGATTTGCCATGTTTTTCGTAATTGCCTTTTCTCTTGAATTTTTGCTTGAATATTTTTAGATATATTTTGAGATTTTTTTAAAAGAGCGACTGTTGGAGTAGCTTCGTTAACTGCCTCATGGATTAGTGTGTTGAATCCTTCAATTGCGTTTTCTAGTTCAGTGGGATTCTTAAGTGGAATGTTGCAATTTAGATTTTTATCTAAATATAGCTTGTATTTTGTCCAATTGGTTTTCCCATTATATAGGTATTGTATTTTTTGTGACATAGTAATTTGTCGAGTAAACGTGATAATAACCGGTGAATGATCTGATGAAAGGTCCAGACATGATTTAGCGATAAAACATTTTGGATCGATGCTTTTTATGATTGCAAAATCAAGCAGATCAGGGGACTTCTTTAAATCTGAGAGCCAGTAGGTGGGCTCTCCGGTTGAAATTGGAGTTAAGTTTTCTGCCTGTAGTGTTGCATATAGTTGACGTCCTCGTGGGATAGGTGTCAAGGAACGAGACCCCCACCACGGGTGTTTAGCGTTGAAATCTCCTGCAGCGATGAAGCGGTGGCCCAGGCTTTTGAAGAATTTTTGAAACTCCATTTTTATTGAATGCTTAGGTGGACAGTATACAGCTGAAACTGTAAAGGACCCTACCCGATCATTCAGAGTTACATTGGTAACTTGTATAAATTCATCTTCGTTTATTCCAGCTAAATGGTGTTTAATATTATAGTTGTTTTTATAATGACGTCTGTACCACCTTGCGCTCTTCCACTAGGATGCTTGGTATCGTAAATGGTATAATTTGGTATTTTTATATAATTTTTATTTGTGGAGTGCGTTTCTGATATCAGCATAATATCGATTTTTTGGATTATACAATTAAGAACTTCTTAACTTCCAATACTCTTTGAGCTAAGCCATTTGCATTCCAGATTGCTATATTTATATCACGATTTTCCTTATTGAATTTTGTTTATTAAGCTTGTATAGTAAGTAAATTTAGCATTGTGTCCATTCGACTCATGAGCTGAGTCAACATTTGTTCGAGTTTACTTGTTGCTGTTACTGATGAATTTGTTATCGTTTGTGTTCCTATTTGAGGCTGAGTAATATTTGTTGTATATTGTTTATGGTCGGATCTCACAGCGCTCGCGTACGTTGTATTTGGTTTAACGAAGCAGTTAAGGCTTTGTAGCTGGTTCTGGGTTTGTAGATTTGCAGATTTTTCTCTTAACGTAGGGTATAATTTTTGTTGTAATTGTTTTCGCACTAAACAGCCTTTATAACTTGCTGGGTGATTTCCGTCACAGTTAGCACATTTGACTTCTTTAATTTTCCCTTTTGTTGGGCAATCAAGAGTAAGATGATTCATTGCACATTTTACACATACCGGGCTTTTAAAACAATAGGTTTTTGTGTGACCGTAACCTTGGCATTTCTGGCATTGAGGAATCTCCCTTTTTTTGCGAAGTGGTTCGAAGCTGACAATTATATTCAGTAGCTTATCGATATTATAAATAGATTTGTTATTATCTTTAGGTTCAATCTCTATTATGAATAATGGTAGAGATTTTTGTGTAATTCTTTCTCGTATATTTGTAATTCTAATTACTTTATATTCATATTCTTCGATGGCAGCTTTTAAATCTTCAAGATCCGTTGATGGGTGCATATTTCTTAAAACCGCTTTATAGGATTTATCCTGCTTTCTTTGATAGGTGTAAAATTCTGTCTTTTTCTTTTTCAAGCCTTCGATGATTGGTGGATATTTTTCTGACTTGCTAGGCAGGATTTTTACTTGGTTATTGGCCAGAATTTTCAGGCTATAGTTTTTGCCGTCGATTTCATCTAGCAATTTCGCAAGCGGTCCGATGTCCTCGACTCCACTAACAAATATTGGAGGTGACTTGGCGACTCTCTCTTCATCTACTTTCTGGATATTATTTTCCGTTTCTTCATATTTGGCAAGTGGATTGAACGGATTTTCAGAGATTATTGTTTTGTTTAACCAATAGTCCTTGATGTGTGTTTGGCGTTTTTTGGCCGTAGTTTCGCCAGGACTGCTTCTTATTCGTTTTTTTTTTGGCAGATGGTTGCCATTGCTGTTCTACAGATTCACTTGAATTTCTTCTAACTGGAGAAGATCTAGTTTCGCTTGAGGCCATAGGCCAAATATGTTAATTATTTAATTTCTCTCTTAAACTTATATTTAACACACGTTCGAGCGTCTAATATTATAGTTAGCTGTACAGCGAAGCGACGCAGCACAGCGAAGCAAAGTAAACAAATACGTCTGTTCGCTCCGGCTGCTCGAGCTTGACTGATTGTGACTTAATAACATACAAATAAAAATATTGCGATTTAATAAAGTATTTGCCTTTTTAACAATTTTTTTCCCGCGCGCATAGGGAGAAAATATTGGAAGTACAAATTAGTTCGGTCCGTTTTCCAAAACATGATTCCGGCTGTTGTGAATGGTTCATAGTGACAGCTGATTTTGACGTTTTCAGAGAGGTTAGACATCTGCTAATAATATTCAGTTTATATCACTTTGATACAGTTTCATACAAAAACCTTGATTTTTACTGTGTTTGAAATGTCAAATTTTGTGTTAACTGAGCAGCATTTGCAGGAGGTTCTAATTTTCTGCTTTAATTGGAAGAAAAGTGCAGCTGAAGCCTATCGAATGCGTGTCGAAGTTTATGGTGATACTGCTCCAACTGATAAATTATGTAGGGAATGATTTCGACGTTTCAAGGATGGAGATTTCAGCGTTGAAGACAAGCCTCACTCTGGACAGTTAAAAAAATTCGAAGACAAAGAATTAGAGGCATTACTCGAAGAAGATCAGAGTCAAACGCAAGAGGACTATGCAGAATCATTGAGAGTAACTCAACAACCCGTTTCTGCACGATTGAGAGCCATGAGAATAATTCAAAAACAAGAAAATTGAGTGCCTTATGAACTGAAACCGAGAGACGTTGAAAGACGATTTTTCACTTGCAAATAGCTTGACAAAGACAACAAAAAAAAAAGGTTGTTTGCATCGGATTGTGACTGGACATGGGAAGTGGATATTCTACGACTATTCCAAGAAGAAAAAATACTACGCTAAGTCCGGTCAATCGTTGCCATCGACCTCAACATCAACACCAAAGCCGAACATTCATGATTCGAAGATCATGCTCTGTATCTGGTGGGACCAAAAGAGTGTTGTTTACTATGAGCTGCTGAAAACTGACGATTTCATTACAGGCGATCGGTATCGGCTACAATTGATTCGTTTGAGCCGTGCATTGCGAGAAAAACGGCCGGAATACGAGCAAAGACATGATAAAGTTATTTTTCTTCATGACAACGCTCGGCCTCATGTCGTAAAAGTCGTAAAAAAATATTTGGAAACGCTCAAATGGGATGTTTTACTGCACCCGCCGTATTCTCCGGACATTGCATCTCCTTCTGATTATTGGTTGTTCCGAAAGATGCAGCACGTCACCAGTTGACTTCTTTCGCAGAAATCGAAAATTGGCTCCAAAATTGGATCGCCTCCAAAGACGAGTCATTTTTTCGAGATGGAATTCGAAAATTGCCTGAGAGATGGTAAAAAGTAGTAGCCAATACTTTAATTAATGTGTTCATTTTGTTTTGAAATAAATGCATTTTTGAACACAAAAAAAGGACCGAACTAATTTGTACTCCCAGTATATCATTAAAATATATTATAATCATTCAGAAGCGCGTAGCCTTTAGTGCGAGCATGAAATTCGTGCGGCAACCGCTGATGATACGCGTCACAAACTGTGACGCGAAATCGTGAATAATGGGAGGCAACGCGGAGACGCGCAAGCACGGCGAAATACCGAGTATTATATGCGCGATCATTTGCGGCCCGTCGAATTGCGATAATACCAACGTTCTCATAAGCTTGGTCGAGAGCCCGAATGATGTACGTTTCGAGAACGTGTATGTCTACTCGAAATCGCTACAGTAGCCATAATATCGATATCTCGAAAATTTATTTATATCTATCGGCGAAATCGGCTACTTTACATTCTTCAACAATAGTGATGTCGTTCCATCGAGCCCAAATTTTATTTTTATCTTTGATGACGTCGTATGCGACAAGCAGGATGCAATGAGAGAATACATCTCGATGGGCCGCCACGCGAACGTCGACTATTTCTGTCTTTGTCAGTCATATGCGAGGATAGTTAAACATCTGATACGACTTGCTGATCCTGTTCAAATAGGATTGTACCAACTTGAAATACATGTTTAATAGGTGGGGTGAAAAGTAACCTCCCTGGGAATGAAAAAAATTTTTTTCTTATGCAGAATCTCGCCCAAAATATGGCGTGTTCGCTCAGTACTAATCTTTGTAGCATCTGCTAGCTCGCGCACCTTCACTTTCCGGTCAGCCAACACCATTTCATGTATTTTTTTGACATTTTCCTCGGTAACCGCATCGGAGGGCCTGCCGCTGCGGACTTCATCGGTAGTGGAGTTGCGGCCACCACGAAACTCTCGAAACCAATATTTGACGGTGTAATCTGACGGAGTATTAGCCACATAATATTTATCCAACTGTTCTTTTGTTTCCTTCGCCGTTTTGCCTCTCAAAAAATAATGTTTTATGAGAGAACGAAAATCGTTTTCGCAAACACGTCAACAACAATCAGCTCTCAAAACAAAACTAAGGGCAGTATCGCACTGCCACTTGGCATGTCTGCCTAAATATGAACGGACTACAAGGCACCATAAACTTTTTTGCAGTAGTGGCGCATTCTGGCGGTCAAGGAGGTTACCTTTCACCCCATCTACAACAATCATGTAAATAGCGATATCGTACGACGAATTTGTTGTGTCGCGACTGTTGGCGAAAAAAATATGGATTTCTAGTAATGGACAAGAACAGTGCGCTTAAAGACGGGAGAAAAGGATTTAATGAGTTCGCGATACCGTAATATGATTAATCATTGTCGATACTTCGCAAGAAACGAACATGGCTGATGTGTGCGAGCGCGAAAAAATCATGAGGGAGATCGAAAAGACAAGCGAGTCGATCCGCAAGAATCATCGCGCTCTGAAGACTGGTAGAATCCAGAATGACATGGCGTTGGACAGGCATTTTAAGCCTTATCAAACCACTGCGATTGATCATTGACAGCTTCTGCGTGCGTGCGATAAAAAGACAGTCGCGCGACAATGATGCAGCGTCTGCTCCCAAGCGCGAGAGGAAAGAGAGAGGAGGTGGAGGAAGAGGGAGAGGGAGAGGAAGTGTGTGAGGCGTTCGAATGTTCCACGATCCCGCGTAAATCTGATGATCGATCGCACGATCGTGTACAGCCAATAACCTCCATTCCGCGTATGACGATCATACCGACGATAGAATTGTTGGAGACATTTTCGAAACGACGGACGACTCGCTAGCAACGAAGGTTCAAAATCGGTTGCAAACGTCGAGAGGCGTTGCAAGCCGGCTTGAGCCCGCTGGATCAAAAGTACGTCGAGGTTGTCCTCGCGCGAGGGGAGCGCGAAATAAACAGAAGAGCGATATAGATTATGTGTACGGCACACAAGTTTATCTACACAAAGATGGATTGATGTTTGGCAATAAATGTTTTGACGTGGATGACGCAAACAACATAATTATCAACGACACGCCGCGGCGTACGATACGCCGGTATATCCTTTACGAGTTAATTTTCAAGAGAATTTCCGACGATCTTCTCTACATGGAAGATATGAACAAGTACAAGAGCATGCTGCTGATGACGAACACGCACAAACACAAGCATCATTTCCGATTATTGAGCAAGAGGGGATACAAGTATAAATATGTAATCGCGCCGTTGATGTCGAGTACACCTAAGAAACAGAAGAAGAAATCTGGAAAAGGATTATCTCACGTAATGACACTAAACGACAACGCTCGATTACGATTGCATTGGAACGAGCTAGTGGATCATTTATGATTGCTCAACGCTTTGCACCAAGTGGGCAACAACGCTCACGACAACGGGACGCTGTCAATCATCGAGGAACTTCGCGAAGCCGGTCTTATTATAAATTAAATCGCGTATCGACGAAACGAATCAGTCGAGTGGTGTCAGCGAAAAAAAGTACATTTTTTTGCATCCTGTGTATTACGTCGAACCATGAAAGAGAAAAGTTAGCGTCGAGACACGTCGACTCGTCGAGGAATTGCACGTTTCGGCGGGAAAAAATTTTCCGCGAAGACGCGTCATAGTTCGAGAATACGACAATCTGTGGCAGGGTAATATCGTCGAGATGCGCCCGTACTCAAATTTCAGAGACCATCGCTACATACTCACCGTCATCGATGTGTTGAGTAAGTACGCGTGGGCCGTACCACTCAAAAGCAAGGGTGAAAACGAGACGACTAATGCTATCGCTCAGATAATTCGAGCGAGTGGAAGATGTCCGAAAAATTTACAAACGAATAATATGGGGAAGGAGTTTTACAATGCCTATGTGCAGAAAATCTTGAAAAAACATGACGTTAATCACTATTTCATGTATTCGACATTGAAAGCGTAAATCGAACGGTTCAGTTGCACGTTTAAAAATGACATATGAAAGATGTTTACACTCAACGGTAATTACAAGTGGGTTGACAAGCTGCCGCATTTCATATCAGATTACAAGCATCGCACTATCCGCTGACGTAACTCCCGCGATCACCGAAAGACTCTTGGACATGGTGTATAGCGCGATAAAAATCGCTAGTTCGGTAAAATTCAAGTGATTCGGTACGCGTGAGCAAGTACAACACGGTTTTTAAGAAGGGTGATACGCCAGATTGGATCATTGAAGTGTTTACGATCAGTAAAGTGTAGCATACTAATCTCGTAATCTAACTACTTGAAGATTATCGCGGAAAATCCGTCGCTGGTGCATTCTACAAGTACGAGTTGCATCGCGCTACTCATCCGGACGTGTATCTCGTAGAGAAAGTACTACGCAGGAAAAGAGACAAGGTGTACGACAAGTGGCTGGAATTCGATGGATCGTACAATTCGTGGGTACATAAAAACAATGTCATTTGATACAATTTTGATTCGAGTATTTTTTTTATCCATTCATCCTTGTTTGGAGTATACAAAATGCATAATTATTTATAACAACTTATGTACGGAGCAGAACAGGAGAATACATGTATGTAGTGATATCCCTGGGATACAATACATTTCTGCTAATGTTGTTTCAAGTACTGCTTGCAAAGTATTGTTGAAACGCCTCTTTAGGTATTGGTCGGTCAGCGATTTTTCTTTTATTTCCTCTATTGTTGAAAAACGTTGTCCTTTAAGGATTCTCTTGAACTTAAGGAATAGGAAAATGTCACAAGGGGCCGTGTCTGGAGAATAGGGAGGTTGCGGCGGTTGGTCTTGTGTTTCGCTAAGAACTGCGTGATAAGTAGTGTGTCGGTGTATTATTATGGTGTAAAATCCATGAGTTTTTCTTTCCATAGTTCGGGTCGTTTTCTTAGGATAGATTTACGTAAATTATGCATAACTTGTAGGTAATACTCTTTATCAACTGTGCGATCTGTTGGTAGAAATTCAGAATGCACTACTCCATTGTAGTCAAGAAAATAGTAAAAAGAACCTTCACGTTTGATGCGCTTTTTTCGGTCTCGGCTCCTCAAAACATTCCATTGCGATGATTGAGTCTTTGTTTCGACATCACAGCCATACACCCACATTTCGTAATCAGTTATAATGCGTTGGAGTAATTCTGGGTCATTAGCGACGTTAATAAGCATTTGTTCGGCGATTTCTACGCGATGCTGCTTTTGTTGAAAATTCAGAATTTTTGGAACGAATTTAACTGCCACCCCTTTCATACTAAAAAAATTAGTGGAAATCACTTCGCATGAGCCATACGATATTCCTAGTTCTCCAGCAACCTCTCTGATGGTAATTCTTCGATTAATAAACGCACTCTCTTTCATTTTTTTAATGTGTTCATCGTTGCATGAAGTGCTAGGACGTCCAGATTTAGCGTCGTCGTTAACGTCTTCACGATCTTCTTTAAAGCGTTTATACCATTAATAAGTATTATTAAACTTATGACATAGAATTGCCATCAAAGGTTGTTGTTTATAACATTTTGAATGCATCGCTGTACTTAATTTTGTTTTTAACACAAAATTTTTAACAAATTCTTTGTTTCATGTCGCACATCAAGATAGCAGAATGCTCTCAAGAGCGTTTTACTTAATGACTCACCAAAAACACACTGAGGATCGCACCGGTCTGAAACTTGGTACGTACTTCACTGACAGTACTACCAATTTGAAAAAGAAAACATTTAACCAAATTGATACACTACAATGCGCTGTATCGATATATGCTACGGTACGATGTATCATTTGTCGTATGGACTCAGAGCGATTTTCGGATATCGTGTACGAGTATACCTCGTATAATTTAGATCGTATACGATTGACAGCGAGTCATTTCGATCTCTTCATTCAAACACCACATGTAATCGTCGAATGTATGCGCTACGACGTTATTTTTTACCTTTCGCTTTTTTAGTGTCCACTCTCACTGAGTACATCTTCATTCTGAGTCCAACGAATTCGGTCATTACCACACCGTGTTCTCGTCTTTCATCAGGCCGGATATTTTTTTGTTCGCGAGAGGGTATCAGGCCGAATACTTTTTTTTACCGTACGCGTTGTCCGCCGGATAATCGCTTGTGTCGAATCTTGCGATCGAATATCGCGTTTCATAATCTTATAAGCATCGCATTTTATATGGTAAATGAGACTGTCCGTGTCGGTGTACATGATCTTACATTTGTCGCGATCGATGATATATACTCGTGGTAAAATTCATACAAGCAGACTTTCGATATGTCGAGCACATACGTAAATCTGCTTATTGAACTTCACCTTAAGTTTGCGCAGTTCGACAGCGATCAAATTTTCCGCAAAGATGCTACGACTGTGAAAATTTGGCTTCGCAATCATTGCCTCTGCGTCGTACCCTCCGTCCCAATTTGTTAATAATTTTACGTCTACGTGATTTCGAACGTTTTCCATAGTTTTGTCGAATACCGTGTTATTCATTAGTTTACGAGGGCAAGTCAATAAATTCTTAAAAAATCTGTAAAATCTGTTAAAAAATCAGAGAGCACTCGCAGTGTTATGTCACATTACGTTTTGACAAGTAGCATCTTTCAGCTGTCAAATTTTGAGCGGAATTCATCGCGTGGTTTCATTTCTGTAGACAATTAAAGCGAAAAACTTTTGTATTTTTTGCAAAATGGAAAAAAACGAGTTTCGTGCACAAACGGATCGAAAGGACTTCTAGAAGGTCCTAAGCATCTTTAGAGGTTTCCAAAACATAAACTCGGCCATCACCTCGTCGATAAAGTCGAAAAACAATAAGCTAAGCCGCACGTCGCACGTACGCAGATCTCAACCGTTATAACGGCGAACCAACTCGGATCGGTCGCATTGCACGCGTGATGCAAAATGCGTAATATGCGTTCATCCCAATCAAGAATCCAGATTTAACGGGCGCGCATGGCAATAGCGTGCCGCTTGGCTGTTGCGTTCAAAATTGCCAATCGCCGCCCGAAACAGAAGGTCACCTCAAAATTTTCAATTTTACAAAAATCTCATAGGCGAATGCAAAGGGAAGCCTTTGTTCTTAAAAGAGCATAAAAGGCAAAACCGAGAAGCAATGACTCTCTTATTTTTCGCTGTTCTCGAGTCAACGCTTCGCTACCAGTGCAACCGCCTAGAAGACGCTCCGCCGCCAAAAAACCGCCGCGTTTGATTCGCAATTGATAATTCGCGTGAAGCGAAATTCAGCTAAAACGCCGTATCACTCACATTTTTTTTCGCCAGCGCTCTCGCTCTAACTCGCTCTCGACATATATATTATATATATATGTATATATATGCGTGCGTGCGTGCGTGCGTGCGTGCGTGCGTGTGTGCGTGCGCGTGTATGTGTGTGTGTGTGTGTACATATATACAACACATGTTTAAACTTTATTTACTGAATTATTTACACATACATATACCAGGGCTCGGAACGCGATATGTGTTTCGGTTGAGCTTCGATTCTGTTCAGATCGGAACAACAAGCGGCAGACGAAAATAAAATTTTCGAATACTCATTGTTCTTATATTAAAGCTCATAATTCGTTTCTGCAAGCGTAGTATTGTTCTTTGAAATTTTCTGTAAATGGCCAGCTACTTATTTTAAACGTGTAAGGTCTGAAATTATTGTATATAGCACATTTTTGACTCGACTCGAATGTCGAAACGACAAGCGGCAATCTCGTAGCAGATGTAGCATATAAATGGAATTTTCGAATACTCATTGCTCTTATATTAAAGCTCATAACTCGTTTCTACAAGGATATTATTGTTCTTTGAGGTTTTCTGTAAATCGCCAGCTACTTATTTTAAACGTGCAAGGTCTGAAATTATTGTATATAGCACATTTTTGATTCGACTCGGATGTCGAAATGTCGACTTAGTAAGAAGCGCCATTTCTCTTATCGCGCACAAGTGATATCGCTATTTGATTTAATAATCGCTATTTAATAACAGAAATGGATTGAATCATTGTATAAACCAGCAATATATTATCGATTGGAAACGCTATAATAATAATATATTTTTGTATATTAATAGAAATATATATCAGAATCATTGTTTAGAAAAGGAATCATGCGTCCTTGCTGCATCAGCGATGATGCCAAACCAGAATCGATAGAAAACACATTCTTGAATTGCAGAACGAATTATTGAAACAGAAGTATGACAGAGTGAGACAAAGAAAAAACAAAAAAGGATAGAAACTCCGATTGTAATCGGTAAGACTCCGCATGCCGAGCTAGGCTCGTCGAACGAAACAGCGAGTCTATCTTTCAGAGTCTCTCTCTCTCTCTCTCTCTCTCTCTCTCTCTCTCCCTCCCTCCCCCCCTTTCTCTCTCTATATAGTCGCTTGTTTCTAGCGACCGAAAATATTTTCTGGGAAATTTCGGCCGCTCAACGTGTATAATTATGAGAAGGAACATTATAGATAACATTAGAGTTTTAATAAATTATGCTAATTCTATATCCCTCCAATTTATAATAACAAAAATAATTTCAAAACACGATAATTTACGAGATATTGATATTCTCATGATTTTCCATGATCGTTATATACCACTTTCATAGAAGTGATTTGCAAGACCTCGGCATGGTCTCACGCGTAAAGTGCGAGATCTGAATGTTGATTCCATGATCAATTCCTTTTTTCTTTTTTCATAATTTTTTTTTAAATAAGTGACATTGTTAATAAACACATATTACAGGCTAAATACATTTTTATTTAATTATTAAAATTATATGTGTATTTCTAAAAGTTTTAAACCGACAATTGTATCAAAAAATATTTCGACGTAGTATGCGTCGAATAGATAGAAAACCAGTATTTTTATATGTAAAGATATATGTGAGATCTGTTTACCTTTAGAAAAAATCTGAAAAGAAATTATGTTTCTGTAATAATGTTACGTTGATGTCGGAACTTTCTGTAAAATGTTTTTTTTATAACTATCATCCGAATGAAAATTCTGATAATCAATCAAATCGCAAAAGTGCGATGATTAATATAATTATAAGGATGATGTATAATATAATTTTATAATTAATAAATCAAAAAGCCTTTATATGTGCCTTTATATGCAATATACAAATAATTTTTTATTTATCTATTGTGATTCGGTATTCTTCCTATAGTTATTGGAGTACATGTTACATTTTGGGTCGACTTTTGAAGCGTCGCCTTCTTTCCCCTCGCCGCCGTCGCTCAATGCTTGATGACTGAGCCGCACCGAATCGCGTGCGGATGTGTATTTCAGGAGCATTGCACTAAGAAATAAGCTGCGACCGTATCTTCCAGCAAATTATCAATCCTTTACTTTCCTTAGTCTTCTGTGATGTCTTCTTTATTCAACATGTAAATAAAAAAGGTATGTTGAATAAAGAAGACATCGCGGAGTTATTGGAGTTAAGTCACTCCAGTTTGAAATTATGCATCTTGTTCTGTATCGATTCTTATTCGAAAATTTATTATTAAATTGATATTATCAGTATTCTATATTAAAAGATATTATATTTTGTGGCACATAAGCGTGGTCAGTAGCTCTTTGAAAGAAAATCGAATGTATCATAAAAATAATAAAGTAATATTTTAAAAGTACATAATATTTAGTAAAATGTATTTACTTATTAATAAGATGTCATTATTATTATTAATCATTATTATTAAGAAAATAATTATGTAGGAAGAAAAATATTTTCATGATAATTTTCATGCTAAAATATTGTCATGTTATCATGATAATTTTCATGTTAGAAGATATGATAGCGGCATGTTTCTTATACTGTGACGCTCCTGAGATGCATGTCCGCGCGCGATCCAGCGGTTCAGCCGTCGACTGTTGCGGTTGTAAAGGAAAAATAGACAGCATTTCAGAAATTGGCTTGAAATGTGTAACTAGTTCCGAGCACACTGAAGTACACATATAATTTCTATAATTTTATAAAAATATATTTGGAGTAATATGTTCATTGATAATGTTATTTATTAAAAAAAAAAATTATCAAAAAAAAGGACAAAGCAGGATCGAACATAGGATCCTGAATATTCTAATCTCGCACCTAACGCCTGAGACCATGCTGAGTTTTTGCGGATCGCCTCTATGAACGCGGTACATAAATTACACGGAAAATCATAAACTATCTCGTCAACTATCACATTTTGAAATCATTTTTGCTATTATGTATTAATGAGAAAGGTATATGATTATCTCTTTCATTTATAATATCGTGTGAGACTCGTGGTAAAGAAATCGGGCCAAACATAAGTATCATTAATGAAAGCCGTGATACGTCTATCGGGCCAAACATAAACACATTCCAGGCTGTTAATTATGGCACGCGCTATCGTAACTTAAATCGTAGGGTTAACATAATTTAATAAAAATTATGTATTATCTAGAATGTCTCTTTCCCCCTTATGATACACGCCAAGCGGCCGAAATCGCCGAGAAAATATTTTTGGTCGCTAGAAACAAACGATCACAGAGAGAAGGATAGAGACAGATTCATTGTTTTGCTAGACGAGCCCAGTGTCCGCACGGAGACTCACCGATTACAATCGGAGCTTCTATCCGTTTTTGTTTTTTCTCTGTCTCGTTCTATCGAAACAACAGAAATTGAAAGAATTTTAAATCACAAACACGGTTGCCAGTTCTCCGTTTTTTCTTTTGACAGACTTCGATGATGTGAAAATCTCCAATTTTTGTCGTCTGCTGGAATATTCAATATTAGTCCAAGCAACCGATCTGGCAAAAAAAAAACGGAGAACTGGCAACCGTGTTTGTGACTTAAAATTCTTTCATTTTCTTTTTATTAAATTATATTAATCATATATCTTTATCATTAACGTATAATAGCAAAAATGATTTCAAAACATAAACATTGATGAGATATACAATGGTTTATGACTTTCCGTGCGCTGTATGTATCGCGTTCGTCGAGGTGATCAGCAAGAACTCAGGGTGATCTCGGGCGTTGAGTGCAAGATCAGAATATTGAAGATCTTATTCGATCCTACTTTTTCCTTTTTTCATAATTTTTATTTAATAAATTTATTAATAAACATATTACTCTAAATATACTTTTTATAAAATTTCAGAAATTATATACGTGTACTTCAATGTGCTCGAAATTAGTTGTGCATTTCTTCGGGCTGATTTCTGAAATGCTGCCTACTTTTCCTTCACAACCGCTCGACGCTTGACGGTCGAACCGCTCACGCGCGGACATGTATCTCAAGAGCACAGTATAAGAAACATGCTGCGACCATACCTTTCAGCAAATTGTCATGAAAATATTTTCCTTCCTACATAATATTGTATTTTCTTAATAATGATGATTGAACATCATATTAATAACTTAATGCATTTTACTGAATGTAATATACTTTTAAAATATTACTTTAATATTTTTATGATACATTCAGTTTCAAAGAGCTACTGATCACGTTTTTATGCCACAGAATGTAATATAGAATTTTACTTTACCGCGTCATATATCTGGTCATCTATTTGTATTTTTTTTTAGTGGAATAAACCTAGAGAATACACTTAAATGACATATCAATAATAGAACTTCAAAGATAATAGAGAATTTATACAATAACGTGGATTTAGATGCGGTAAACGCCTTCTCTTAATTAGTCGCTAAGTCGAGAAGATAATGTGACCATGATATCGATTATGTATCTTTTTTCTTAGAATGAAAAGTAAAAATTTTTTGTATGTATGTGTGTATATGTATATGCATACATATATCGTTTTACGTGACGCTGTATGTATATGTATATTATATTAAAGCTCTATATATTAAATTAATAAAATATATTTAAAAATATAATCATAAAAATAAAATTTTTGAAATGTTCTTTTTCTCTCTCTCTCTTCTCTCTCTCTCTCTCTCTCTCTCTCTCTCTCTCTCTCTCTAAGCACCTATTTACTAAAAGATTAATATTCTTAATTAATTACAATAAAAATATAGATAATAAAAATAAGATGTAAACATTAATACTTAACTATTCTTTTTCTATTATTTCACGGAACATTTCAATCGTATTTAATCCTCTTCGGCCGTGTATAAAAATAAATAAAAACCCTTAACAATAATTATAAGAACATATTAAAATCTTATAAATTAATTTCGGTGACGGTATACAAAAGTATTAATCGGATCAACTCTTCTACAATCACAATATGCGTTACTAACTCAATTATGTTATACTGAGTCAGTTTCTAAAACGTATAAAAAATGTAAATCCAAACCAATTCTTCGATTAACAACGAGAAAGGGTGGTCCAAGTGATCAGAAGAGATAGTCTAGTCATAAGTACAATGATAACAATATTTCCAGATGTATAAGATGGTAAAGATTGTATAAGATGGTATAAGATTGTAAATCTAATTTGTTAGTGTCATCTAATTTAGTGTCATCTATTCTTAAGACTTTTAATAACATAAACGATTACAATTTATCATAGAACATGAAGAGAATCACAGAATAAGTTTTCTTGACCTATTGTTGATAATGAAGGATGATGTAGTAAATGTGGATTGGTTTTAGAAAAAGACTTACTCGAGTAGGTACCTTATTTGTCGAATCACCCACGATGATAAGGTGGGTACCATATATAGTCTGCTCTTGATAGAGCAATTTTACTTTTACAACTAAAATTCTATCAGAAAAATTTGGAAATGGTTGTGGAAGTACTTTTGAATAATGGATATCAGTTAGAAATGATATTCAGACAGATCAACTTGAGAGTCAAAAAATTTCTTTCACCAAGGGTTGCACATAAAAGTTTGCAGAACATGAAAATACTAATAAAAAAAATTCTTCGTGCTTCACAGTGTTACACAATCCGCCACACGTATGATTAAAACAAACAATCTTTGATGTAGGTTACAGGTGCATTAATAAGTTAAACAAATTTATAAGAGTACATAAAAATAAAAAAGAATTTTTTGACAATAATAATGTAGTGTATAAGATTTCGTGTAATGATTGCGACACTTCTTATGTGGGACAGACTAAGAGAAGACTCAACACGAGAGAAAATGGACATATTAATAATAAGAAAGTAGATTCATCCAGATATTCTGTTGTAACAGAGCATTTGTTACTCGTATATTATAACCATAGTTTTAATTGGAAGAACATAAAAATATTAGAAATGAATTATAATAAGAGACTTATTTCGGAAACATTATATATTAAAAAGCAGATTAATGGTATAAATTTAAAGAAGAATACTGAATCTTTCAATGACCTGTCTGTTCAGTGACTTTGTTAACAACAGTATGTGTTTCTCTGGTCGTCCGACACTGTCGCACATAAGCAACAGCATTTGCGATTTATTGTCTGTACAGTGAAGATCGTTCACATCATTGTTAAGAGAACTCGATTTAAAGTTGCAAAAATATGAAGTTAAGGAAGGAAGGATTAAAGAGAATAAAAGACCTTACAATTTGACTACTCCATTATTATAAGTGATTGTATTAGGTGTTGGAATTAATTCGTAGCGTTTTACAAGTGATGGGAAGTACTTTCATTAATGTATTTTTTAATGCTCATGTGAAATAAATAACATTCTTTCATTAAAAAACGCTACGAATTAATTCCAACACCTAATATTATTGGAACAATTTATGTATTGTGATTTAACAATATTACATTAATTATTATTACATTAATATTACATTAAATTATTATTGACATTTAACAATCTTTATCTTTTTATCATTTATCTTTTTAAACTTTTAAATTTCATGAAACTACTATATTTGATTTATGAAAATCTGCGACATTACGATTTTTTAATTTTTTAATTTTGTTGAACTTCACAACTATTTGAAAAATGTATTAGGTGTTGGAATTAATTCGTAGCGTTTTACAAGTGATGGGAAGTACTTTCATTAATGTATTTTTTAATGCTCATGTGAAATAAATAACATTCTTTCATTAAAAACGCTACGAATTAATTCCAACACCTAATAATATACTTTTTAATAATAGTTGTAATTTTTATTAGCTGTTTAATTGTTCTGCACAAAGTGAAAGTTACATTTTTTTCTTTCGAACATACAACCACCTTATACATCTGGAAATATTGTTACCATTGTATTTATGACTAGACTGTCTTTTCTGACCACTTTGATCACTCTTTCTCGTTGTTAATTGAAGAATTGGTTTGGATCTACATTTTATATATGTTTTAGAATTCGACTCAGTACAACATGGTTGAGCATATTGTGATTGTAGAAGAGTTGATCTGATTAATACTTTTGTAACCGTCACCGAAATTAATTTATAAGATTTTAATGTTCTTATAATTATTGTTAAGAGTTTTTATTTATTTTTATAATACGTGGCTGAAGAGGACTAAGTACGATCGAAACATTTCGTGAAATGATAGAAAAAGAATAATAAAGGATTAATGTTTACATCTTTATAGCTTATTACAATGACCTGTAGAAGCCTCTCTGCATATATATAAAATAACATATATATTTATATATTATATATTTATGTATATATACATATATATAATAGACATACATACACACGCGTGTGCGTATATATGCGCGTGTATGTATGCTATTATATATATATATATATATATATGTATATATATGTATATATATGTATTATATATATATGCGTGCGTGAGTGCATGTGTATGTGTATATCTGCATTTATTAATTGAAGATTTTGGAAATCTGTTAGAAACTTTGCATTTGCAACATTTGAAAAACTTATACATTACAGGAACATTTCGGACATAAAGTTTCAATCAAGGTAATTGCAATTATTATATATTAATTAATATAATAATTAATATAATGTAATTAATTTATATAATATTTCAAAATAGATAGATCTCAGAAATATTACAAATGATACACAATTGAGACATTGGAAGGTTCCTGTAACACAACTGAAACTTTCTGTGCTATCAGTGAATAGCATATGTCAAAAATTAAAAAAAATTCTTTTCTTGCCTAAATTTAATTCCTATACATTTAAGGTTTAATATTATATATGTATAAAAATTAGTATATAAAGTCATATACAAAACGGCCATTGAAATTATACGTTTTTATAGGGGCATATATGTATATCTATCATATCAAGATTGTACTATACGCGTGCTCCTAGCGCGAGACTTTATTTTATTTGTAAAATTCCATGTTCAATGGTACCTTGAAAACATATTGCATGTGAAATTAATATAATCTAATTTTTCATATAGGCTGCAATATTATATGATTATGCTGGGTCAATAAAATTTAGCATATTTAATGTAATTTGACACAAATATTTATTTCCACTGTTTTTTTTCTTTTCCATACAATTAGATCCAAAATACCAACTTTCAAATGACGCTAGGATAAGTAGCTAGCGTCATAAGTAAATTTGATTAACATCTAATAATCTGCAAAATATTCAGTTTCAGCTGATTGAAATTACCTTTTTCATATGATTATATGCTTTTTTGTCTTTCTTGCCTAACTAAATCCTGAGTAGGTCCATGAGCACTAATAATGTTGACATATGTGTACATTAATCGTTTACGTTGTTCGCAATTTAAAAAATAATTTAATTACATATTGAAGAAGCACTCGTCAAGATCTTAAAAAAATACATTAAACTTATAGATATTTTATGCTACGTAGAATATAGCAATGACAAAATCAGCCGTACCTTATGCGATCTAAAACAAAACATTAGCGTACGATGGGGATTCACGAACTGCGCGCCATATGGCGGAAGATTTCCGTGCAGGAAACTCGCTAGGGTCCGCGAAATTATCCGCAGATACCCGGGATTTCGCTTGCATAAGCGACGTAGCAAAAACTCAGAATTCGCGAGAAGGATGGCTCGCGTGGGGGAATTATAGCGACAGATTTGCAAGGGTGATATACAAGTGTACAGGAGCGGATGTTGATTTTTCGAGGCTTGAAGCTATTAATCTTTGATATCTCTAATAAGCTGAAGAAAATAAACCTTTTGCTTTTTCTTGAATAGTATGTAACACGAAGATGATTCGTATTGATTGATTCGTATTTCTGAAAATTTGAAGAAGAGTTCAATAATCAGAAACGAATGGTGAGTTTTCAAAATATAAAAATAATATTTCTCTAAAGTGCTCAATAAAAAGCAGTTAATTAAATAAAGAAATATTAAAGAAAACTTATTTATCTCGATTTTATACAATTAATAATTTTAAGAAAATTGCTAAACGGTTCCTTATACGAAGTATTCTCCGAAATACTCTTTTGTTAATTTTAGGGCCTCTAAGTTTGGCCTTAAAAGTTTAAATTTCAGCAGTTTTCACATAAATCCGTCCCTGTAACTATGCCGCTGTAACTATGGAATATGACACGAGAGAAAGGGATACGTAACAGCAAAGAGGGTGGTAGAGAAGGGTGGACTAGCGAGAAAAGAGAGGAGAAGCGGGTAGTAAGGCTCTTGCAAAACATACGCGGCTGAATCTGACATATCCTCTAGCAGTCTGTTGGGTTTTCCAGGATGGCGAGGGGGCGTACAAATCTAGACGGTTACTTACTGACACACACAGCATTTTGCTATCCGTACCGAACTTTCTCTCGCTTGCACTTGTGCGCGTCTGCGATCTCCTCGCCAACTCTCTTCCTCCGGCTCACTACCTCTCATCTCCACTCTCTCGACAGTATTGTATTGTATTAAAGCTGCGGCTCGTGTTGTGGCTTGACAAAAGCAGACGTACGACCTACCTCGGCGTGCACTCAGTCTCCTCTTCCATCCGTCCCTCATCCACCTCCCGCGACCCTGCACGCGCAGCTCCCCGTGATGCTGCTAAGTCCAGAACACGCTGTATTATTCGGAGTAATTTAAACTACAAATGACAGATATCCTAAATGTCCTTCTAATTCATCCGATTGACCACTTTGATTCAATCAGGTTTTGCTACTATCATCTTAACATACAGTACAGCCGCAACAGGCGGATTAATGCACACACATGGCTCACGGAAAATACGTACAATATAAATAAAAGTTAATTCGTTATCGTTCGTGTGATCGAATTTGATTATTAATACGTAGATAATTCTTGATATGTTAATATGGTTGATTTAAATATTTCGGGAAATCATTTTAAGCATATTATCACATAAGTAATATACAGTGTTCAATAAGTTTTGAAGTGCTTGTGTGTAGATAGAACAGACTAAACTGAGTCGAAAAATCCTTTACTAATTTTCACAATAATTAACAAGATATTAATTACTTTAAATTTATTTTAATTTAAAAAATTTTGAAACATCTAAAAAAATTAAAAAATATATATAATTAAAAAATAAAAAAAAAATATAATTTTAAAAACTCAGAAACAAAAACTAATAAAGACAAATAATTTAAAAAATACAAAATTTTTTAAAATAAAGATTAAAAATAAAAAATTAAATTCTTTAAAACATAATAAAACATAAAAATGTTTTTGCATGCGACATAGAAATTCACATACACATACACGTTGTTTTTAAAAGTATGAAATAAAACAGGCAAACATAAAAATTAAAAATTAGATATTAAATAAAAACATTTTAAAGGCAAAAAAATTGTTTTAATTAAAAAACTTAAAAAAAATTCAAATAATATTAATTAGGGGAAGATCATCGATACCGACATACCACTTTGTTTTTACACTGAAATTAAAAATTTATTAAAAAACGCGAAATTTGTTTCATGTAACCAAATTATTTAGTCCAATACGTGCAAATAAACATGTGTAATATATAACAAAATAATTTGTTACTATTATAAACAAACACTATTTAAATCAACAAAATTGAGAGTTCAGTGAAAACATACACAGATATTGTAATACAATATTTTTTTGATATATGAACTTCAAGTTGAATATAAATAAATTTTTTGGTCTCATATAAATGTTGATTCCAAGCAATAAAATCACTTTGCATTCAAACGAAAACTTACTTGAAACAACAACATAAATAGTTTGATGTGTGTGAATACATATTCAATTTTATTTATTATATAAAATACAGTTAAAATTTGTATTCACGAAAATATAAAAAATACAACTAAAATTTTGTTTTTGGAACTATATATATGAAGTCTGCACCGAAAGATAAAGTAGTCGAAGTAACAAAATATATATTGGCCAATAAAATAACGCAATACCTGGTTTAATCTGCAAAAATAAACAAATTTCAAGGTAAAATTACTTCATCAAAAATCGTCGTATTAAGATAATTAAAAAAGTATTTTACATCTTGAAACCTTTACTTTTCAGATCGCTACTTTAAAAAACAATCTCATGGAAATTTTATGAAGTTACATAAACATAAATAAAGATATCATTTCAAAATTTTTTATGAAATTCGGGAGTTCGGAGTGGATTAAAAATTGTACACAAATGCGACTTATATCTTTCGAAAGAATGAATCTTTACTTTTAATTTGCTCTTTTACGAAGCAAAAGGTCATTTTTGTTTCAACGTTGAATAACTCAATGAAAAAAAATCGTACGAGCTTCGTAAAAAAGCAAATAAGGTAAAGATTCGTTCTTTCGAATTATGTAAATCGCATTTGTGTACAATTTTTAATCTACTCCGTGGAATTCCGCAAATTTTGTAAAAAATTTTGAGATCTGATATATCTTTATTTATGTTTATGTAACTTCATAAAATCTCCATGAAACCGTTTCTTAAAGTAACGAAAAGTAGAGGTGCTGTAAATGCTTTTTTAAACATCTCGATGCGACGATTTTTGACGAAATTTATTTTGAAATACTTATTTTTGCAAAGTGAAACAGATATTTTGTTAATTTTGTTGGCCAATGTATATTCAGTACAAATAAAAACTTTGTTAAATGACTTCAATATACAGTTTGTGTATTAATTCATATATTTAACGAACAATTTAAATATTTGATGCACATTTTGTCATTTTGACAAAAAATTTTCATAGAACAAACCGATATTTATTTTATTAATAGAAATATTTTATTAAAGAAATTCTGCATTGAGTTGAAGTAACTGAATTTTCATTCGATAAATAAAACACATGAAATGCCCACAAAAATATAAAGTGAATATAATTAAATATAAGTCAATATAGATAATTATCTTAAACGAATGAAATATACAATCAGCATATTTATTAATAGAATAGTTTTACATTTTATTCTACAAAGTAAACGGGAATTAAGTAATTTGTTGACGGTAGCAATTCAGTGAAAAAAAATGTGTTTAGTTTTTTAATGCAATTCTTATATATTTTTATTATTTTTATATAAACTTATGTGGAATTAATGTACTTCCACAATTTATTAATTATAATTACGCATAGGATATATTACAATTTTTGGAAACACATGCGGATTCGCAGGAACCTCTGAGATAATGATTTAACACGTTAAGGGAATGCTGGAGCGAAAGCTGAACTTAATAAAGGTCGATATTAGAAGTTTTCATTTTAAATGTGTAAGATGCTTACATCCTATGAGTTAATATGATCATGCAGGAAATTCGATCGATTAATTATCGATATTTTTTTTTCGTTTCCTACATTACCATCTTAGCAGGGATGAAAACATGTATTAGGCTCGGTTCCACAAATGTAAGATTTATTTTATTTTGGAAAATTGTCCAATTTTAGAATTGAGAAAAAAATAAACCGAAATTGAAGTTAATGTTATATTTGTGGAATCGGGTCTTAGAAATATAGTTGTATTATGTACACATGCAATGTAGGCCGCATTCCAATATATACCACTAGTAAAAATCTGTAATATATACATAAAGTACAGATTTTTAACTAATAGTTATATAGATATGAAGTCGTAGTAGCACTTTTTTACGTCCAATACCATTTTAGATTACAATAATATATTATCAATAAATGAATATGATATTGCATATACATAATGTAATTCTTTTTTGTCTCTATCCAATAAAAAGGGATAGACACTTATAGTACTTACATTACTAACATGTCGACTTATATATCCGATATAAACAATTGTATGTATATTATACAATGTGAACACACACACACACACACGCGCGCGCGCACGCGCGCATTACATACAGATAAAAGTTACTCATGTTGAAATAATCATGCAGATATTATCTATTTATCGCAATATTAGAATTTTATGTACATACATTGTATAATGTGTGTATTCACATCGCACAAACATAACATTTATAATTCTAACATTGTTGTAACATATATAAAAAAACATTAGTGAATATAAATTATAATTATATTTTATATGTATTATAATGTACATATACACAATAACATATATATACACACTCAAAATATAATTTTAATATTGCATATATCATTAATTCACTAATATGTCTATATGCAATAATAGAATAATATTTTGTGTCATTGTGTGTGTACATACATTATAATTCACATAAAATGTAATTGTAATTCGTATTCATGAATGTAACATGTAACATGTATTAGCTATACATAGATATATATATATATAATATACTTAGCTGCTCCATTTTTTATTACGTTTAATGAAAAGATGTAGAAGTTACTCATGTTAAAATATACAGATATTAGTGGTGTGTGTACTTAAATATAATACACATATAAGCAATATTATACAATATTGTAGTATATATGTATACTATAATGTGTGAATAAACACACGTTACAAATAGAAGTTATTAATGCTAAGCTATTTATGCATTCCCTATGTTTAAATATGCAATATTAAAATTGTATGTATACATATATAATATATATTGTACAAATGTACACATACAAAACATAGGAAATATCTGCATGAATACTTCAGTATAAATTACTTCTAGCTCTAATTTGTGTAGATATTTACACATCATAATACACACGCATGCAATAATCTAATATTGAAAAAAACAATTATTACATAGAGGACTTTAAATCTATAAAATATACGTATAATTAACATAAATCAAGGCTAATGAGGCAATGTAGATGTATAATGAAAAACTCACATATCCAAAAAGATTATGTTACTCACAAATCGCCAAAGATGAAGTGATGTAAAATTTTAGTAGATAGATTTGTATAAATGTAATTTTGTGATCAATTATGTATCGAAGCTTCTTGGCACGCTGTCTATCTACTAAAATTAAACATCACTTCATCTCTGGCAATTTGCGAGTGATAATCATTTTGTATTTGTGTGCTTTTCATAATATATCTATAATATATATATTGCAAGAAGACTTCAAAGTGAGTTGAAATGTATAAAGAAAAGATATCATTTATCAGAGGAGATTCCTAATTTAATTATTTTTTGTAAGATGTTACGTCTAATCATCTGCGTTTGACTCTCATTAACTTTGATTTATGTTAGTTGTATGTATATTCTGATATTGAAAATATAAAAGCATAGATCACTAATATCTGTATATTTGATCATAAAAAACATATCTCTTTTTATTAAACGTAGAAAAAAGAAGACATCAGTACAGCATTTGTTATACGTAACAAAAAGAGATGAAGTAGCTACACACGTATGTGAATATGAATTAGAAATATATTTTATGTTTTGTAATGTGTGTACATCATAATGCACGTAAAATATAATTCTAATATTCACTATTGTGTTTACATCATACGATGAAAAGCTAGGTATGAGTAACTTTTGTTTCTTCTTATTATGGGCCTTCTGTAATAAGCCATTTGTCATAAATCAGAAGTCAGAAGCTAAAAAATTGATCAATCATAGTCATCAATTTTTAATGTCTGACTTCTAATTTATGACTGATTTATGGCTTATTATTGTAAAAGGTCCATTAAACATAATAAAAAGAGATGGATAGATACATATGTATGTGCAATGTATTTATGTATGTACTGACAATACATGTTACATCCTAAGTTAAAATGACATTGCGAACAAAGGAAAAAGTGCTGTTACATTACACGTGTATACATGTATTTCAAATACATGTTTGCATTCGAAGATATAGCTACGTCATAGTCAAAGTGTTCATTTAGTAAAAATATATTGGGAGTACAAATTAGTTCGGTTAATTTTCCAAAAGCTGGCTCCGGCTGTTGTGAATGGTTCATAGTGACAACTGACTTTGGAGTTTTCAGAGAGGTTAGACATCTGCTAATAATATTCAGTTTATATCGCTTTGAATTTCATACAAAAACCTTGACTTTTACTGTGTTTGAAATGTCGAATTTTGTATTAACCAAGCAGCATTTGCGGGAGGTTCTAATTTTTTGCTTTAATTGGAAGAAAAATGTAGCTGAAGCCCATCGAATGCTTGTCGAAGTTTGTTTTTGGTGACACTGCTCCAACTGATAAATCATGTAAGGAATGGTTTCGACATTTCAAAGATGGAGATTTCAGCGTTGAAGACAAGCCTCGCTCTGAACAGCCAAAAAAATTCGAAGACAAAGAATTGGAGGCATTACTCGAAGAAGATCAGAGTCAAACGCAAGAGGAGCTTGCAGAATCATTGGGAGTAACTCAACAAGCCGTTTCTGTACGATTGAGAGCCATGGGAATAATTGAAAAACAAGGAAATTGGGTGCTTTATGAACTGAAACCGAGAGACGTTGAAAGACGATTTTTCTTGCGAACAGCTGATTCAAAGACAACAAAGAAAAGATTTTTTGAATTGGATTGTGACTGGAGATGAGAAGTGGATATTCTACGACAACCCCAAGAAGAAAAAATACTACGCTAAGCCCGGTCAATCGTTGCCATCGACTTCAACGTCAACACCAAAGCCGAACATTCATGGTTCGAAGACCATGCTTTGTATCTGGTGGGACCAAAAGAGTGTTGTTTACTATGAGCTGCTGAAACCTGGCGATTCCATTACGGGCGATCAGTATCGGCTACAATTGATTCGTTTGAGTTGTGCATTGCGAGAAAAACGGCCGGAATACGAGCAAAGACATGATAGTTATTTTTCTTCATGACAACGCTCGGCCTCATATCGCTAAAGTCGTAAAAAAATATTTGGAAACGCTCAAATGAGATGTTTTACCGCACCCGCCGTATTCTCCGGACATTGCTCCTTCTGATTACTGGTTGTTCCGAAGGATGCAGCACGATTTGGCAAGTCATCGGTTCACTTCTTTCGCAGAAATCGAAAATTGACTCCAAAATTGGATCGCCTCCAAAGACGAGTTATTTTTTTGAGATGGAATTCGAAAATTGCCTGAGAGATGGGGAAAAGTAGTAGCCAGCGATGGACAATACTTTAATTAATCTGTTCATTCATTTTGTTTTGAAATAAATGCATTTTTGAACACAAAAAATGAACCGAACTAATTTGTACTCCTAATACTTATTATAACTTGCTGTTAGTCAACGTGACCTATAAATGTATACATTTACTGAAACACTTTGAATATAATATACTTATATACATTTCATAAACGTACAGCGTTTTATGAAAATTATGCATATGATTATTGACTGTGTAATGTATGTTATATATATGTATAGCACATATATATGTATAACATATATAATAATATATTATATTTTATAGCGTGTCCAAAAAGATCCTGGATTTATAAGCTGAACATAAAGGTGATTATAAAAAAAAATTATGAAGGAATGTGAATTGTATTTGTATTGACATAGTACGCCAAAATATAATGTATTGACTTATGACTATGATTCATGTTCTACGACTCAATTACGGCCATCCTTGTGCTATAATGCCTTTACATAATGTTTTTAAAAGAAACGTTTCAGACAAAAGTTGTAAGGTTTCAAAGAAACTATATACTGATATTCAATTTGACCTTGAGCATTTGCAAAATCAGATCAAGGTCTCATCTATGTTTTTTTAATGAAACAATGCTATTTTTAGAGTCTAATACATAGTTATTATTGATATGTTGATTTATATGAGAATATAAGTACAAAAACTTCTCGATCTAATATAGAAATTATCCCACAATATCAAAATGCTATAATTTTAGAAAAGTTTGATCCTTTACAGGATTACTGTCAAAATTTCAGACAGATGTATTCATTAGTTTCTTTGTTTCGGTCATGTCAAGCAATCAGCTTTTGATTCCATCATGACAATGCATCTATTCATATTTCTTCAATTGCAGACGCAAAATTCTACAAATTGGTTCCGCAATCATATTTCACCAGATTTGATAATCGAAATGTCTCTGGCAGTAAAATAAAAATAGTCAGCCCACGATGAACGCTCTGACATTGGATCATAATTAGGCAAAGCACAATTTATTGTTATAACATTTAACCAAATCACTTATATGATAAATAAAAGTGATATTTTCACGAATAATATAAAGATACTAACTTTTCCCATTCTGGCTTTATAGGGTGCCTTCCAACAAGAAACACATCTCAATAATCTTTTAACCAATTTTGGCTTTACAGAATGTCTTCCAACAGACACAGTATGATACGGTATGACACGATGCATCATTACAGTCTTGATGTTCGCCAATACAAGGATGAGATAATCACTGTGTTGTACTAAGTGAGTCGCTTGTTAGAAAGCACCCATAACCTTCTCTTACCAAAGGCAAACAATTTTCTGCTACTATATTTTTTCTATTTTTGTGGACACAAAACAGTAAATAAATAAATAAATAAATAAGTATATATATATATATATATATATATATATATAACATATACACATATATATATTCTACACACACACACACACACACACACACACACACACACACGGGTGTGTGTATAGTAGAATACTACACTGAATTGATCGTATTGTTGCGCGGCAACGATACTGTGAACGCTGGTCATACTGGTTACAGCTGATTGATTCGTATGTTGTTTTCTACAGCGTCACGCAAAACGGTATATGCATGTGCATATACATACATACATATAAAAAATTTTCACTTTTCACGTTTTCACCCTAGAAAAAAAGATAATGGATATCATGATCACATTATCTTCTTCGTAGCGATTAATTAAGAAAAGGCGTTCATCGTATCTGGATTCGCGTTATTGCAAAAATTCTATTATTTTTGAAGTTCTATTATTGATACGTCATTTAAGTACATTCTCCAGGTTTATTCCACTAAAAAAAAAATACAAATAGATGACGCGATAAAGTAAAATTCCATATTACATTCTGTGGCACAAAAGCGTGATCAGTAGCTCTTTGAAAGAAACCGAACGTATCATAAAAATAATAAAGTAATATTTTAAAAGTACATTAGTACATATAGTAAAATGCATTTACTTATTAATATGATGTTCAATCACCATTATTAAGAAAATAACAATTATGTAGGAAGGAAAATATTTTCATGATAATTTGCTGGAAGGTATGGTCGCAGCATGTTTCTTATACTGCGGCGCTCTTGAGATGAACGTTCGTGCGCGATCCAGCGATTCGGCCGTCAAGCGTTGAGCGGTTGAAGGAAAAGTAGGCAGCACTGCAGAAATCGATCCGAAATGCGCAACTAATTTCAAGCACATTGAAGTACACATATATAATTTCTATAATTTTATAAAAAATATATTTGGAGTAATATATTTATTAATAACGCTATTTATTAAAAAAAAATTATGAAAAAATAGAAAAAGCAGGATCGAACATAAGATCTTCAACATTCTTGCATCTAACGCCCGAGACCACGTTAAATTCTTGCGGATCACTTCTATGACGTGGAACATATAGCGCACGGAAAGTCGTAAACTATATCTCATCAATAATTACGTTTTGAAATCATTTTTGCTATTATATATTAATGAGAAAGATATATAATTAATATAATTTAATAAAAGGAAAATAAAAAAATTTTAAATCACAAAGTGATTAGTTTTTTTGGACTAATATTCGATACTACAGCAGACGTGAAAAATTTACAAAAATTGGAGATTTTCATGTCTACTGGAATATCGAATATGAGCCCAAGAAACTGAAGTCTGTCAGAAAAAAACGGAGAACTGGCAAACGTGTTTGTGATTTAAAATTCTTTCATTTTCCGTTATCTCGATAGAGCGAGACAGAAAAAAAACAAAAATGGATAGAAGCTTCGATTGCAATCCGCGCGAACACGCCGAGCTGGGCTCGTCTAGCAAAACAGCGAGTCTGTCTCTCAGAGTCTGTCCTTCTCTCTGTAGTCGCTCGTTTCTAGCGATCGAAAATACTTTCTCGGCGATCTCGGCCGCTTGGAGTGTATCATAAGGGGGAAAGAGACATTCTAGATAATATATAACTTTTATTAAATTATATTAACTCTTTGCCCTACGATTTAAGTTACGATGGCACGTGACATAATCAACAGCCTGGAACATATTGTTTACATTTGGCCCGATAGACGTACTACGGCTCTCACCTATGATACTCATGTTTGACCCGATTTTTTTACCACGAGTCCCACACGATATTGTAAGCGAAAGAATTAATCATATACCTTTCTCATTAATATGTCACATATAATAGCAAATATGATTTCAAAACATGATAGTTGACGAGATATAGTTTACGATTTTCCGTGTATTTTATGTACCGCGTTCGTAGAGGTGATCCACAAAAACTCAGCGTCTCGAGAGTTAGCTGCGAGATCAGAATGTTGAAGATCCTACGTTCGATCCTGCTTTTTCCTTTTTTCATAATTTTTTTTTTAATAAATGACGTTATTAATAAACATATTACTCCAAATATATACTTCCAAATATATTTTTATAATATTATAGAAATTATATGTGTACTTCAGTGTATTTAAAATTAGTTGCACATTTCGAGCCAATTTCTGAAATGCTACCTACTTTTCCCTTACAACACTCAACACTCGACGGCCGAACCGCTAAATCGCGTGCAAACGTGCATCTCAGAAGCATCACAGTATATGAAACATGCTGCGACCTTCCAGCAAATTATCATGAAAATATTTTCCTTCCTACATAATTGTTATTTTTCTTAATAATAATGACTGAACGTCATATTAATAAATAAATACATTTTACTGAATGTAATGTACTTTTAAAATATTACTTTATTATTTTTATGATACGTTCGGTTTCTTTCAAAGAGCTACTGATCACGCTTTTGTGCCACAGAATGTAATATCTTTTAATATAGAATATTAATAATACCAATTTAAGGCTAATAAGAGTCGACATAGAACAAGATGCGTAATTTTAAACTGGAATGATGACTTAACTCTAATAACTGCGTGATGTCTTCTTTATTCAACATGTGAATAACATGTTGAATAAACAAGACTAAGTAAAGGATTGATAATTTGCTGGAAGGTACATCGCAGCATATTTCTTATAGTGCAATGCTGCTGAGAGATACGCGCGCGATCCGGTGCAACGATTCAGCCGTCAAGCGTTGAGCGGTGGCGGCGGGGAAAAAGAAGGTTTCAAAAGTCGGTCCAAAATTTAATATGTACTCCAACAACTATAGGAAGAATACCAAATCACTTCAATAGATGAATAAAAAATTGTTTGTATATTGTACATATAAAGGCTTTTTGATTTGTGAATTATAAAATTATATTGACATCATCCTTATAATTATATTAATCATCGCACTTTTGCGATTTGATTCAGAATTTTTATACATTCGGATGATAGTTATAAAAAAAAACATTTCATAAAAAGTATTAATCGATATGAAACGTAATTATTACAAAAACATGATTTCTTTTCGGATTTTTTTCTAAAGGTAAAAGATCTCATTTACATATAAAAATAGTGGTTTTCTATCTATTCAACGCATACTACGTCGAATTATTTTTTGCTAAAATTGTCGGTTTAAAACTTTTAGAAATATAATTAACGCATATAATTTCAATAATTAAATAAAAATATATTTAGCCTGTAATATGTGTTTATTAATAATGTCACTTATTTATTTAAAAAAAAAATTACGAAAAAAGAAAAAAAGAATCGATCGTGGGATCTTTAACAGATCTTTCAGATCTCGCACCCTACGCGCGAGACCACGCCGAGGTTTTGCAAATCACTTCTATAAACGTTCATGAAAAATCATGGAAATGTCAATATCTCGTAAATTATCGAATTTTGAAATTATTTCTATTATACGTAAATTGGAGGAATATAGGATTAATATAATTATTAAAACATATACGTTATCTATAATGTTCCTTTTCCTCTTAGTTATACACGTTGAACGGTCGAAATTGCTCAGAAAGCATTTTCGGTCGCTAGAAACAAGCGACTATAAAGAGAGAGACAGACTCTGAAGGATAGACTCGCTGTTTCGCTCGACGAGCCCAACTCGGCATGCGGAGCCTCACCGATTACAATCGGAACTTCTATCCTTTTTTGTTTTTTCTCAGTCTCACTCTGTCATACTTCCGTTTCGATAATTCGTTCAAGAATGTGATTTCTATCGATTTTGATTTGGCATCATCGCTGATGCGACAAGGATGCACGATTCCTTTTCTAAACAACGATCTTGATATATATTTCTATACATAGGCTGCTGGAAAAGTTTCTGCAAACGATATGAAAAAAAAACATGTAAAATTCAGTAAATAGCTTTATTGTTTTTCGAAGTTTTCGCCTTTAAGATTGATACATTTTTGCATACGCTCGAAGTAGGAATAATAGGCGGGTTCTAACTCAGGTCCTTTGAGGGGAGCGCGGGGCGCGAGGATACTCATAGGCGCGGGAGAGTAGGCGCGGGAAGTACTGGTAGACGCGGGGAAGGGAGGGGAGGCGCTGGAAGTCCCAGCGCTATCGATGTTTACGTCCCGGTGCTATCGATGTTTACTGATGTGTCGCCATGTGCGGTGTCACGTATTATTGGGACCGCCGCCACCCATCATCGCAGACGCTGCCGCCACCGCCGCCACCCCCGTCGCAGGCACCAGTGCCACCACCACCGCCGCGTCCCCAAATTAAAAAAAAAATGATAGCCGTCGTTTTTCTGTAAAACAAAAGCGTTACATTAGCATGTAACATATAAGAAGAGAAATTAACATATATAAATTTATGATACTTACAATTCCAGTCTTCCGACTCCGGATCAGGCTCGTACGGTCGGAGACCAAATAATTCTGCTAGGAAGAAATCCCTTTCTTCCCACATGTCTATTTGATTCTCTCGGTCGCATTCTCTTTCGTTTCTTTTTATTCGCCAAGTGGCTATGTTAATGAAGCCTCTGATTTGAATAAAAGATGAAGATACAGGCTGAAAAAAAATGAACAAAATGAATTTAAAAAGAAAAAAGAAAAAAATAGAAAATAAATCTATTTGTTATACTTACTGAGGGGATAATTTGCACCCCCACCTCGTCCCGTAATTGTAGCCGGACTTGCGGCTCGTTGTCGACCATAAGGTATTGAAAAGTAAAAAGATGCAAAATCACTAAAATGAAGCGCAAAAATCACTAAAATGTTTGATAAAAAACAACTTACTCCTTCCATGGGATACTCGTATCTAATTCGAATTAGATCTTGCAAGTTGCTCATCGTTGAAAAATAATCTTAAAAAAATCGACAAAAAATTTTTTTTAAAAAATTCACAATATTATCACTTAATAAATAATAAACATATTCTACTATTTAGTGTAAATAGTAGAATACTTTTACACTTTGGGGAAAAAAAATCACTCACGTTATATATTATCACGTTAAAACTTTCACTCGCATGCAAATTCAGCAAAAGACTGACACTGAAAATCGATCTTCGGTGTGGTGTGGTGTGGTCATGTACTATTGGGACCGCCGCCGCCGCAGACCCCGCGTCCATCCTAAAGTGCTGTTGTGGTGTCATGTACTATTGGGACCGCAGCCTCCGCAGACCCCGCGTCTATCCCAAAAAAATGCGTTTCAGGCAGTCACTGCGGAGTCCATCCCTAAATGCGTAGCAATATTATAACGCGAACAAGAAATATTAAAGAAAAAAAAGGAAGAAAAAAAACCTATATAATAAAAAAAATTCTTACCTTCTCCACACCCTATCCCTCTCCGTCCTCCTCCTCATCCTCCGCTGAATTCTTAGTCCTCTTCCTCTTCCTCTTTTTCTTCCTCCACCGTCTTCTTATCCTTCTCTTCTTCCTCCACCGCCTTTTCCTCCTCCTCTTCTTCCTCCTCTTATTCCTCCTCCTCTTCCTCCTCCTCCTCATCTTCCACTGAATTCTTATTCCTCTTCCTCTTCGTCCAAACCCTCATCGAAATTGTAGATGAGACAATTGAACACAATTCTATTAATGCTTACTCGCTTGAGATCGTCCGCCTCATCAGCAGCCTCGATAAAGTGATAGAACAGTCCTAATTCATCTACGCGTATTCGAGTGAGATCAATTATAATATTATCATGAATCTCCTCTAAGAAATAGGAGGAGACGCTCTCTTCTTCAGTTTCTCCTTCTTCCTCTTCCACTTCCTCTTCTTCCACTTCCTCTTCTTCTTCCACATCCTCATCGAGATTGTCGAAGAGGTATTTGAGCGCAATTTTATTAACGCGCACATGCCTGAGATCGTCCACCTCATCGGCAATTTCAATGATCCGATGGAACAGTTCTAATTGATGTACGTGTAGTTGAGTGAGATCTATGATATCACTCTGACTCTCCTCTGAGAAAGAGGAGGAGGAGGAGGAGGAGGAAACGCTCTCCTCTTTAGTTTCTTCTTCCACTTCCTCTTTAGTTTCTTCTTCTACTTTCTCTTTCATTTCCTCTTCCTTCACAGCCTTATCGAGATTGTCGATGACGTGTTTGAACGCAACTCTATTGATGTACACATGCCTGTGATCATCCACCTTGGCAATGAGGCGATTGAACACTCCTAATTGATCTATATTTAATTTAGTGAGATCAACTGTGATATTATTCTCAATATCCTCTAAGAAAGAGGAGGAGGAGGAGGAGGAGGAGGAGGCAGTTTCCTCAACTTTTTGTTGTTGTTTTTGCATGTTATAACTGCACAATAAAAAATTATCATTTCACTTAATCACAGAAAATGTGCAACAATATTCTATCATTAACACTAAAATAGTAAAATATTGTTACACATTGGGGGAAAAAAAAATATCACTCACGTCTTAACACGTCTTGCGCGCGGACAAAGCAGAACAAAGACTGACGTTGAGAAGTGAGCCTGCCTAGGATCTATAGGGGGTGGGAGGCAGTTGTATATAAAACATTTTAGATCATAAGTGCCGTCACGAAAAGTTATCTCTATAGCGCGTCGAGATATAGGATGAATGGATGGATGGATGGATAGATGGATGAGAAGTAAAGAAAGTACATATATATACATGTATAATGATATGAACAAAAAAAATTTTTTATTCACATATTATTACATCATTTCTTTTTTTACGTATTAAAAACTAAAGCCAATAGCTTGCAATCGACGAGCTGATGTTTGTTAAAAATATCACTATCGCGTATAGCGTTTTTGGACGCGATGTTGGAGAATCGCGTATACTTGACATCAACCGTATCGACGAGTCGGGTTAATCGTTCGAACGTTACATCGATACATTCGTCAAACTCAAACATACGTCGTAGCGTCGTTTCGAGTCATCATCATGCGTACGGACGAAGAATTGAGACGTACGAGCGTAGCATCGTTCAGCATGCAAATGCTGACGGTTAACGGTCCAACACTTATAAAATTGTCCTTATATTCATTTCGCAGCATCTTGTAAACATTCCATCACTACTCGTAGAAACCTTTCCACGTTTCGAGAGACAGCAGCAGTTCATGTCCGCGATGATCTCCCAGGGCGATCTCCACGTAACTCGGTGGACCAACGTTGATTCCAATTTCCAAAAATTTATAGCCCGTAATCGTCAGATCGTAACGTCTACCCAATAAACGCATCTTACGATGTTCCATGCTGTGTATATATATATATACATAATGTTAAAAAAAACGTTTCTTTTGCATATAGAATGTTAAAACTTACATGTTACTGCAGTTCTTCTTCGTTTCGTACGATGAGTTGCTGTTTTCAGCGTAGTACATTTTTCAACCGTTCGTACAAGCGAGTATCGCAAGACTAATTGCACCGCGTAAATTGCGATATATATAAAACTTCTAGAATCGAAGAGGGGATAACTCTCCCCTCTTTTTCTAAGAATTGCGAACCTGTTGCAACATGTTTTATCGAGTCTTTCTACGTTACGCTCGTAACTGAAGCTTACGATTGAATGAAAAAAAAAAGTCTAATATATACTGCCTATATACATTGCATATATGTACTGTCAGATGTACTGTCTGATCGGACACGTCGCGACACGTTTTATCAAGTTTTATCTTTTTATATATTTTTTCTTTGTCACGAATTTATACATACATTTATACATACGTTTATACATACGTACATACGTACATACGTACATACGTTTATACATATGTTTATACATACATACATACATACATATATACATACATATGTACATACATACGTACTACGTACATACGTTTATACATACGTTTATACATTACAAAGGAAGGGAAAAGAAATACATAATAAATACGTTAACGTATTTTTATTTAAAAAATTCTTTTGCAACCACCAGTTATATATTTTCAATACATTTTGTAACGCGCAATTCTTAACATGTTGTCCACATCATACAATATTAGTAACATCTAGATTAGATAAAGATTCCATGTCTTCGTAAACCGCGTCCAAGGCCTCGATGTACATGCGTTCTCGCTCATCGTCCAGAAGCAAGTTCTGCAACCACGTTCGTTTCTCGCGTCCCTTGACATACACGACAGCATCATCTTCAAATACAGCCATCGTAATTAGACGTTTCGCCTCGTTGTATGGGATCGTCCCGTCCTCCCATTGCAATCCATGGTGATAAGCAATCAACCAGGAGGCGCAAGACCTGTCCGATCTTGTCAAAAATTTCCATGGCATGGGGCTCGTAAAAATGTAATGCGTGAGAACGGTCCCCTGTTTCAACACCGCTACTTCCTTCACGATAAATTTCTTGTTAACGATGAATCCTTGCAGATCCACGAACGTTGGCACGAGCATGTTGTCGAGAAGACTGCGGTCGATTGCGGTCGATTGCGACGTATCGTAGATCTTATATCGTGTCAGAGGTGCATCTTAGGTGATTTTGCGCACAATTGTTCAATGGATTATACTGAACCACGCGATCGTGTATGATGAGACAATAGGCTGTTGTATTTGCGGGTACATCCTCTTTACATTCAAAGTCTAATCGCACGTCCACGGTGCCACTCTTGACTCGTTCTGTCGTTTGATTCGTTCTGTCGAGAGCAATCGATGATCACGAATGGGGACCATTTTTAAAAATTTTTTAAAGGTAAAAACTCGGTCGAGATACTCATCCCCTAAAAAGCCCTTGGGGGAAACGCGCGTACGTGTACAAACGCAATCTTTTTTGTCAAACCCAAAAAGTTCGAGGAAAAAACATTCCGAATTGGGGAAAATTTGGGGGCTTGGGGGTTAATTTCCCCGGTCGCAATTTTCGTTTTACCCCCGGGGATTTTTTTTTTTCGCCCTTTTTTGCATGGGGGAAAAAAAGTAGCGGGGCTTCGGGGCAAAAGTAGCCTTTTTGATGGCCCCCGAATGCTTGGTTGTGCTCTGAAGGGGGGGAAATTTTTCGTAAAGATCCCACAACGAAAAGCCATGTCAGATATCGCCGCCCCCCAAAGCGCGCCCCCTTTAACCGTTTTTTTCCCCTCGCTCAATAACACGGGGGGCATTCGCCACTGTACTTTGAATAATTCGAGTTTTTGGTTAAAATCGGACCCCCCGTAAAAAATTGTTTCGTTGCGCGCTTTTTTAAAATTTTCAATCTTGACGGGGTTTTTTGATCACCACGTTTTTGTAATTTCCCAAAACCCCCAGCATTAAAAGGGGGAAGCGGTCCCCCAAAATTTTAAATCCCCGGCTGATAGTCTGCGTTCCCCCGGGCCCCTTCCGTAAAAAAAACGCTTCGGGACACTTTAAAACATATTTTTTACTTGCTTTTTACCCCCCACATTTTTTTTACGAAAATTCCACCCCATTGTTTTTCATACAAATTTAAAAACGAATAGGAACGCGACAAAATTTTTCCCAAATAAAAAAGGGGAGCCCCCGGGGGGGAAAATTTTTTTTCTTCGTCTTTTTCCCTCGACATATAGAAAGCTTTGGGGGGGGGGGGCAGTGTTACACCCGTTGCTTTTGGGTATTTTTTTCGTCGCTGTACCCAAAGTGGTTTTTGGGAAGGGGGTTTTCGTGTGATTTCAATCTTGACGATGCGATCACAAAAATGGGGGGGTTTTAAAAAGTTTAAGAATAATCACCAAAAATTTTTCGCACCGCGAACCCCCAAAACTTTAAATGAAAATTTTGTCGCTTTTATTTTTTTTTCCTGTGCAGTTTTGGGTGACAGCTTTTTTAGCTTTTCGTCCCCAGCCTTTTTAAAAAGGGTAGGGGATCTTCGGGGTACGCCCCCCCTTCAGCACCCCTTTTTTACGCTAAATTAAAAATTTTTCCCCCGGTAGGGGGAAAACAAAAAATGATCCTTCTCCTCAAAACGACCCCTCGCCTTTTTTTCGCGAGCTTTCGTTGGGGTCGTAATCCCCGTGCGATGATCGGGGGGTAAATAAAATTTTCGTGGCCCCCTCCAATCTTTTTCCCGGCGCCACGTCGGCAAAATTCCCCTGATGTGGGAAAAGCTTTTGCCGTTGCAGGGGGAAAAACCCGGTTTTACTTTTTCATCTCCCGGGGAAAAATTTTCATTCATTTTTTTACGAAGTGATTCGTCCCCCCTTTGCGGCTGCAGTACGCTTTAGGAACCCCCGCAGCGACCAAAAATTTTTGGGCTTTCAAAGTTTTCTGTACCCCAAATTCCAAATTTTATTTTTTGGGATTTTTCGGGGTAAGGGGGATTTTTCACCCCCCCATCATCATCAATCAGTTTATTGTTTTTCATCACCCATAAAATCCCCGGTTTTAAAATGGTCGCGGGCGGACGTTTTTTTAAAAACGCGCGTTTAAAAATTTATTTTTATTTTGTACAACCCCGGGAATTTTTAATTTCCCTTTTTTTTGGTGAAAAAATTGGGGTTCGTTTTTGTTCCGGTATGTTTGATAAGTTTAAAAATCTTTAAAAGGTGTAATCCCCTAAAAAAAAATTAGGGTTTTTGGGGGGGGTAAAATTGGCGCGGAAACGGTGTTTTTTGGGGGACTTTTGGGCAAAGCCCCCCAAAAAAAAAAAAAGGGGCTTTTGTTTCCCGCCCTCGGTGGAAAAAATTACAGAAAACCTTTTTCGGTTTTTTAAAACCCCCCGTTCTTTTCCCCCCTTTTTCCCTTTTCTCTCCTTTAAAATTAACCCCAAACTGGGCCCTTGAGTTTTTGGGTAAAAAATTACCCAAACCCTTAAATATAACCGTTTTTGCTTCGCTCCCTACCCTGGTCCGGCCCCTGTCCCATTCCCGCCCGTTTGTTTGTGGGGGGTTCGGTCGTTGTGAAATTTTCTAAAGTGGGTCCGTTCTCCGGCGCTGATCCCAATTGACTTGAGGGTCCTACCCTTTTTTTCTTTTTTGCCTTTTTTTTTTTTTTATTCCCGTCCATTTTGGTATTCCGAAACGTCCCCCCCAAGTCCAAAATTAAGTTAACCCTTTAACGCCAGGGGGCCCGGGGTTGGTTCTTCGGCGGATCGGGCGTTTTTTTTCCCCTTTTTCCCGCGGGGCCAGGGTTTTTTTTTTTTTTCTCCGCCCGGATCGGGCCCCAAAACACCCCGGAAAAAGGGGTAAGCCCGCCCTTTTCGCCGGGGGGGGCCCCTTTGCGCCCTTTTTTTTCCCTTTTTTTCCTTTGGGGAACCCGGCCCCCCCCCCCAACGCGGGTTTTCCATGGCCCCCCAACCAGTGCGGGGTTTGCCGGAGGAAAATCCCCCGAGGGTCCCCAGCCAATTAAAAGGGGCGGCCTTTTTCCCTGGGGGCCCCCCCCGGGGTCGTTCCGGAAACCCGGAATTTTTTTTGGCCCCGGGCGTCCACTTATTTATATGGGTCCCTTTTAATTTAATGTTTGGAACCCTGGCCCCCCCCGGGGTCTCAAAACCCCCAAAACCCCCGAAAAATGAAACTCGGGGAAAAGGCGGTTTTTATTTTCTTTCTTAGTTTTTCCCCAAAAACTGCCCGCGCACCCCCCCCAAAACATTTTCCCTTTTACCCAAAATCCCTTTTTACCCTTCCGGGGGGTGGCCCGCAAAATGCGGCCGGCAAGGCCCCTTATTGTTAGTGTTCGGCCGCAGCGACGAAAAATTTTCAACCCCCTCCGTCCCCCCTTCACTTTTTCCCGGGGAAGCTTTCCCAATTTTTTCGAGGTTTTCCCCCCGCCCCCGCAAAAAGAGTATGCCTTTTCGGTATATATTTGTTAACTTTTTGGCCCCAAAAAAACTTTAAAAAAAAATTCCAAAAAAATTTTGAAACCCAAAATGGTGGGGAAAAAAATTTTGGGGGTTTTTTTGGCCCCCCCAAATTCCCCCCGCCTTTTTTTCCCCCCCTTTTCCCCTTTCAATTAACCCTTTCAAAACCGCTTTCACCTTTAGTGTAAGTTTTTCCCCTGCAACCCTTCTAAAAAAAGTGGCCACAAGGGTAAACGAAAAAATGGGAAATGGGGGGAGGCAGCCCCGGAGAACCCCCGGGCCCGGCCCCAAAAGGGGCTGCCGAGTACTATGGGGCGCTTCTTTTGGGGGCCCTTTTAAAAATTGTGGAAACCAACTTTCTTTAAATTTTTGCCGAGACCCCCAAAGGGGGGTTTTTTTTTTGGGGGAAAAAAGTGTACTGAAATCACTAAAACCAAAAAAATTTAGGGGATATTCGAAAATTTTTACAATCGATGAAATAGGCATTTTTTTTTTCCAACAATAGCCCCCCCCCGTTCCCCACCGAACGAGGCCCCCCCAAAAAATTCTTTTTTATCTTTGGAGGGGGCTTCCGCAGGGGGCCCCCGGGAGAAAATTTTTTTTTCCCCGATGGGTCCCCCCGCGAATTTTGACTTTTTCTTTTTTTGTCACCCCAAAGCGAGGATCCTTTTAAACATCGATACGTGACAACGCAACCTGTGATCCTTTTAAAAAGGATTGAATTTACTTGAAAACTTTTAAAAAATTTTGATCACTAACCCCACCCCCCTTTTTTACGACGAATTTTTTCCGTTGTGTGGGACTGGGGGCCCCAAAAACGAAAAAAAAAAAAAAAAAAAAAAAAAAAATATGGATTTTTGTAAAGAAAGGTAGTCCGCTTAAAGGGGGGTACAAAAGGGATTTAACTTTTTCGCAAAATTGAAATTTTAAATAGTCTTTTTTTTTTTATTTCCCCCAGAGACGAACATTTTGAGTCGCGAGCGTGAAAAAAACCCCGAGAGAGAGGGGGAAGACTAGCGAGTCGCCCCGAAAAAAACCCCCGCCCCCTTCAACCTTTTTAAAAACCGGGGTGAATGGGGGAAGACAGGGAAAAGGGACAACTTTTAAACCCCCTTATTAAAAAAACCGGGGGGCCGACAAATCGTTAACCCCCCCGGTTTTCCCGCGATAAAGAGAAGGGGGGCTTTTATGACGCAGCGTTTTGCCCCAAAAACGCGAGGAAGGAAAAAAGAGGGGAAAGGGGGGAGGGAAAAGGAGAGAAAGAGAGTGAGACTTTTTGGCGTTTCGGAAAAACCCCAGACCCCATCGAAAAGGTTTTTTACACCGATACCCCTTCCCCCGGGAGTGATATATCAACGAAGAATCTTTTGGAAAAACTTTTTTTAAAAAAGGGGGACACTCCCCAAAACAAGGTTAAAAAACAGTTGAAAAAAAGGAAAAGGGCAAAAAGGCGTTGCAAGCCGGCTTGGCCCCTGGGTCAAAAAAAATTGGGCTTCCGGGGGGGCGCGGGGAAAACAGAAAGGGGGTATGGGTAATGTATACGGGTTTTCCCCCCACAAGGAGGGGGTTGATTTTTAAAATAAATTTTTTGACGGGGGATTTTGCTGAAAAACAAATTTTGGGGGGGTACGATACCCCTTCCCCCGGTTTTTTTACGATTAATTTTTTAAGAGAATTCCCGACGATCCCTTTTTAAAAAGGAAGGGGAAAAAAAAAAATACAAGACATGCTGCTGGCGACGAATGCGCAAAAACAAACTTTTTTCGCGGGGGCCCATTTTAGAAAAAAGGGAAAACAAATAAAAATACGTAATCGCGCCGTGTGCCCCTCCCCCCAAAAAAAAGAAAAAAATCGGGGAAAAGGGTTTCCCCCACGAAAAAACTTTTTAAAGACAATGGGCGTTAAATGCACGGGGGCGTTTTCCAAAAAGCTGGTGGACTTTTACTTTTCTCGACCGCCCCGAGGGGCCCAAAACGCTCAGACAACGGATGCTGTCGTCATAAGGGGTTTGCGAAGGGGGTTTATTTAAAAAATGGGGATCGACAAACGAGTCGTCGAGTGGCGCCCCCCAAAAAAAAAAATTTTTTTGGGCTTGTATTAAAAGGCATCATGAAAAAAAAACCCCCCAAAAGAAAAAATTTTTGCTCGGAGAAAACTTTTGCTCGCCCCGGGGTTGCACGCCCCGGGGAGAAAAATTTTTTTACGAAGACGCGCCCCTATTTTTAGGTACGACGATTTAGGGAAAAGGTGATATTTCAGAGCATCCTACTCGAGTTTCCCCAGAGGCCACACTACATATTCACCCCCCTCGATTTTTTGAAAAAGTATGGGGGGGCCGTACCGTCAGAGCAAGGGTGGAAGGAGAGGCGTGCTATTGTTGAAAAATCGAAAAAAGGGGAAGATGCCCAAAAAAATTTACAAACGGGATGGGGGAAGGGGGGTTTTAAACGTTGGGGTGAAAAAAATCTTGAAAAAACAAAACGTTTAACATTCCACTTTTTTAAACTTTTAAAAGCGGGGGTAGTGAGGGTTTTAAATCGTGGGGTTAAAAGGAAAAATGTGGAAGTTTTTTACCCCCCGGGGAAATTAAAAGGTGGATAAAAGAGGGCCGCTTCTGTACCAGATTACAATGCCCCCCGCCCCCGCACTATCGGTTTTGCGACCCGAAAAGTAACTCCCGCGACCCCCAAAGGGGGAACCCCTTGGCCCCCCCCCCCGGTGCCCCGCAAAAAAAAATCGCTGGTCCAGAAAATTTTCAAAGTTGGCGATTCGGACGGTGAAAAAGTCAAGACTTTTTTTGGAATTTTTAAAACCAAATTGGCCCCCCGGGGGGTGTTTTAAAAATCGTTAAATGGGGGTACCAACCCAAAACCTATAAAACCGAAAACTATCAGGAAAAAATCCCCCGCTGGGTTTTTAAAACGAGCACTTTTTCCCCATGGGCCTATCACCGGGGACGTGTCCCCTCGGGGAAAAAAGGTACTGCCAGGGGAGGGAGAAAGGGTTTTGTACGAAAAGTGGCTGGGATTCGATGGATCGAAAAAATTTCAGGGTTTTAAAAAAACAAAAAACAAAATCTTTAAAAAAATTTTTTTTTGCTTTTTTTTGTCTAAAGGGGAAAAAAAATATATCAATTAAGTATATAAAAAAAAAAAGTATATAAAAAAAAATAAAAAATATAAATTTTTTTTTTTAAAACTTCCCCATTTTTATCATTTTTTTTTTGGAGTATACAAAATTATAATTTTTGAAAAAATTTATTTTTTGGGGGCAAAAAATAAAAAACATAACACATAAATAATAAAAAAAAATTAAATTAATCCGTAAAAAAAATTTAAAACATGCGATATGTTTAATAAAAAAAAATTGAAAAACCCCTAAAAAAAATACTTTATAAATTTTAAAAAAAAGGGGGAAACAAAATAATCCTATAATACCCCCATTATATACCCCAAATAATTTTTTGGGGATTAAAAAGGTATCCCCCGTGCCCCATGGTAACTTCCCCCGGGGCCGGTACGACGATCGTTTTTTCGTCGTATGGCCCCCGCTTTTTTTTTTCGGATATCATGTACCCCCGTTTTAATTTTTGATCGTATAAATGATTGCCCCGGGGAGTCTTTTAACTCTTCTTAAAAAATTTTGCGGAAAAACGTCAAAATTTTCCCCTTCGCGTTTCCCACTTTTTTTTTTAAAAGCCTTTCGCCTTTTTAATGTTTTTCTTCCCCTCCCCTCTCGCCCCTTTCATCTTCGCCCAAGCCAAAAAAAATTCGGTTTTAAAACCCCCGTTGTTTCATCCTTTTTAAGGCCCCCATTTTTTTTTTTGTTCGCGAAGGGATACCCAAAAAACGTTGTTGCCGGTAATCCTCGTTCAAAACAAAAAAAAATCATTTTATGGCCCCCGTAAAAATTGGGGCGCTTCCCTATAAAAAGGGGGATACCCCCGGTCGGTGTCATACTTGCATTTTTTCGCGTTTTTATCGAGGGCCCCGGGACCGTGATAAATTTTGTACAAACGGGGCTTTCGATATTTAAAATATGCACTCCCCCAAAAACGGCTTTTTTAATTTTTCCCCTTTTTCGCTTTCGACGCAATAATTTTTTCCCCAAAGACCTGGGGCTGTGAAAATTGGTTTTTGCGACTTGGGGCCCCCGCGCCGTATTTTCCCCCCCCATTTTGAAAATTAATTTTTACATAAAAGGGTTTTCGCACTTTCCTAGTTTTGCCAAAAACTGCTTTTTTCATTATTTTTTAAAATTTTTTGGGGGAAATCGTTTTTCGCGGACGTTCAAAATTTTGTATTTTTTTAATTTAAAACGTGAACCCCTGGAGATTGCGCAAAATTGGGGGTACCAAAAGGATCTTTGTTCCCAAGGGCCGGGCGGGAAAAATTGCGGTTGGGGGTAATGGATGACGTAACGCGTTTTTTCGTAAAACGTCGCTAGAATTTTTTTTCGCGCTTGCCGGGGGGTTTTATCGCGGGGTTGGGGCAAAAAAGGGTTTTTTTGTGGGGGTGTAGATGCTGGGGTATTCGAATAACCTGGAATTAAAACCGGGGGTTTAATGGGGGGGGATCGCGCTACGTCAAATTTTGCAACGTTTTGACCCCCGAAATTTGGTGAGGAAAGGTTGACACATCGCCCCCCGAAAAAAAATTTTTACAGGGGAGTACATAAAACAACGAGGTTGGGGCGGTCGAAAGAAAAACATGTACTTTTTTTAGCCTGCGCATTCTCCGGAAAACAAAATGGGGCCCCCGCGAAAACCGGCCGTTTAAAAAATGACCTATAATGCCCTAAAAACCCCCGAATTACGTGTAAATTTCACCCCCGGGGCCCCCGAAAAAATGGCAATGTAATAAGCGCGGGACGAGACATTTAACGCGATGCAGCTATTGCAAATTTTTGAAAATGTCTGCTAAAACAAGAATCATTTTTTAAAATACAGTAAAAATACTCGCCAAAAAGTTCGAATGGAAAAACGCTTTTTCCAAAATTCACGGCGTGAAAAGGAATTGTCTCGGATACTGTATCGCCGTCAACGAACTAAAAAAATTTGTGCGGGGAAAACGGGGTGTCCTGCAATTTTTCAAAAACATGTCTCATACGGAAAAAACCCCTTTTTTGTTTTAGTTTTTAAATTTTTACCCCAAATTTTTTTAAATTCCCCAAAAAGTACAATTTTTAATTTATTTTTTTTGAGATACACCCAAATTTTAAAAAAGGTTCTTTTAAAAATTTGGGGAAAAAAATAAAAGAATTTTAAATTTTTAAAAAAATTTTTTTTAAAAAATTTTTTTTATTTGCTTTTGGTGGATCAATGTTTTTGAATGAAAATATTTTTTTTTGTTTTTTCGGTAGTATTCAAAAGGCCCCTGACGCGGCAGAAATTTTTCCTTTTAATTTTAAAATTTTCTTTTGTCCCCCAAAAAATTTGAAAAAACAATCGGAATAAAAAATGAATTTTTAAAATTTAAAAAATTCAATTCGAATAAACGGGGGCCAAAATATCAAGGGGGATGCCCCAAGACGCAAAACCCCGTATCGTCCGGGGGCGAAGGGGTTTCCCAAAAAATTTTAAAACGCGTCGCGCTCCCGGGGGGGTCTAATTTTTTTCAAAAACTTTTTTCCGGGGTTTCCCTTGGGGGGATACAAAATTTTTTTCCCGATGCGCCAAACTTTTGGGTTTGGGGCGCGGGGGAACCCGTATCAGCTTCATCGCGGGGAAAAATGTACGCGAAAAAGGGTTTTATCGTACGCCCATCGCACGTATTTTGCCAGCAAAAAAGCGTCATGCTTTTTATTTTTCATGATTTTTTTTCCCCTTTCAGATTTCGTTTTGGGGTAAAGCATTCCAGATGGGGAGCCCCATAAACGGAAACCCTTCTCGATTGTTATAGGGGTTTTAAATTGACCCAAAACCGTCGTCCTCCCCCGCAGTCGGTTTTGCGGAGTGGGCCCCTTTCTCGCAGTCCTTTTCGGGGCGGAAAAGTTTCTTTTGGACTGAAAAAATGTCCCGCACTGAAAAAAAAAAAAATTAAAATTTTTATCTATTTTTTTGTAAGATGGAAAATTAAAAAAATTTTTTTTTTTTTATGTATACCCCCCTCGCAAAAAAAATTTCCGTTTTTTTCCCACTAACTGCGAGCTAAAAGAAACGGAAAAAGGGTTTTTTTTTATCCCAAAAAAGGGCCCCCACCGTTGCGGGGGGTCTTGCCCGTAAAAACCCCCCGGGGTTTTTTTTCTTTCATTTTGGGGGGGCGCAAGGGAATCTTTTTATTCTCGATGCCCCACCCTTTTTGGGGCCCCCGTTAACCGTTCAAAATTTTTAAATTCTTTTTTTAAATTCGGAAACTCAAAGGGGTTTCGAGATTTTTACTGTCGTATAATCGGATACGACGAAAACCCTAAAATTTTTTGCCGGAAAAACGCGGGGAAAACCTCGACCACGCAAAAAAAGCATTTTCCCCTTTTTTAAAGCACACCCGATCACCGCTTGTTTTTTCGCTATTTTTCCTTTTGGGCCCCCTTCTGTGGGCAAACCCCCCCCTTTTTTGCTATTTTAAATTTTTCACTTCAAAAATTAGGGGTTTGCGACAAAAACCCTCCCCTTTTAAAATTTTCCGGAATTCTTTTAGCGAGGGGAGGGGAGGCCCTGAAAAGGTTTTTCCCTACCACTCCAAAAAGGGTATCGGTAATTCGTTTTTTTGGGGAAATTTTGCTTTATGAGCATGTTTTTAAAACCCTTTTCACGAACCCCCCCCTTTTCCCCCGGGTTCATTTTCCCCAACCCCCGGCTTTCCGGGGGCTCGTAACCCCCCTCGAACAAAAATTTTCTCTCGCGTTTCCCAAAAAAACCCCGCGGGGCAATGTGATTAGATTTTTACAGCACCTGTCGAATACGGCTTTCAAACGCGGGTCGATTCTCGCCAACGAGAATCTTTGTCCGGGGTCGAAAAACCCCACTTTTCGTACTCGCCCCTCGGGTTTTTCGTCCCAACGGGGGACGAAATCGCTTCCCCAATTTTTAATTTTTACCCGCGAGGCGCGATTTTTTTTTTTTCCCCCGATTTTCTGGATCCAATGGGAGAAAACGGACGCTTGGCACGACAAAGTTCTTCGACAAATCGATCCCTTCGTCGCCGTTGCGCTAGGGGAAAACCCCCACCAGGGTAGCGACCGGGGTGCCTGTTCCAAAATTCGCGTTCTACTCGCTCGATTTTCCCCTTTTTTTTTTAATTGTGAAAAATGGACCTGCTGCTTTTAGAATAAATGTAAAAAAGGGGTTTTTCAATTGGTGCACAAAACCGCCGTTTTTGCCTCCCAAAAAAACCCCGGCCATCCCCCCACGGATTTTTTTCCCCATCGTTTTCAGCAAAAAATGCATTTTTTCATACGGGAAAGAATCACCCCTGTATAAAAATTTTGGGTCACACAGTGTTAGAAAAACCCTTCATGTACGAAATTTTGGGGACCAGAATTTTTTTTCGCGACCCCCTTTATCCGCTAAATCAAGTAAATCCCCTATGTCGGACAGTATTTCTTTTTTCGGACGATCGGGTTTTATTTATTTTCAAATTTAAAATTTCCCTTATAAAACACTTCGTCCCCTAAAATTCGCGAACTGTTCCCACCACATTTCTAATATATTTCTAGGGGACTTGCCCCCAATGTTCCCAAATTTCAATCTCATTTTTCCTTTTCCCTTTTAAATTTTTATTTCCAACCCCTTAAAAAACGGGGCTGCTTTTTTCCCTTTTTCCGGGCCCAACGTTGCATGATATCACCTATTTTTCCCCTTTTCACTTTTTTCGATTCGGTAATTTTAAAAAAAGAAAATGAATGCCGCTTTTTGACCTTATTTATTCTACTTGCGACTTTTTGCCCCCTTTTCTACCCCCCCTTTGGGGTTGCAGCTCGGGAGTGGCACCGATCTCTTCTTAAAAAAAATCTTTTCAGTTTCTCTCTAAAAGCATGCATGTTTTTTCCTGATCTCAGGGGTTCCCCCCCAGATAAATATCATTACAACTTTTCCCCGCCCTTTGGGGAAAAAAAAAATGGGGGAATCCCCGTTTTGGGTTTCTTTTATATTATCCCTCTTTTAAGGGGCTTTTGGGGAAAACCGATACATCGATAAAAGTGCCACCGATTTTCTAGACAAACCACGTTTTAATGGACGCTTTTTTGGGGGGAGTTTGAGGGGTGGTGGGATTCGAAAACCCCTTTTTTTTTTTTTTGGGGGGGTGGGGCGCGGGACCCCCCGGGGGCCCCAATTAAAAAGCATTTGGGGGGGGGGTTAAAGGCGGGGCCAGCGCCCCGGGGGTGGGGGGCGGCGGTCCCAAAATCCCCTGAACCCGCCATGGCGACTTTCCCCGGAAAATCATGCATCCCGCCCCTAAAATCGATAGCGCCTTCCAGCGCCCCCTTTTCCCTTTTCCCCCCTTTTCCCCCGTACCCCCGCGCCTTCCCCCGCCCATGAGAAACCCCCCCGCCCGCGCCCCCTCAGAGGCCCCAAAATTAGAACCCCTTTTATTCCTACTGCTCGAACCAATTTTCGAAGCATTTTTTCAATTTGAGGCTTTTAACCTAAAAACCGGTACAAAAATTTTTTAACAGCTGTTTTAGGGGAAGCATTTTTTTTTTAATTTTTTGGGAAAAAAAAAAAGTCATGGTGCAAATCAGATAAAAACGGAAAAAGACCCCTAAAAGGGGGGGGGGGGAATTTTTTTTAAAAAAAATCCCCCCCCGGGTTTACGTCTTTTTTACAGCGGGGTTTTCCTGAAAAAGGTGATGCGACGTTTTGGGTTTTTTCTACGAAAATTATTTTTGCCCTTTGGCAAATAAATTATTTTTTCCAAAAACCGTTTTAAATCCTTCGACCTCAAAAACCACGGTTGCCCCCACCTTTTTTAAAAATGAAGAAAAAACCCAACATTTGTTGGCAGCACTGCGTGAAGAAAAAATTTTTTTTTTTTCAGTTCATTTTGAAAACCCAAAAATGGGTTTTGTTTACTTTCAGGCTTTTTATGAATAATCCATGTTTCGTCCCCCCTAACGATGTTATAGCCAAATTTTTCCCCTAAATTAATTTCTTGACATTTCTTTGTTCCCCTTTAACCAGCCTGTTTTTTCTTCGGTTTTAAAAAATGTATTATCCAACGCTTTCCCCAATTTTTTTTTCGCTCAATGATCATAAAATGTTAAAATTTGCTTTTCAGTCAATGCCAAAGATGGCCCCAAAATGGTTTTTATATACCGGTTCGCTCATCATTTCACGCACAGCATCAAAAAATTTGTGGAAAATAAAGTATTTTTCTTCATGGAATTTTTATAAAGAAAGATACGTCACTGGAATTCAGCAAACAAAATTTAAACCCCCCATTTTTGATTTTCATCCCCAAAAAAAAAAGAATCGACGAGGGGTTGTTTCGAAGTTTATTACTTTTTTTCGTAAAAAAAATGCCCAAAAAAAAATTAAAGGGGAAAAATTTTTAAATTTTTTCACCCCAAAAGGGGTTCTTTAAAAAATGTTTAATAAAAAAATTTTGGTTTTGGGACAAAAGGTCAACTGAATTTTTGGTTTAAAAAATTTTTAATTTTGGATAGTAGTGCAGAACAAAATTGGGGGCCCCTGGAATATTAGATGCGAAATTTTACCCCTAAGTTATACAAAATTATTTTTTATGGCGTTTTTCCTTGATAATATATTGGTGGGTTTAAAAAGGTTTTAACCCTTTGGGGGTTTTAAAACAACTTTTTTTTTGGGGGGCGATTTTAAAAGGGAAAAAGGGGCTTTTTTTAATTTACCTTCGACCTTGAGTCGGGAAAAAAATGCGGGGTACAAAATTTCGGATTTACACGTTTAAAAAAAGCTGGCGATTTTTTAAAATCTCAATTTTAAAAACATTTTTTGGGGGAAAAAACTTTGTTAAAAAATATTAACTTTGTATAAGATTATTCGAAAAAATTTAATTTTTAAAAATACGTCGTTACGAATTTTCCCCCTTTTCCCACATGCGAACAAACCCAAATCAAAAGAAAAAACGTGTTTTTAAACCTGATATAGCATAGGAAATAATTCATAAAAAAAAAGTTATTTTTGGAAAATTTGAATGAATATTACACGGGGCCACGCTCATGCACGTACGCACACGCATACATGTATGTGTATGAATGCTATTATATATATATATTATATATATATATATATATATATATATATATATATATATACAGGGTGCGTTACCAAAATCGGACAAATTTCAATTCAAATTTTCCGCTATACTGTGCTTCCGCCAGAGATTGTTATTGGCGTCAAGAAAGCCTGATGCTTCTAGTAAACAGTCATATTTCACAATGGCCGCGATGTTGAAACAATGCGGAGTATAATCGAATGAGACGTATCATCGAAGACCTTCCCGCGCCGGGCGCCAGCAACGGAAATATTCGGTTCTCTCGTTGGGACCCGAGATCTACGTTATGACGTTGGGCAATATAAGCGCTTTAGAACACCAACGAAGTTCAGTAGGCCATCGAGGAAGATTCACTCGCAAAACGCACGCGAGATCCCTGCAGTCGTTGAAATGGATCAAACGCTGAATTTCGGATGACCCAAGGCAATCGTTCGGAAATCGCTCGATTGTTGGTGTAAAGCGCGCCAACATGCGTCTAATTGCCGAGTAGGACCTTCGATACAAATCGTAACATTAAAGAAGAGGCCTCTCCGAGCTGCCATGACAAGAATTTTCGTTTTGTCCGATTTTTTGATGACGCCACAGCCCTTAAATATGCAGCAATAGTTTTACTAAATAAACAATGTAACGACAGAACATGCATCAACTAATTAATTCTTCATTTGTATTCATATGTAAGTAATATGATACGTTTCTTGTTTATGAAGAATTTATTTCAACAAAATTGAAATAATTAATATCATATTTATTTTATTATTTTTCCTTTCAAAAGAAAAAACTTTGACCAGGGCACATAAGAACATTTATTGATATGGGCCTGAGTAGATAATTCAGATCATTTTTATGATTCAGCGACGCACTTTTTATAACAGCGCCGTTGTCGGAATATTGCTGAACTAAAATACTGTTCGGTTTCATGCCTTCACGTCAATTTTACTCGTAATATAAACGAAATTTTCGGCGACTCTTTTCTCTTATATTAAAACCTCCATCTCGTTTCTAAAAGCATAAGATTGTTCTTTCAGATTTTCTGTAATTCGTCAGCTACTTTTTATGAACGTGCAAGGTCTGAAACTCTTATATGCAACACATATTGTTACGTATTGACTACAGAAGCTGATAACAAAACTAAATTTTCAATTTTTTTTCGTTTGGTATTCAATTGTAGCTGGCGAATTGTTGTCGATACTTTAATGGAGGACTTTTCAATCCATAAACACAATTAAAAGAAAAAGGTCTTTAATAATTAATGATAAAATATTCCAGCATCTCCTTAACGCGAAACTATAATCGCACGCTGTTTGGAATTCAGTTTTGCAATTGATTGTTATTCGTTCCGTTCGAAGCATTTGTATCAATGGCTGCGTTCAGCATTCAGCATGCTAGCATTATCAGAACACAAAACCATTCTCCCGGTTATTGAAGACTGACCGATTCGCCCACCTTACTCTCCACCCACAATTCTCTTTTTCTCCCTTACCACTCCAAGTAGCGTAATATAAAAAAGGAACGACCCGGAGGAATAGCTCAGTATCAGGCTGCTCCTCGCTCTGATGAAGTGGACTGCAAGTTCACGAAACGTTCCAAGAATGGATCTGGACACGGAGGAAACTCGCGAAACGCATAATCTTTATATAGAAAGCGTAGAAGTCTCAAGAATATGAAATTATGAAATTACTCTGATATTTTTCCGAAATTTTGTTGAAATTTCTCTGAAATTTTTGCTGAAATTTTTCTGAAATTGCAAAAATTAAATTTTGCTGAATTTTGCTAAAATAAATTTTTTAACTAAAAATTGTTGAAATTAAACTGAAATTTATCTAAAATGCTGAAATTTTGCTGAAAAGTGTTCTAAAACATGAAATAATTTCAGCAAACTTTTTCTACCAGAGTTATCTTTTTTAATTATAATAGATCTAAATAGTTACCGTTTTCTTGTTTTGTTACGCTTATTATTGTTTTATTTGAGATTGAATTTATTTGAAAGCAATCTCTGCAAGATACATATTAAAAAATTCTAGATCTAGAATGTAAATATGTATGATAGATAGGTATGATATACACACACACATACACCACTCACACATATAAAATAGATAAATAAATAATAAATAAATGTATACATATAAATGTATATATATACTATTTAAATGTATACATATAAGTGTATATATACTATTTATTATTTATTTTATTTATATTTTTTATTAATTATATATATTATTTATATTATTTATTTATTTATACCTATATTACTTATATTTATATTATTCATATTATTTATATTATTTATTTATTCATTTATATTTTATATTAGAAATGTATAAGATTCTCATATTTAAAATAGCAAAAATTTATAAAAAATTAATAGAAAAATAATGATTCATTTACTACAACTGTAACATGTTATTTTTCGAAAAAAAGAACTGTTACTCTAATTAGTTACTTTTACAAAGTAACTTTCCTAATATATGTATGTATGTATGTTATAGATATGTATATGTAGATATGTGTAGTATACATGTGCGTGCGTAGCAAACGTGTATAGCAAACGAGAATGGTTTGAAATGGATTGAAATGGATTCAGATTTTCAGAAATATAGGATTCACGAATATTATTGTAAATGAATGCTTTTCAATCCTGAATGCATTTTTATTCATTTATAGGAATTGCATGGAGTACATCTCTATACCTTTCAATCTAAAAATAATATCAACTTTTTCTGTGCATTGTGAATATTGTTCAATTCAAAATTTTAAATAGAAAATGCACTTTTTCAATCCAATTGCATCCAATTGAATCTAATTGAATCCAATTAAATCCAAAAAAACTATTCGCTATTTATATATAAAATACGCATTCGGAAAAAAATTTCAATCCATTTTAATTCATTCTCGTTTACTGGGGTGTGTATGTGTGTATGTATTTACACGCAGAAAAATATATACTGTACACAAGTAATAATGACTTCTTCCAAGTATTTCAAAAGTTCATATATCCACAAATCTATTACAAGTTCATCATAAGCATCCGATTTATTCAAAATATATTCTGAATTCTAGAAAATTTAATACTTCTCAATCAAGAATATTAAATTAAATAAAAAATTCAATTTACTTAAGAAGAATTCTTCCTTTACTTGAATCAAATATTATATTTACTTGTAATAAGAAAATTACAATTATATCTTAACGAAAAAAATTATTTTTTGTTATTATTGCTTTTTATTTTTCCAGTTTAATTTATATTTTTACTCGCATATTCATATTCTACTTTATTAACTACAAGTAATTATTGAAAAATGCATCGCATCGCTGACAAGATTTGAACCTACGATTCCTAGAATAGTAAGCATTTACGCTGAGCTAATCGCCACGCTTGTGATCGAGTCGTTGCCAACGGTATATTTCTTACTGTAATCATTTTTAATTTCACACATGATAACAGTTTCATATGATTATTTGATGAGGTTACATGGAAACGAAATACAATAATATGCTGGTATTTATTAATTCAAAATAATTAAAATAAATATATGAAAAAACACATTTTTTATGGAACAATATAAATATTGCATTATATTGCATGTACAATTTGATCCCAAAATAAATATTTATTTAAATTGAAAATATGAATTACTTCAAACAAGAAAAAAATTTCTTGTTTCTAAATTAGTTTCGCTTTTTCTAAATCTGTTATATAGAATTGAAAGAAATATATCAAATTTTTCTGACCAAGTAAATTTTGTTACATCAATATATTATTAAATATTCAAGTTAATCAAATCTTATTTTTCTTCGATAAAATTTTATAATATTATATATTTCAAAAGAGAATAAATTCTTATTTTGAGTACATGATATTAAATATTTCTAAAACTTGGGGTGAATACATTTTAAGACTACTAGCGAAAATATTCTTTATTGACAGTTACTTAAAAGAAGAAAAATAAAATAATTGCTTTTCTTGGCAATAGAATGATATTTTTCTGTGTGTATATGTGTATGTATGTAAAAATATATATATATATATATATATAATAAAAAAATAAAAATATAAAAAAATTATATTTTGCTATAAAAAAATGCAAAATGTATTATATTTTGCAATAAAAAATTATATTTTACAATTTTACTTTACAGCACATTACGCTTACTATAATTCTAGGAGCATTCAATAAAATTTTTAAACGGTTGAAAGTGCAACGTGATGCGCTAATGTAGTGCTAACTTCTGCTGAACGCAGCCATTGATTCAAGCAATCGCATTGTCAATCCAATTCAATTCTTCAAATACTGATTGGAATAATTCTTACACTAAGAAGAAATATGGTCAATTTTAATAACTCAATTTTTAACTCAATATTGTGAATTACATAGTTATTAAATATAAAGATATTTTTTTTGGTACAAGAATATTTCTTCATTTAATAATAATTTTTTTAATGAATAAATATTTATTTGTTACTGTAAATAAATGTTTAGTTGCACTCAGAGAAATCGTTTTGTACGTACAATCAAAATTGTTGATATGTAACAAAAATTTTAGTTTGTGAATAACAAAAACTTTGTTGTCCTAATCGAACAGCTACGAAATTTGTGCTAAAATATCCAAATAGCACAGCAGCATTATAAAATGTTAAAAAAGCGATTTTGTTCACGTTTTATAAACGTTGTATGCTACTTGAGTAAATTTAACCAAATATTTGATTAATATAACCAAACGTAATTTTATCCTTGCAAAAATTTAGTATCATCAAACAGTGAACCTTCTTCTCTTCTTTCTCTTGTAATAATAAGCCTTCGGCTTGTCTGTACTAATTTACGTCGCTCTTTTTTGTGATGTAGATGTCCAGCATTCTTTCCAGCCCTTCGAAGGTGATCTTCGGTTTTCGGGCCTTCCGTCTCGCGCTACTTTAATTAGATGGTCCTCCTCTATTCTTGACGTGCTCTTCTCCTCGCTTGTATCCATCCCCGTCACGAAAAGTGTCAATGGTATTATCATTCAGATCAATAGTAAAATTATTTGTACTAATAATAAAATTATACGGACTCAACGGCATTATTATCATCGAAAGATTTTACTATTTTCAAAAAGAAAATCATTCGATCAGTGGTAAAATATTTTATCATTGGATGTAGTTCAATAGGAATAGTATAATATTTTCAATATAAAATATTTTATTTAATATATAGTATTTTTATTATGTACGACAGAAGTATAATTGAATGCAAACCAATTTATATATTTTCAGTGTTAATAAATAATTTAATTCTTTTAACATTATAAGATTATCGTGATTACAAAGAATATCTAACTAAAATAGTTAAATTATTTATTAACACTGAAAATATATGTAAATTGATTTGCATTCAACTGCACTCAATGTGCACTAATTTTCCCAGTAGAAAATGCTATTAGATTCTGCATTCATCGGAATTCATCGTGTGGTTTCATTTCTGTAGACGATTAAAGCGAACAACCTTTGTATTTTTTGCAAAATGAAAAAAAAAACGATTTTCGTGCAGTGATCAAACATCTATATATGAAAAGTTTATCGCCGAAAGAAATCAAAGCCGAATAATGTTCATAACATATCTGCACCACCGTTTGCAATTGTATACAATTGGGTGAATGAATTTAAACGTCGTACATCCACATGTGATGCATCTCGTTCGGGACGTCTAATTGAGGCTGCTATGTCAGAAATCATCGATAAAGTCATCCACGATATGTTTTGACTGATTGACGAGTGAAAGTGTGCGAGCTTGTTGAGGCCACAGGCATATCACATGGTCACAGTATAACGTCATACAAAGTCAAATAGATTGCTTGACAACAATGAGAGCAATGGCCGGGTTCGAGGAAGCATATTATTAACTTTGCGCGAGAATTCGCGAACTTCTCAATCCGATATTGCCTCTACAAGCGCAGCCAACATCGCCGTTCACATCGAGCGTATCTAATCAATCAGAAAATCAGTTTAGTGTCCGATTGCCAAAGTTGAATCTTCCAACGTTTTCCGGCAAATACGATGAGTGGTTCCCATTATTTTATTCATTTGATTCAATTATTCACTTGAATGCGTCGCTCAGTGACATACAAAAGTTGCAATACCTAAAGTCCTAGCTCACGGCGACGCGAGTAATGTAATCAGTGTCCTTGAAATTTCCGCTACGACTTATCAAATAGCATGGAATCTCTTGAGGGAACGTTACGACAATAAACGGATAATCATTCACACATGTCAAGGCCATCTTGACGTGCCATCTTTAACTAAGGAAGATTCAACTGAATTACGTCGAATCGTAGACGGGGCAATTCGGCACATATCTTTAAGGCTCTCAAATGTCACGTCCATCAAATCCAAATGTAATTATTGCACAGGCGAGCAGGCAATTTGCAAGGAATTTCTGGCGATGCCGATTAAGCAAAGGACGGTAGAGGTCCGCTATCGTAAGCTTTGCGTCAATTGTCTGCAATCTCCGGCGCATTCATTGAATAAATGCCCATCAAGAGATTGCAAAATCTGTAACGCCAGGCACAACATATTGCTATACACGAGCGCCAGCTCATTAGAGGATCCCGACAATACAAAGGAATCGAAGGTAGAAGATTCCACGACAACTGTGATCACGCACTCGTTGACCAACCATGGCAAAAATCACATCATGCTTTCCATGGCTGTGGTCAACGCTGTTGCCTATGATGGCACATCACGTCCGTGTCGAGTCTTACTAGATTCTGGTTCCCAGGCGAATTTTATCTCAAGGGAATTCATGGGGACTCTTGGTTTACAACGTTTTCTAAACGTGTCGATAACCGATATCAATAATATTATATCGAATGCTACGCAGTCAAAGTAACGCTATAATCACGATTAAATTCTTATTGTCAATAGACTGTATATTAACAGATCAGATAACCGAGAAACTTCCGACATCCACATCAAGACGAAGAGACTACAATATTTCTCGAAATCTCAATTTGACAGATCCTCGATTTAATGTTTCCTCCAACATTGACTGCCAACATAAACGAGAATCTACTCGTCTGTTGGCAACGCATAGAGGTAACATTAAGGTAACATTTTTGATGGCGATGGAGCTCAGAATATGTTCACATCCTGTAAATGAAAGTTTCACGTTCCAAATGAAAGTTTAGTAAAGGGGAGCAACTCAAAATCGGTCAAGTTGTGCTTGTGAAACAACAGGCTTATGCCCTCTTCATTGACTATTCGAGTGTGTGTAGGATGTTCACGCCGGCATCGACGGCATTGTAAGAACAGCCGAGATAAGGACGGTGAAGGACATCCTCACAAGATTACTAACTAGGCTATCAATATTATCCATCGAAATTCAAACCAACGGAGATTAGTCATTAGTACGTAAGATTTCCTGTCGCGCAATCTTATTGTAAGTTAAGTTAAGCATTTTGGGTCTGTATCTGTATTGATAAGTTCAAATATTACTTGTATTATGTGTTCAAGCATTATTGCCGCTAATTAAATATATTAAGTCACATCTCCGCTAATTAATCAATCGCTTGTTTCTTTGCTTTTTCTTTTCTTGAAAGTAGAACCTTTCAACGGGGGCGGCGTTGTATCATAAATGTTATAACTACCACGTTTTCTTCTTCGCGTCTCATTTTCTTTGAGACATAAGCCACATGCATTATGAAAAGCTGATAGTCGTAACTCGCGCGCGGTCCTGCGCAATAGGCGCATGATTGGCTATTGGCCGGTCATATCGACGCATCATGATTGGCCGGCGTTAGACGTTAGATGTCACTAGACGAGAGGGCCTATATCTGCTTCTTTCTAGAGTCCCTATAATAAACAGTCTGGCCAATCTTTCTAGTTTGATAAAAGAGGGCGTCATAGATAAAGGTGTGATCAACTGATATGATATAAAGATCATAAACAGTATATAATCATTATGAATAAATAAAATAAATAATTTTTTAATGCGTAATTTGATAAAAGATCACAGACTGTGTAAAAAATAAATGAAATATATTGGGTCATCTAAAAAATATCCGCGGTTTTTTGTTCAATTTTTGAATGAAATTTTTCTTTATTGAAAATCAATTTTAATCAAGTATATATTGATCATTATTATCTATAACCTTTTGCCATTTTTCGGGTAATTTCATAATTCCATCCGTGTAGAACTTTTATGGTTTATCGGCGAAAAACGTTTTCAAGTGATTTTCGGCAGCTCTTTTGTCGGCTAATGTTTTTCCATCAAGAGAGTTCTGCCGAGATCGAAACAAATGGTAGTCAGATGGTGCAAGATGCGGACTATGCACGATGGATGCATCAAAACTTCCTAACCAAGCTCTCTCAATTTTTGGCGCGTCATCAAAGATGTGTCTGGTCTGGCGTTGTCATGGAAGACAACACCTTTTCTGTTAATCAATTCTGGTCGTTTTTCCTTAATCGCTTCCTGTAATCTATCCAGTTGTGAACAGTAGAGCTCTGAATTAATCGTTAGGCCATGTGGTAACATCTCATGATGGACGATTCCCTTCCAATCCCACCATACACACAGCATCACCTTATTTGCCATCAATCCAGACTTTGAAGTTGTTTGTGGTGGTTCCATGGTATTCCATTATCTTTTACGAACAATATTCTTGTATTTCACCCATTTTTCATCGCCTGTGATGATTTGCTTCAGAAATGGATTGATTTCGTTGCGTTTTAGTAGTGTTTCGCTGATGGAAATTCAATCAATCAAATTTCTTTGCGTTAATTCATGTGGCACCCAAACATCGAGTTTCTTTGCGTAGTCAGCCTTTTTCAAATGATTCCAAACTGTCATATGGTTGATTCTTAGTGCATTGGCTATCTCCGGACAGTTCACATGTCGGTCTTGCTTGACCAGTTGCAAAATTTCATCGACTTTTTCAGTGACTGGCCGACCAGAGCGAGGTCGATCTTTGACATCAAAATTTCCAGAACGAAATCGAACAAACCACTCCTGCGTCCTGCGTTCACTTACAGCATCCGTGCCGTAAACTTCACAAATTTGTCTGCATGTTTATGCTGCGTTTTTGCCTTTTTTGTAGTAAAAAAGCATTACATAACGTATTTCTTCAGATATTTCACTCATTTTCAAACCAATATAACTTTTGACACAATTGATGAATCACCAAACTTTGTTTACAAAAAATAACCTAAAATGTCATCTTTCAGACGCGCGTTCGTTTGACACAATCGGATTAGTGTTGCCCGATATATGACCATCAACACCATCTAGTGACAAAAAACCGCGGATACTTTTTAGATGACCCAATATAGGTACATATATATATATATACAGAAAACAAATTACAATGCATGCTGACATAAAAATCGATTTCTAACGTTCAATATTGTATACAATGTGCATTATAACTAACAAATTTTGTAGAAAATGCCCGGCTGCGTGCCTTATTGCGTGCCTTATAATAGTACCAAAAAAGAATTTTTGATAAGGAGTTTTCTATCAAATGTAAATCAAAGGGCGAAATGGATAGAAAATATTAATATCCACAGTGGTTATCGAAAATGGCAATCAACAAAAAATTTATTTGTATGCGAAGTAAGTAAATTGTTTGATTAAAAATAGAAATGTAGGATGAATTCTAAGTTACGCATAAAGCGCATGATGTATACTTCTTTATTATTTGTTGAACAACAAGAATAAAGGATGCATCATGTGCTTCATGCTTAACTTCTTGAAACGCATCCATAAATGTAATAGTAATTTTGAATAATATTTGCAGATCCACTTTTCGATAGAAATGTGGGAAAAAATATGAGTGGATGGGAAAAAAACTAAAAGCCAATGCCATTCTAACAATCTTTTATCCTCTTCAAAATAAAGACATTCCAACTATGGAAAGAAGCGCAGATATTGTATGTATTGATTTTAACTGTAATTTGTAATAGTATCTTTATATAAAATAAATTTTAAGACAATTTTAATTTTCAGATTTGTGATGGAAATATAATACAATCAAATAATATTCTCGAGATTCCTTCATCTTCATTAAAACGACCTTTCACAAATTTTGATAAAAATGTAGTTAATGCAAAAAGATTGCGAAAAAGTGAAAATGAAGTAAATATTTTGACAAACTCAATGATATTTGTAAATAATAATGATACTGTGATTGAATTGAAAAGAAAATTAGATGAAGCAAATAAAAAATTAGAGACAGCAAATATCATCATTCATAAGAATAACAAAAAGAAATCTTCTAAAGCGTCTACAACAATTGGAAAATTGTACTAAGTCACAAAGAGAACTGAAGATTCCTCTAGCAGCAGACTTGTTGTATATGGTATTTAATGATGATCAGATAGATTATCTTAAAGCTACATATGAAAAACGTCGTTTATATAAATGGACAGACAAAACTATTAAAAAAGCAGTACGGCTCAAATATGTATGTGGAGATAATACAATGAGTTATTAAAGCAACATATTCCTTTACCTTCACCTCGTACTTTGCGCAGATGATTGGAATCCATTACTTTCAAAAATGGAATTTGTGATGACATTTTCGAATTATTAAGAAGGTATTAAAGTTTCTAGATGAATGAGATACAGATTACATGCTTTGTAGATGAAATGAGATACAGATTGTATGCTGTGTAGATGAAATGAACTTAACATCAGGTGAACAAATAGATCCTTCCACTAATCGCACTATATGCTACAATTCCCGATAAATGTTAGATTTAGTATAAAGCAAGCGGCAGACGATGCTTCTTTACTTGCTAGATTGCTAGCTGGATTAAAATTTTGCTGCCGTATTAACTGCGGTGCCGACAGTATCGCAGCCAATACGGTGGCAAGATTCTCCAGCAAGAAAACAAGCATCGTATGCCGCTGGCTTAAAGGTGCTCTCCTGTGACAGTTGACATTTTATAAAAGTATTGCGACCAATCAAATCATTAGTTATATCTTACAAATTACACATTTTCAAATGCGATTTTTATACAAAATATAAAAGTAAAGATGTTAAGAACAATTAAATAAATTACATTAGTTTGTTTTTCGTTAACTGTATAAAAAAATATATAAACGTTCGTCATGTTGTTAAATCAGTCAAATTATTAAATATATTATTAATCTCTAAAAATAAGAAAAATAGAACATAAGATTTTCAGCACAATTTTTTCAGCACAAATTAGTTCGGTCCGTTTTCCAAAAGATGGCTCCGGTTGTTGTAAATGGTTCATAATGACAGCTGATTTTGGCGTTTTCAGAGAGGATAGACATCTGCTAATAATATTCATTTATATCGCTTTGAGTTTCATACAAAAATCTTGATTTTTACTGTGTTTGAAATGTCGAATTTTGAGTTAGCCAAGCAGCATTTGCGGGAGGTTCTAATTTTCTGCTTTAATTGGAAGAAAAGTGCAGCTGAAGCCCATCGAAATTTATGGTGACACTGCTCCAACTGATAAATCATATAGGGAATGGTTTCGATGTTTCAAGGATGGAGATTTCAGCGTTGAAGACAAGCCTCGCTCTGGACAGTCAAAAAAATTCGAAGACAAAGAATTAGAGGCATTACTCGAAGAAGATCAGAGTCAAACGCAAGAGGAGCTTGCAGAATCATTGGGAATAACTCAACAAGCCGTTTCTGCATGATTGAGAGCCATGGGAATAATTGAAAAACAAGGAAATTGGGTGCCTTATGAACTGAAACCGAGAGACGTTGAAAGGCGATTTTTCACTTGCGAACAGCTGATTCAAAGACAACAAAGAAAAGGTTTTTTGCATCGGATTGTGACTGGAGAAGTGGATATTCTACGACAAGAAGAAAATTCCAAGAAGAAAAAATACTACGCTAAGCCCGGTCAATCATTGCCATCGATTTCAACATCAACATTAAAGCCGAACATTCATGGTTCGAAGATCATGCTTTGTATCTGGTGGGACCAAAAGGGTATTGTTTACTATGAGCTGCTGAAACCTGGCGATTCCACGGGCAATCGGTATATCGGCTACAATTGATTCGTTTGAGCCGTGCATTGCGAGAAAAACAGCCGGAATACGAACAAAGACATGATAAAGTTATTTTTCTTTATGACAACGCTCGGCCTTATGTCGCAAAAGTCGTAAAAAAATATTTGGAAACGCTCAAATGAGATGTTTTACCGCACCCGCAGTATTCACCGGACATTGCTCCTTCTGATTACTGATTGTTCCGAAGGATTTGGCAAGTCACCGGTTCACTTCTTTCGCAGAAATCGAAAATTGGCTCCAAAATTGGATCGCTCCAAAATTGGAGCGTCAAAGACGAGGAGTCATTTTTTCGAGATGAAATTCGAAAATTGCCTGAGAGATGGGAAAAAGTAGTAGCCAGCGATGGACAACATTTTAATTAATCTGTTCATTCATTTGTTTTGAAATTTTTAACACAAAAAAACGGACCAAACTAATTTGTACTCCCAATATAATAAAATCTAATATCTATTGTAGTCTAAAGTGTATCTTGTGTTATGTAGTTGATCAAGCGAAAATTATTTGGTAGTCAATATTATAGTCGTATTCCATCCTTTTATGTAAATCATAAATTAGAACCAAGTGAAGACAACTTATCTCCCTTTCATCAGACAACGCAATGCCAAGAAAGAAAAACATCTACTGGTACAGTAGAAGTAGGGAAGGGGAGAAAAATGGAACGAAAGTTCTTAAAAAAGAAAAAGATTATGTATCATATTAGAATAACTTTCTGATAATGAGTTCGTATTATTTTGTTTATTAATGCCATGCTTCTGTTTTTTAATGTGCATCAAATATTAATCTTTTGTTGTAAGCCGGTTCTATTATTATATATATCCATTATCTCAACTTTATCCCATTTAAAATAATGGTTAAACTCCAAGCGATGATTAGAAATAATCGTCGGGAACTTGGAAATTTTATTAATATCTGCAATATGCTCACAGACTCTAGTTTTCAACTGTTTTTTTGTTTGGTCAACATAACTAGCATCACAATCGTCGCATGAAATCTTGTATATTACATTTTGATTGTTTTCATGTACTAGTTTATCTTTGCCTTTTTAAATGAAATTTTTTAACGTATTGGGAATTGTAAAAGCAAATTTGCAATTTAATATATTGCCTATTGGTTTAAATTTCTCTGAAGTAGTATTGACAAATGGAATGATAAAAACTTATTATTATTGACATTTCTGTCATTCGATATATTTTTAATATGTAGTTTTTAATTCTGAATACTTGATAAAATGTAATGAGTTATTTCCATTATTTAAAAAAATGTTAATGACTTCAATTAATTTTGTTTTGTTCAAAACTAAGATAGCATAACCGAAATATTTTATCCTCTACTCCATATAATACCCCTCTTTTATGACATAAAGGATGGTTTGAGTGGAAATTAAAGTATCTACCAGAAAAAGTTGCTTTGCGAAATCCATCAAAAATGATATTCTGTCCCTTAACAATTAACAAAGTGTCTAAAAAGCTTATTTTCCCACCATCCTCAACTTCCACAGTAAACTGCAATCTACTATGTAACGAATTAAAAGTATTCAAGATTTCATCAACGCTTTCAGACGGCCAAGATAATATTATCTACATACCTATAATAAAATGTTAAATGAACCGATAATTTTTAAATAGCAATATTTTCAAAATCTTGCATAATATATCCGCAACAATCGGTGACAAGAGTGATCCCATAAATATCCCAAAAATTTGTTTATAAATTTTATTATTGTATAAAAACCGTGGATATTAGTATCAATTGAAAGGCAATCAGAAACTCATTGAACGCAATTTTTGTATTTCTGGATATGGAATCCCATCTTCTAACAACGCTGTCAGATGCCAAATCTATAGATATGTTAGTGAATATGTTATATTTATGTTAATAAAGTAGGTGTATTACACGGGTTCTAACTCGGGTCCTCTGTGGTGAGCGCGGGGCGCGGGAGGGAAGGGGGGAGAGAGAGGGAAGGCGCAGGAAGATTCCGGTGCTATCGATGTTTATACCAATGATACGTGCCACCACGTTGTGACGTTGTCACGTATCAATGGGAACCGCCACTGCCACCACCGCCGCGGATCCCGCGCCAATCCCAAAATGTGTTGCGGGCTGCTGCCGCCACAGCTGCCGCCGCTGCAACTCATATACTTAACCATATATTTACATCTTTCTCTCGATGCATTATCGTCTTCTTCTATTTCCCTTTCTTTTTCTTTTTACACCTAAAACTATTTAACATGTCACGATATGTTCTGATGATGATATCATCAATGTAATTTTGATACAATTATGATGTTGCCAAGTAATGCGCATAATGATATAAAATAAAAAAATCTATTTTAACCTCCGAATTACGCGCATTTATTTTTATTGTTATTTTCTCTTACGAATAGGTACATATGGCATATAGGATAGATCGGATCCCCCGCAAGGAGTGGGATCATCTCCGATGCGATTCGGTACTCCCGGACGCATCTTGATATGATTTCACTACGGGTATAGCGAACCTGCGATGCCTGAGCTCTCGTAATCTCTTCCCTTGCACCACTGGAAGAAACCGAGAGTTCGAGATTGCATCCGACTTTTAGGATGACGAGGACCCTCTATAAAAGGATCCTCTATAAAAGGTCCCCCTGTCTCGTAAAGGTGCGCGGCCATGAGATGAATGGGTGGGTTAACCATCTAACAGCGGCCAAGTGGGGAGCGCAGGAACGTTAGTGACTGTGGTGATAGATGGACTTTTAAGTACTGTAAACTTTGTGTAAATATCATGTATATACCAGGTGTACAAGTATGAAATGCGGATTTAAAAAAAAAAACACGTTAAATTCGGAAGAATAATAAAAAGTGGTTTATTCAAAGTATGCTCCATTGCTAATTATACATTTTCCCCATCTTTCGGGTAATTTGTAGATACCACTCCAGTAAAAATCTTCCCCTTTTGCCGCGAACCATTCATCGAGCCATTTTTTCATATCTTCGTACGAACTAAAGCGCTGCTCAGCAAGTGCGTGACCCATCGATGCAAACAAGTGGTAATCGGAAGGAGCCAAGTCTAGTGAATAAGCCGCATGGGCTAGCACTTCTCAGCTGAGTGCTTCCAACGTATCGCGAATCGGTTTTGCCATATGTGATGGAGCATTGTCATGGAGAAAAATGATCTTGTGTTGCCTTTTTCGATATTCTGGTCGTTTATCGATAGCGAATGGTTTAAATCGATCAATTGTTGTTTGTAGCGGTTGGTATTAACCGTTCAGCAGGCTTTAATAGCTTATAATAAACCATACCCTTTTAGTTCCACCAAACACAGAGCATCGTCTTCCTGCCAAAGCGATTCGATCTTGCGGTCAATGTGGATGGTGCGCCTGGGTCTACCCATGATTTTTTGCGCTTGAGATTCTCAAAATATATCCACTTTTCATCCCCAGTAATGATACGATGCAAGAACAACTTTCTTTTGTATCGTTCGAGCAAAATTTCACATGTGTTTTTGCGCCTCTCCATCTGTCTCTTGTTCAACTCATGTGGTATCCATCTGCCGACCTTCTGAATCTTTCCCATCTCTCATAGGCGATTGGAAACAGTTTGTTGACTAACTCTTAATTGCTCTGCGAGTTATTTTTGTGTTTATGAATCGTCCAACAATGCTTGCAATTCTACATCTTTGTACCTTTTTGACGGTTTTCTGTGTTCCTTGTCTGCAACATCGAAATCACCACTTTTGAAACGCCGAAACCATCGTTCACACGTATCTTGCGATGGAGCATGTTCACCATAAACTTCTCGAAGTAATCGAAGTAATCGGTATGATTCAGCAGCAGTTTTCTTCAAATGAAAACAAAAAATTAATGCTGCCCGCGAATGCTCTTTATTTCGGCACAAATTTCGACATATTGAACACAGCAAAACAATACTGCAAACACTTTTTCAATTTATCACTTACGTTTGATGGCACAACAAAATGGCATATACGTCAAATCTTTATACTACAAACTGCATTGGTGCACCATCTGTTGTCTCAAATCCGCACTTCATACTTGTATACCTGGTAAATGATAAATGATTTAAAAATCTTAGCAACGCAATTATACCATGGGAAGTCAAAGTATTGTTGCAATTAGGTGAGAATTTCTGCTTGCCAATGTTCAACATTAGAAACACCATGATTGAATTTGTAAAACATATCGAACATAATTTTGTCAGATTAAAATTACTCAACATTAGGGAATTTAGGAACAGGATTTTTCCTTTAAGGAAATAAAATAGGCATGTACTAGTAGGACATAGAGAAAAGAATTTTTTCCTTAATCAAGATAACGAAATCATTTGTTAAAAACAATCCACATATTTTTTTATAAGGACAAGGGTAACGTGGTGATGGCACTTGACAAGACGGAATACGTATAAAAAATGGAAACTTTACTGTTTGACACTGACTTATAAGGCATTGACACATAATCCAGTTAATAAAATGTTAATACAACTTAAGACGTTATTAAAGGGATGGAATAGTACAGTTTCGTTGAGAACTTTGTATATAACAAATTGAACGCTTCTAACCCTGTTGCGCCTCTTGCATATGATCTTCTGAAAATACACAAGATTTTCCACTTCGTGTCATAATTTTTTCAGTGGAGAGCCTTCTCTATAATCTAGCCTTTTTTAAAAATAACATACTACACGACAGTATACCAGTAGCAAACAATTTTATCAAGAACAATTTTCATTTGACTAAACACATTTCTAATTTGACAATCTCTGGCAACGAAGTTCTTCTATCCCTTGATGTGATCTCGTTATTCACAAATATACCCATTTTGTTTGACTTGATTTTTGAAGGCATAGAGAAGAGATGGCATCTCATTGAAAGAAAAACGAGCATTCCCAAAAAGGAATTTTTTAAAGCGTTGGAATTAGTTCTTAATTCAACAATTTTTAGCTTCAACGATAAATTTTATAAACAGATCTTTGGTGTTCCGATAGGTTCACTATTATCACCCATTGTGGTGGATATTGTTATGCATGATCTTGAAACAAAAGCACAAAGATTTCCAATTTCATCATCCTTTTATGTGAGATATGTTGATGACATTGCGTTAGGATATGATACATTGAAACATTGATGAATACCTTCAATTCATTCCATTCTAGATTAAAATTTAAAATTTAACTGAAATAGGTAACAAGTTAGATTTTCTTGATGTCAATTTAATTAAAAAGGGAAATTCTATTATTCAGAATTAACACAAACTTACTTTTTCTGGTCGTTATCTTAATTATTTTTCCAGATATTCTTTATGTCAAAAAGTGGGAACAAATCGGTTTAATTGATAGAGTTCTTTCTCTGTCTCACCAAGAGAATTTTGAATTAAATATTGAATCAAAATTCTTTTAAAGAATGGATATCCACTGAAACTCATTTTCTCTGAAATAAAGAATAGGTTGTCAAAAAAATTTAAATAATGGAATGAACAGGGTAATACAGCGACGGACAAGATAACGAACAATATTGAAGAAAAAATTAACCATAAGTTTTTCACAATCCTCTTTATATCACTTTTCTCATGGCCTATAAAGGGATTAATAATCTTAGGGGGTTCATCAGGGGTCATAAAGATGTTCGTCCTAAGCTATCTATTACAGACGTTGTGTATAAAATTGATTGTCGAGATTGTGAAGCATCATATGTGGGCCAAACAGGTAGATATTTGAAGACACGCATAAGTGAACATAGAAATCACATAAATTGGAATACTATACAGCATTCCGTAATAACAGAACACAGAATCAACCATCAACATGATTTTGATTGAAAAAATATCAAGACGTTCTTGCATGGATTGATTGTCAAAAGCATAGCTAGTAATATCGAGAATAGTTTTGAATTAATCCAGTAACTAAAAAACATTAAAATTGATTATGGTTTTAGTTTGGGGTCGTTGGATGTAATATCGCTTTTTACCAACATTCCAACGGATCTGGCATTAGACGCTCTTTCCAATAGATGAGTCTTTGTTTGCAAAAATTTACCGAAAGATAAATTTCTGAAAGCAGTTCGTTTGGTGTTGGATTCGATTTATTTTGTTTTTGACAATTAATTTTATAAACAAATATTTGGAACGCCTATGGATTCACCGCTTTCACTGATTGTAGCTAATTTAATTATGATAGATTTGGAGAATTGGGTGTTGAGCGATATTCAATATCACATACCATTTTATTATGTGGATAATATCGTTCTTTGTTTACCGAGTTCTAAAATCGATTCTATTCTTGAAAAATTCAATTCATTCTATTCAAAGTTTGGAATTGGGTGGTAATTCTATCAATTTTTTGGACCATAATATTAACCATAATATTAATCATAATATTAAAAAATAATTCTTTGATATTTGATTGGTACCAAAAACCAACGTTTTCGGGTAGATTTTTGAATTTTTTGTCTCAACATCTAATCTCGCAAAAGAAGGGCATAATTTTCAATTTGATTGATAAAATTTTTTATATCTCGCATCCACACTTTCACAAAAAAAATCTTGAATTTGTTGTAAGGATTTTGGAAAATAATTATCCATTGGATTTTATTTTTGTTACTATTTTTGATACTATTAATGCAAGAGTTAAAACATTAATAAATAAATTAAATTCTTGTTCAATTAAAAGATCAAATAATAACTTACCTAAAGAATGGAAATGGTTTTCCGTATGTAGAAGAGATATCGAATAAATTTAAGAATAGAATTAATGGGGTTTTCCATAGGGTTTTTTTTTCAGTTTGAACAAGTTGAATCAATTTATTAAGGTTCATAAAAACTCTTTAAATGATGATTTAAAAAGGAATGTAGTTTACAAGATCAATTGTTGTAATTGCAATGTTTCCTATGTAAGACAACGGGGAGGAAATTAAAAACCAGACTTTCTGAACACCGAAAGCATATCCATAATCAAACATCTACTCATTCGGTGATTACAGACCACAGATTGTAAAATGATTATGACTTTGGTTGGCAAAATGTGGAGATTCTGGATGTAGAGAATTATAACAAACGATTGATATCGGAGATGATGCACATTAATCGACAGACCAATGGGCTAAATTTGCAATATAATACTGTTATCTTAAATCATGTTTACACTGAGATTTTTAATAAACTATAGATTGCTCGTAATATAATGCATGTCATAACTATAGTTTGTTTGTTTTTTGACCGCTATGTTACTTGTTTAGCAATTCATCATTTTTGAACCAATGGTCAAAATGACAGGACACAAATAGTTCTCTCAGTTAATGTTATAAAATTTTGATAATAATTTTTAATTTATTAACAATGTACAAAATGTTGCATATGATATATTTATTGTTCAGTATTGAGGCGTCAACTATATGAGATGATTATTAATTTTTAAATCTTATACATACGATATTTTAATTATTTATATAATTTTAACTTGAGTTCTCATTGCCACTCAGCTTTCAAACTTTGTGAGTATGTAACATACCTTGCAACAGTGATTCAATTTTTTGAGAAGAAAAACGTTGGAAATTTAATTTGTAATGCAATAATCCAACCGTTGTGTTAGGGGGGAAAGATTGCTGATGAAGACTCAAACCATGAATGGAAACGTCCAAAGTCAAGGTTTATATATTTAATATTAAGAATTGCGTTAATTGATAACCAGCGTTGACTTTTATTGCCTATACTACATGTTATATATTTCTAAATTTATCAATTATTATTTGTCATATATGTATTTCTCAATTAGGAGTCTAGGATAAACTTATTAGTTTAGTATTATTTTGTAATTTCTCACTTCATTATATGTTATATATTGTATTATAACTTTATAATACTACTGTGTACAATACTCTACTGCAGTGTAATAATATTACTTGCTAATATATTTTCAAGTAATATTATTACACTGCAGTAGAATATTATACACAGTAGAATTGTACAATTATATAATATATAGCACACATTTTGTATAAATATTACAACATATTGTATGTTATAATTTCTACACTTAGCAATTATGTCTTGCATGTAGTTATGTTTTATATGAGTATACTTATACATTTATATTTTTATGTAGACTTTTACATTTTAACTTTATATTGTTCAAATAAAATAAGTAACCAAACTCTCAAGAATGTCAAAAAACAAAAACAAACAAGGGCCAATGAGAGTTTTTTTTTTGCGCGGTTATTAGTACGAAAATAAAAATCGTTTATTGTCGAAAAACTATAGTATAATTGGTTATGCATAAATGTTTCGACCTGCTTCCGAGCCATCATCAGTATGTCTAAACATACGTTGTAAAATTCTCACTTCTTCATGACGAGATGGTAGAGTGGCAACTCAATCCTCTTAGTCTATTGGCAATGGTTGACAATTCACTTGACTTTGACTCGGATTCCGAACGTACAGTTAGTTTCTCTTACAATTAGGAGAAAACTTTTCAATGCCCCCTTCTAATTATAAAAAAATTATTTTGGAATTTATAAATAACATTGAAAATAGTCTTAATAAATTACACATAAGCAAACGATTAGACGTTAGGAATCATATCAATTATTAATAATCTTTCATCACGAGTCTTAATCAGATTGATTCTTTAAAGGATAAGCTTGCACATATGTGGAAAGCAAAATTATTTTTGAGGAATAAGTATGATATTATAATTACTAGAACCGATAAGGGTAATATGATAGTGGCAATAAGAAAGAAAGACTATAGACAAAAAAATGCTTACATTACTAAGTGATGAAAATACATATGAGATAATTAAAAAAGATCCTACTAACATTCTTTCTAGAAAACTGAAAGAGTTACTCACTAGATGGAACAAAAAAAGAGTTCATTTCGCAATAGATTTACAATAAATTGTATATTAGTGACGGGGTATTACCTGATGCTTACGGACTTCCAAAGATTCATAACCGGGGTCGTCTCTAAGAATTATCATCTCTGCTATCGATAGTCCATTATATTCTTTAGCAATATTTCTACATAAAATATTTTATAAAATTAGTGTTAACTTATCCAATTATGTAAAAAATAGTTTTCATTTGATTGAAATTTTGAGTAAAAAACATTAGATAATAATTCTATTTTAATTTCACTTGACGTGGTTTCCCTTTTTACAAACATACCGATTAACCTTGCTCTTGACTAGCATCTCTAACAGATGGCCCACAATTTCAAAAATATTTCAAAAGACGAATTTTTTATCTTCCTTTTAGTTTTTAATTGAATAAACAATTTAAACAATTAGTTTTCAATTCTTTGTTTTTTTCTTTTGACAATATTATCTACAGACAAAATTTGGAATGCTTATGGGCTCACCTCTATCATCAGTAATCACGGATTTAATATTATAAGATCTGAAGAAAAAGGCATTGAATATTTTAATTTTCCATATTTCCTTTTACATTCAGTACGTAGATGATATTGCAATGGGAGCTCCAGCAAAAAAAAAACAGAAATATTACAAGTTTTCAATTCGTTTCATATTCGATTACAGTTCACGATTGAAATTGGGAACAGATTAAATTATTTAGCTATTACTATTATCAAGAATAAAAATATTCTTGAATATGATTGATATCACAAACCTACTTTCTCTGGTAGATATCTGAATTTCTTTTCTTAGCAACTTATTTCACAAAAGAGAGGTACGATCATAAAAATGATTGATAGGATCTTTTTACTATTTTAACCTAAATATCATAAAAAGAACTTGACCTTTGTCATTGAGACACTTTTAAATAACGACTATCCGATTGATTTTATTTTTAACACAATTAATAAGCGCCTAAAATCTTTATTGAGTAACAAAATCTTAAAGCAAAATACGAATGATACTTCCGATGAAGATATTGTTAAGAAGTCATGGTTTACGATTTCAATATACATCATAAAAACGAACGTGGTTTATAAATCAAAACATATGAAAAGAAGAGCATAAAAAAACCGCACAAGATATTGTTTGTGATAATTATCATTACATCCATAAAACATTAGACATTTCGACCACAATCTGGCCATCTTCAGTAAATTCACAATATTCTTAAAACCCAGAATTACATATAGCTGACATTAAATTCAACCGTCGTGTGTGATATAATTATATATAAACATGTTCTTTCATCATGTGAAGGTGCCTCGTACAACAATGTTACAACGCCAATTATCACGAAAATATTATTACGAAAATATGTAGAACAAGAATTTTCAAATTCTGTTTTACAGCAAAAAATGATGAAATCTCAAGTACATCCTTTACACAGATGGAAATTTGTCATGACATTGTGTGTTAATATTTTGAAAAAAATAACACATAATGTCACGACATATTAGTTTGTACACTGTGTATTATCTTTGACTCATTTGAATATTGACCGTCACAATATTTGGAAAGGTTGTAGTGAATTTATATCGCTAAATATGAATAATTTGCGAATTCTTTGTCTTTCGACTTTGATTGATTTTTGATGTTCACGTCTTTCATGGCTATATGAGTGAGTGCATTAATTTTTCTTTATAAAAAATAATTGATAACGTTTTTTTATATCTGCACAGATTTTTATCTGTTTGTTGGAATTGTCAACCATTGCCAATAGAATAAGGAGATTAAGTTGCCACTGTACCGTTTCGCCATGAAGAAGTGAGAATTTTACAACATACGTTCAAACATACTGATGATGGTCCGGAAGCAGGCCGAAACATTTATGCGTAACTAATTATATTAGTTTTTCGACAATAAACAATTTTTATTTTTGCACAAACAATTGTGTAAAAAATTCTCATTGGTCTTTGTTAGTTTTATTTATATTATTCAATTAATCGATGATATATTAAAGGAAATATTAAATATTTTTCAAAATTAGAATTATAAATTACGAGTAGTAAATTTTAAACACTTTGTTTACACCTCTTTAGCTGAAATAGTAATAGGTTCAGAAGCGCAAAAGGATTATCGATTACAAATATATTAGGTGTACAAATAAGTTTCCGCCTTTTGACAAAAGACTGCGCCACTAGCAAGCTATGGTTAAAATTGTCTGATGGAAAACATTATATCGTAAGGTTGGACATCTGTCAACAACATAACCTTAAGAAATACTAGCGATTTTGTATCAGCATCATATATTTTTTTTTGTGCGAAAATGCCGAGTTTTGAGCCGAATAAGTGTCATTTGCACGAACTTTTGATTTACTTCTTTAATTTGAAGAAATCTGCAACTGAGGCTCATCGATTGCTTGTAGAAGCATATGGTGAGACTGCCTTAAGTGAGAGAAGTTGTCGTGAATGGTTTCAAAAATTTAAGAACGGTGAATTTAACGTCGAAGACAAAGAACGTAGCGGAAGGCCGAAAGTGTACGAAGACGCGGAATTGGAAGCATTATTGAATGAAGATTCGTGTCAAACGCAAAAAGAACTTGCACTTACATTTTGACTTACATCAATAAAACATTATGTATCGTTCTTTCACAATAAATGCATTCACAATAAATTTTTGATAAAAAACGGCGGAAACTTATTTGTACACCTAATATTTAAATTTTAAGAATCACAAAACTCTAAAAAAAAGACTGAGTATTAATAATTCTCCTATCGCAAAGGTATACATCATTTTCATACATCATATCGTAACAATTGTACCAAGAATCATAATTTCATTAAAAATGGCAATACTTTAGTTTTTATTTTAAAAATACCTTTTATATAATATATATACTCGTACACACACACACACACACACACACACACACACACACACACACACACACATATTGTGGGGATCTTAATCTCTACAACTGCATACGAATTCAAGTTACGCGCGCTCTCTAGAACTATTCTCTCCCCTTCGAGCGGCGCGGACACTAGAACTAAGGCGGCGACCTTACGAGAGGGCGAGACTCTACAGAGACTGAGCGAAGACTCAGGAGATAGACGCGTTAGAAAGGAAATTATTATTGTTTTTGAGTTAAGTTAACGAGTATCACAGTGAAAACCTACGCCTCGATACATTTATCCGAGTCTTTAACGAGATCCTACATAATTTGGGGGCTCGTCCGAGATCGAGCTAGGTTTTGACGGTGACGAGAACGACGAACGACGCTCTGCACGAGAATGACGAACGATGCTCTGCACTAGAACGACGAACGATGCTCTGCACGAGATACGAGGAATGACGCTCTGCACGAGTTACGACGAACGACGCCTTGCACGAGATATGACGCTTCACACGAGGGACGAGAACGACGCTTCGCACAAAGTGTGACGAGGAATGACGTTCTACGTGAGAATGACGACGCCTCGCATGAGGAAAACGATGCCAAGTAGTGAACAACGACGACGACGTTACGTGGAAATAACGACGAGAAAGACGAGACGAGAGGAAAGACGAAAAAAAAAGACGAGACGAAAAGACGAAAAAAGTTGGACGAAAAGGGTAAGACGAAGACGAAAGACGAGACGAAAGGAAAAAGATGCAACGAAAGACGAAAGAAGAAACACGAGACGAAAAGACGAAAGAAGTTGGATGAAAAAGATAAGACGAAGACGAAAGACGCAACGAAAGACGAAAGAGGAAAGACGAGACGAAAGGAAGAAAGAGGATACGGGAAGTCTGCTATCTTGGCGGGAAATTGGTAGAGGAACATTCGAGAAGGCTGACGAACGTGAGTATCGGCCATTTTATTTGTAGGGAAAACTGAAGACGATTCGGCGTTAGTGATAAACATGGAGACGCTAGGAAAAATTAAGCCAATCGCCGACAAGATACGAACGTCGTCGCGCCCAGCCGTATAAACGCGCTGTATAAATGGAATAGCATACCACCCATGTTTATTTTTTCGTGAATGCAATTTAAGGATCACTTTACACGAGATAGTCCTTGGTTACGTAGGTAGTGCAAATAGAAGTAAATGGATGCAAAAAGATGATTTTTTTCACTTTTTTTAAGCATCTCGAAATTCATGCCAGGCCGATTATTGAAAATAAATGTTTGACTCTTTTGAATAATCATAATTTGTACGTTACCCTTAAAAACATAGATTTTTGTAAAGAAAATTGCATTGTAATATTAATATTTCCTTCTCATTGTAAGTTGCATTGGATCATACTATATGTCCACTAAAAAAGGCTATAAATACAGCTTGCGATTAATTGAATGAAAAATAATGCAGGAAAAGTAATGACTATTTTTGGTATACCAGCAATAATAAAAATCTCGTTTCCATTGGCAGTTACACCAAAAACAGTAATAGCTGGATTTTCATATAATAAAATTTGACCTGTTAATATTAACATATTTACAGAAACAGATTTTTTTCCAAGCACAGTAACAGACAAATTTATTTCTTTTAGTCCTACCCCTCTTATTGATTCGACTTAGGTTCATCATCCCAAAACAAATTTGATCTTAACTGATTCAAATTCTATTACAACTTTCAATCTTCCATATTCATCATTCAATCTTCCATAGCCATCGTTCAATCTTCTATACAACAGGATTTTTCACAATCATCAACTTTGAAAATAAGATTTTAAAGCACTCAATTCTCTTTACAGTCTGTTGAAAATATTAATTTCTCTTAAGTTCTCTTTACAATCTGTTGATGATATTAATTTCTCGCCATTTAAACCTACCGAAGGCTAGACCACAAAAGACAAGGAAGAAGAACAAGAAAATCAGCAATAATAACTGATACGCCTACAAAAAGAGAAATTGAAGCTGAAGAAATTAAACAAAAAATTAATTTAGCAAAAAGAATTTTTCAAGATAAAAAGGAACATATAGCAAGAAAAAAAATCAAAAGGAAAAAGAATAAAACAAACCACTTCATCTTTCGAAAACGAGGAAAATTGTTTTTGCCTGCTGTATTCTGAATCTTATTCTAATAGTCGTCCTAAGGAAAAATTAATGCAATGTATAGAATGTCAACAGCAACACAAAGTCCCAACGGCGAATTAAGATTTATTTGTCATCATTGCTTTTTAAAATTAGAGTTCTATTTCTTTTTCTATATTTTTTTTTACTTCAATGTTAAAAATTACTTTTTATTGTATGTTAATTAGAAAAGAAAAGATATTTTATTATATAATATATTAATTAGAAGAAAAAACATATTTTATTAGGTGTTGGAATTAATTCATAGCGTTTTTAATGAAAGAATGTTATTTATTTCACATGAGCATTAAAAAATACATTAATGAAAGTACTTCCCATCACTTGTAAAACGCTACGAATTAATTCCAACACCTAATATTTAATTTGTTTTTATTATATTGTGTAATGATGCACTCTTCAAAACAATCATTCCCGGCCGAATACTAGCAGGATGTCGCTGCATCAGCCCTTGTGGGCCGATGATTAGCGACAAGGGAGCGGTGCGCCCGCACATATTTTTAAGAAAAGCAGACATAATTCACAGGTTACAGCAATAACTTCCGCTGAGCGCCGACGAAATTGATTACCGCCGAAACGATATTTTTCCCGCTCGTATTGTTCATCGGCGGGAATTGCCGAGCGACTTTGGAATAATATGAACGTATAACAATTCGTATATAAATGCGTAAAATGCATTAAAAATTCTCTCTCTCCAATACAGATTCAACTCCTAGCGATCCAACTTCTGATGCCAATCTAGTTCGATCCAATGATAGAGCGTACTTTGCCACTGTCGAGCGTTCTCGATAAGGGCTGATCGGAGTTCCTGGGTTCAGTTGCATTGACGAAAATTGAGGGAAAATGAGGGAAGAACGCCCCGCCAACCGTTTCTCGGTTGTCGACCAACTCGAGCTCGTACACCGCTGCACCGACGAAATCTGTCTGGGGCCAGAGAGTACTCTGCACCGCCGAGCGTTCTCGGCGTCAATGAACTCAGAATCCTTGCCTTGTACCATCTATGACCAGGAAGTAGAGCGTACTCCGCTTCCGTCGAGCCGTTTTCGTCAGCTGGAAACATCTTCCTTTTTTTATGTATGGTCTCGAATAGTCAGAGGGTAAAGTTTTTTTCTCCGCTGAGAGTTCTTGGCCGTCCAGCACCGTCATACAAAATCGCGTACTTTGGCTGTCCATTGCACCGGAGAGACACATGAGCATACATTTGCGACCGTGTCTGCGATTCGTCGCTATCGTATACCCACGTGATCACCAATCAGCGACGTACTCATCGCGTCACTGCTAGTCGTCACACGAGACCGCGAAACAAGACGACACTGCGTACAGAAAAAACTGTTTGGGAAATCCGCTCTGCTAGACCGCATCCCGCAACGACATCTTATACAAATATTTGCGCATACATATACATACACACACTCATGCGCACATACATCACATGCGGCATTGTATTATACCTCAGACGAATATTTGCGCATACACACGCATACACACACACATACACACACACACATACACACACACACATACACATTCACACACATGCACACATCTCATACAGTATTGTATTCTATTTCAGATGAATACAATACACTCTTTATTCACACTATTGCCGCCGTCTTAATTATAATTGATTACATCTCACCTCTTCGACACGAACTTTTTTTACAATCTGATCTAATCTACTCATATCGACGAGCTATTCCGCGTAGAAGTCAGATAGTTATAACTGCATCTTAAAGTGAGATTCTATGCTATTTTCTTTATAATATTATTCATTATATTTTCCTATTAAAATTATTTTTTATTCTATATATTTAGTTAGAAAAAAAGATACTTTATTTAATTTGTAATATGAAGACTAAATGTTACTGTGATTACAATATGCATTAACCAAAGATTCTTTGAACAATAAAGGATACTTATTATTACTATTATAAACTTTATATACTATGTATGAGAGTGCATCGCGAGAGCGAGTGAGGCATAAGGATGGCGCAACACGCAAGAATTTAAATGTACACCTTACTTCCTTCTTTTCAACAAAAAAAAACTCAGTTTATTTTTAAAAGTAATGTACACTTTACACAAATTTGAAAAGTTACACAACGTTTTACTAACCATCCCTTTCAGGATCAAATTATTTGATCAAAGTACAAGATCGCGGCGGTTCTTACTTGGCGGATTTCTCACGGCGGTTTTCTCTACGATTGACAAATTATGCGAACTCTGAATACGAAGAGTGCGAGAGCGGCGGCAATCAGTGTATATATCGCCTCCATGGCATGGGGCTTCTATTAAATAGGTGTTCCCCAACAGTTACAATTTTAAGGTGATATCCAAACAATGAGGATGATTGGCGGCTCAAATCCTCTCTTTCAGTTTACAGCATAATAGTCAGTGCGCGACAGAAAATCCGCGAGTGGAATTGGCGGTTGGCGTGATGTTTTTGTCTAAGCGTTGTGCTCACGCGCGCGATCACATTTTCTAGAAAATTCGATGAGCCGTTGCTGTTGTCGGTGATGTGTGTACAAAATAAGTTTTTCTATTGAAAATAACAAAATGATAGAACTAGTGAAGGTCGAGGTCAAGCTAGAGAAGATTTTGAAGGATACACACAATTTAAGGACGATTTCTAATGATTAAAAAGAATTTTCGCTTTCCCTCATGCGTGCGACGACGCCGCATATGGTTTTATCTCAAACATATTGTATAAAAGGAAAACTTGATGAATAAATTACTTTTCGTCATATAACATTTTGAAAAATTATTTTAAGATGTGTTTCAATTGTTCTTAGTAATTGTTTCAATTGATCCAGGGAAAAAAATAACAAGGAACAACTTTTAGAAAAAAAGTGTTTAACTATTTAAAAAAATTTTTTTTTAATTATATTAAAAGGTATTAAAAGGCAGTTAAAGAAGTAGTATATCTTTTAAGATAAAAAAATTATTATTTAAGTTATAATTTAGAGGTGCTGGAAGGTTTAAAAAAAAATTGTTATTTTCATCCCTGGTTTCCCCTAAATGAAAAATATATATAAAGAATCTTAAAAGTTATGAAATTAATAAAAAATAGAATAAAAAACGGGCAATTAAGAGCCTTAATACGTGATAATTGGTGCGATTATCATATACATATATATTTCGATTGTATTTATTAATCTATTACATAATATACAAAACTGAACGTTTTGGCTATATTCAAGCCATCCTCAGCAGTCTCCAATCATAGATATAATATATCATAGCAATAATCCAATATTCATAACATCAAAGAAATCGAGTGCAGCAAGCAAGTTTTACAGATTATCATATCTGAAGTATATGTAACCGTCAGTTAGCTGATTAACTAAGTGCGAGTTGAAATAATATCATTAAAAAACCAATTACTAAAAAAAGAGAAAGGATAATAATACCTTACTTACTGGAGATTTACCTACTGCAAACCATAACTGCACAACAATATAAATTTAAAAAATTAAAATTGACAAAACAGATAAAATCAAATTAAATTTCTTGTAAGAACATAACATTTGCAGTGTCAAAAGCAGAGTCAACTTATGTAAAAGAACATTAAGAAATAAATATCATAAGAAAGAAAATAACATTACCAAAAGTCGGAATTGAAAAACAATATATGTACATAGCCGTTTAAGTATAGTTACACCAATCAAAAGAATTAAAAATTATTAAGTATGTTCATATAAGCATAGTATAAAAACTCCGTGTCTAATTTCAAATTTAAGCTAATGTCTTGCATTTTGATATTAAGCACTGTAGAAAGACAATTTGACAATAAGATTTTTGATGATGCTCTTAATTTTGCTCATAAATACAAAGCAAAAATGAGATAAATCACGAAGTTGTTTTATTGTCAATGTTAGTTTTATTTGTTTGTTCAAGCGTCTTACGTTTTAAAAAAAATCTTAATCGTAAATTGATTGTGTCAAAAAAATTAATAGGATAGTCATCGTCCAAAAATGTCTTAATAATAAAATTAAAATTATCCCTGTGATATTTTGGATGAGATAGTAAAAAAGTTCTGTTATGTTCCACTATACTCTTTCATAAAAAAAGAGGTGTTCTTATGAGCAGACAGGTATTCTGATGGACAGAACTTTTTTATCTCATCCAAAATATCACAGGGATAACTACTGAGGATGGCTTGAGTATAGCCGAAACGTTCAGTTTTGTATATTATGTAATAGATTATTATGTAATAGATACAATATATGTGTATATGATAATCGCATCAATTATCGCGTATTAAGACTCTTAATTGCCCATTTTTTACTTTATTTTTTATTTGTTTTAATATTTCAAGAGCCCAATTTAAATTATTCGTTTATTTTGTTTATAAAATTAGCATGAAAACGTTTTTTTTTAAACTTGTACGAATAGTTTCCGAGATATGGTGTTTCAAAGATATTATATTATGGTATAATATAATATCTTTGAACCTCAATTTACGTTAAAATCAATTTATTTATTAATACAGGTATATGATCGAATTGGAAAAAATAATATTCATATTTTTCTTAAAATTTATTTATATATTATATAAATGTATTTATATATTATATTGTACATGTAAAGCAATCGAATTTGATGACGAGGAAATGCTTACGCACTGCTCTCCTCGGGGAAGAACCAGGGGAGAGAGATGGGACTCATACTCACACCTCCCCGAGTATACATACCTGGGCGTTAGTCGGCAGGAGCTCGCGTGCTGCATTTTACCTGGCTTCGTCTAAGCTCTTTCTTAATGGGGGGTTCCGGTCGCGGGAAGTCCTTTTCCCCCTTTCGGATCGCAACCTAGGGGACCTCTACTACACCGGACAAGGGAGGGACAACACCTCCTCTTCGCCCTGTCCTACTGCGGAGGGCAGAGGTCACCCCCTAATGGAACGGTCTTTCTCCTCCAAGAGATGCGCCATCATGAAAACAACCTACCTGAGCTCCCTCCCCACCTGAAGCTAGGGAGGAGTCACACTTCGCCCAAAAAACGAGAGCGAGGGAAACAGAACTCATCATTGTCACTGCCCGCATGCATGCTGAGGGATCGGGGGGAGTGCGTCGCCGTAAGTGACCGCTATCACAATCCGTGCCCTCCCCTCGCCCGTGTCTCGCCGATCATGAGTTCCCACCCGGAATGACAGCCGCCGCCGCGGATAGGAATCTCGCGATTCAGCGGGAGGGGCTCGCGTCCCCTTCTCCGTTGCCGCCATCGAAAAGCCTCCCCAGTAAGCGCTCGATTATCTTTGGGTCTCCGTCTTTCGGGTCCACTCCGTAAATAGCGTCGCCCGGTGGCAACGCCGCCCGCCCTGTCCGCGCCGACTGTGTCCCCCGCAGGTGCATGTCTTCCTCTCGCCCCCCCTTCCACGATGGGCCCAGGATCCGCGTGCGATCTCCCTTCTTCCCGCTTGGGAAGGGAGCCGCCAGGGGAGTCATCCGCGATCGCCCCCTCTGCTACGTATCTCTTCTGCGTACTCCTCGTTTGCGCTCGACTGCCTCCTTCTGCAACATTATCTCCTCGCAGAAGGAGGCCATCGTCATCCACGACCTTTCGTCCCGTAGCATGGCCCGTATCACTCTCGGGAGCGAGAGGTCCTTGCCTACCATTAAGACTAGTTTTCGGCGCTTGTCAGTCCATCTGGGACACACCCGAAGGGTGTGCTGCGTCGAATCCTGATCGGTTGCACAGTGGTGGCACTGCGCCGTGGGCTCCTTCCTTATGCGACACAAGTATCCATCAAAATACCCGTATCCGATAAGCACCTTTGTCATTTTGAAAGACAATCTGTCCTACGCCCTGTCGGCCCTTTCTCTCGTAGGCAAGACGCGAGGGCCTCAGTCGTCTAGATGTCGTAGCATCTGGGATTCGATAAGTGAAGCGTCCATCGGTCATAGACACGGAATCTCTGTTATTTAATGGTGTCCATGACCTTCCGTGCCGGAACAATATCTCTGTTCCTAATGGCCTAGACGCAGGAGTAAATCTGTTCTTAGACACATGTCGCCAGATCGGCAGTATTCCCACGAGGATCGTGACCGTGAGAAACCGTTCTGTATCCGCGAGTAAGGCAAAGGACCACTTTTCTCTGCACACTGTAAAGTACGTTCCGTTACTTACTTAGTTCCGCGCTGCCCTCCGCCTTGCTCGCTCACATCGGGGCGCTCACATCGATGCGTATAACATGCAGGACATTATAGTGACCGCGTACATTCTCCGCACTGAGGCACCACACAAGTTGGCGTCCGCCATTTTGCCCACCTGGGGACCAGCACAGCGAAGTGCTCGCTAAATCCCTATCGGCCGTCGAGGATGAGGTCCAGATATTATAGTTGATCGTGGGGATCATTTTGACGCGGACCGTCCCAATCCGGACCCAGGATGGAGAAGGCTCTCCGCTTCTCTCGTTATAGAAGTACTTCATATTCTGGGAAAACATCTTCAAACTCAGATCCACTATGGAGCTCACAATTTTGGCGGTGGCACACGTTCGTCACCGCCTTTCCCCAGTCATGTCCCGTCGACGACACCAGAGTGTCGTCAGCGTAGCACACTACCTTGGATCCCGGCGAGAGAGGGTGCTCCAAAGAATGACATAGCATGCCAGGTCCCATAGTAGGGGCTCTAAAACGGACTCTTGGGGAATCCCGTCACCTCGCAGTCGTCACCGTCCTTGTCTGTATATACTAATTTCCTCTCCCGGAAGTAATCCTCGATCGTGGCTACCAGAAGAATAATATAAGAAGATAGAAGAGTTTTACGTGCGATACTTGCAATTAAGCTTAACTTACATGGTCCCCATAGGCGTGGGAATACGTCCGAGCAGCGCGTCATGGCTATGCCGCGACTCCCAGTGCGCTCGCGGGATATAGGTCTCAACAAGCACTGGTTGGAGCGAGCGACTATCCACACTCTATCAATTAAGCAGGCTGGTTTTCGAGCATAATATGCAGCTTCACCCGCCGGAGTCAGAGGCCCCTAGCCAGCATGTAGCTATAAACCACTACCGCGAATCCTACCCATGACTGGACGCGGGCAATTGCCACAGTCCCCGCGGTACCACTCTAGATCATCGATCGGATCGTTGTAGCCTAGGCTACTCCCAGTTTGCGTCACATTCATACTTCCATGTCCCGTTAGGAGATACCCCATAGAAAGAGTTGGATCAATCCACAAACAGTTCTTAACACAACTTACATTTTTTATCCACGCGTACGTAACCCTTTGCTATTCCCTTTCCATGCATGCTTCCTTCAAGCTCTTCCCATCTGTCATTTCTTTCATTATCCCATCCACAGGTCATTCTCTCATCCTTCCTGATCTGAAACAAGCTTATGCGCCGTTTCACCTCATATATCCATGATAACTCTCTCATCATTTTTTTTTTTTTGGTAACAGAGGGGAAATGCCTGACGCATACCCCGGGCCTCGGGGGAGAGCCCGGGGTTATGTGGGGTTTGCACCCACTAAAACCCCTCCGGGTGTCCTTACCAGGCCAGCTGAGGGGCTCCCAGGAACGCGTGCAGCATACTTCTGGGAGCCCCTCTGGCCAGTCGGCTTTGGTTAGTCGACATTCTTTCCCGCCTGAGGTTTCGTCAGAGACGACCCCGGGCGGTGCGAGGCATTGCCTGCCCGATTCGGGCGCTGGGAGGGGGGGACACCCCCGCGCCCGCCGCTCCATTTGTTGTTGGGGGGCGGAAGTTGGAGATCCCGGCCCCCGCCAGGATCCCCAGTCCCCCAAGGGGCGCCAAATTTGAAAGTTTTGGCGCCCCTCATGCCTTGACACCGCAAGAGACACTCTCGCGGCGCACCCCCCGCGCGCGGCGGTGCAGGGCTACTGGCCCGGGCGCGCATTCGTCGCGCCCGGAGGATGATGAGCCACTACACCCCGCGCGCAGTGGGGTTAGCTAATGTCCAACGGCGGTGCGACCCTAGGATCGGCAATCCGCCGCCGCTTCACAGCGCCCCGCGTCCGAGACGCGGGGCCGTCGTTGATGACGGGGGTGGAGGAGGAGGGACAGCCAGCCCCACATACGCCCCCGTCATCTTCCTGCTCGTTCACCTCAGGTATGGGGGGAGGAGGTCGCCGCCGTTTTCGCCCCGTGGGGCGGTCCCGGCGGCGAGTATGTGCGAGCGGCCCGGGGCGCGAGCGACCCGGCTGAAACCGGCGCTTGCGTGGTCCTCCAACACCATCATCTCGCCCATCTCCCCCCCCTCCATCACCCCCGCCGCCCGGGGGCGGCGGAGGAGGACTTCGGCCACCCGGGGCCCGCTCTCGCAATCTTTCTGCCTCCTCCTTCTGCGACATCACCCGTTCGCAGAAGGAGGAGAACGCCTTCCATGCACTCTCCCCGCCGACTATCGCCCTGACGACAGCCGACAGGGAGAGATCTCCCCCTATCTCCTGGACCAAGACACCGCGCTCGGCCGCCCATGCCGGGCAGGCTTCGAGTGTATGCTGCGCGGTGTCCCGGTCCCTGTCGCAGTGACAGCGTGCGGTCGGCTCCTTACCAATGCGACACAGGTACTCCCCGAAACATCCGTGTCCGGTGAGCACCTGCGTCGCGTGAAACGTCAGTCCGCCCCATCCCCTGCCTACCCATTCCTCGAGGCAGGGGAGGATGGCCTCCACGGTCCAGACGCCCGTTGTCGGCGGGTTGTTCTCGAGAGTGGCGCGCCACTCTCCAAAGACCCGCCGACGGGCATTCCCTCTCAGTCAGTCTACGGTCCACGGGGTTGCGATCCCCCCCCCCCCCGAAGCCGAATGGCCTTCACCCTGGCGTAAGTCTCCGCCAGGGCGTCTGCCACGTACTCGGCCGGGGGAATCCCCGCGAGGACCATGGCGGCGGCGTATGACACCGTCCTATAGGCCCTGCAGATCCTAAGAGCCAACTGCCGTTGCACGCTGTGCAACCTCTCCTGTATACGGCGGTTGGCCAGGGCCCTCTCACTCCATACCGGGGCCCCGTAAAAGGCCCCGGACAGGACGGCATGCATATACGCACGCCTGACCGACTCGTTCGGACCGCGAAGGTTGGGCATGAAGTCGAGCAGAGCGTCTGCCCGGCGGCCCAATCGCGGCTAGTCTGTCAAAGTGCTCGACGAAATCCCAGCGACCATCCAGGGTGAGGCCCAGATACTTGATAGTAGGCCCCACCGGGACGCGGACGTCGTCCACCACGATATGTGCCCGAGGGGGCACCCCGCTCTTCCCGTCGTGGAAGAATATTGCTTCCGATTTTGCGGGGATAACTCTCTCATCAGTACCTCCATAGCTGCGGTAGACACAGTTCTACAGACATTCATACATGCGTACAAACTCACTCTCTCACTGTTCAATTATTCTTCTAGCATACGCATATTCCATACACTCATGCCACGCAACCGCACCATACATCACACATCCTGTCAACAATCCTTTACATATCATTCGTACGGTTCTCCCCCTCAATCCCCATTGTCTCCTCATAACTCTTCTTAGCCCAATGCATTCACAAATCTTTCCATACAATCCTTTCATATGCACACCGAAGCCCATCTGCTTATTCATATTGACTCCCATATATCGTATCTCACTAACAAACGTCAACATTTTTCCATTCTTACAACTGGACATTGACTCTTTGCAAACTTCCCTTTCAACATCATATTCACTGTCTTCCTTTCCAATACTTTCACTCCCACATTTTCTCCCCATTCAGTCACCATTCTCATCCATTCTGTCCCTTTCATCTCCAGTTTCCTCCTATTCGATCCCTCGACTAACATGAACACATCATCCGCGTATGCCAACACATCACATCCATTCTCGACCAGATCATTCAACAGATCATTTATCAAAAAATTCCAAACCGTGGGCCCACAAATTAATTCTTGCGGATATCCTTTTTTTTACGTGTTTCCACACGATATCATTCTCGCTCGTCACACATGCCTTTCTATACCTAAAATAATTTACCCACATTGCTAAATCATCACATTCTCACGCATTCTATCTAGCACAGCTGTCCATTCAACGTTGTCAAACGCACCCTGAAAGTCCATAAATATACGCATTACATACTTCTTTCCTGACTCATTCACACTCCTCTTTAAATGCACCCACGCATCGTCCACACTCTTTCCTCGTGTAAAAGCCGTACCGTCTCTCATTTACTCGTACTTTGGTCCTCTTACATACTTGCAACCTCTCAACCATCATCGGTTCCAAAATCTTTCCTAGGACGGATAACAGGCATATCGGCCGATACAACCTGGGATCCGTCCTTACTTTCTCCAAGGACTTTAGTAAGACCACTCTACTGTTTTTCCCATTACTCGGGAACACACCCCTTCGCAGACACTCAAAATACAGCATTTTCATTTGCACAGGTATCCAGACTCTCTTAATCATTTCCGCACTCCATCCATTCCAGGCGCTCTTCCACTATACACAGCCCGCTCAATCTCGTCCCATTCAAACTCCTTGCTATCATCCGAATTCGCACTTGACACATTCTCACATCGCATCACACTCTCAGAAAGAATTCATTCAACAAAACATTCATAGTCCCATTCCACCCAACCGTCATTCTTTCATCTACACTCATCACACTCATTAAATCCGTCTTCTTCTTCCCCCTACGAATCGTGCACTCCCCACGGATCCCTATTCCCTTCTTTGCCAACAAATTCCCTCCAATTATTTTCCTTCTGCTGCATAATCCGACTCTTATATTCTTTCACGCAATGACTATACCTCGTATATAGGTCCTTCGCTTTTTCCTTCCCTTGTCTCCTTGCTCTTTGACATATTCTCCTTTTCTTCCTTCTCTTTCGCTCCAGCTCATCCGTCCACCATCTCACTATCCCGTGTACTCTGCCTCCAGTCTGTCTTCCAAAGATCGCATCATTAATATTCCTAATTCAATCCATCAATTTCTCAATCTTCTCTTCCAACTCTAATTCAGCAACTTATCCATACTTGTCTCACCCGCCCCCTTCTCAATCATTCTTACATACTCACTCAACATTACTCTTTCTCTTCCATTTAAGCATCTATCTTTCACTCGTACATTCATTTGGTTTCACATGCTTTATCAAGTTCTCTTTCACCTGATCGCTACTCATCTTCTCATCCATACCCTTTACCACCACAGCATAACTTTTTTTCTCAGGCACTCTCGCATCAAACTTAAATTTTATACTCTCACTCGGTTGATTCACATCCATACCACCACTCGCAGCAGCAGAAATACCTATCCTTTCATACACAGCCAAGGCACCTTTCAATCTCTCATTTTTGCATAACAATTTACTCAGGACACATTCATATTTAGTCTTACTCATTATAACTTCACACGCAGACTTGCTCACTTTCGCACTCTCATCCAGTATAAATGCCCTCAGTTGCTCATCAATCTTTCTCACCTTATTCATCCGTCTCATTCTCATGACAGTGAGAATCATCCCTACTTCCAATCCTTCTCTTCCTCTTCTCAACCATTCTCACACTTTCGCACGTTTCACTCTCCATTGTACTGGAGACCGATTGATGACGCCGCCTTTCGTGCGTTTCTTCCCCCTTCTCTTCTTTACTATTTTTTTCATTGTTATTGTTATTGGTTTTGTTTGTATTTTCGGAATCACTCATTTGGTTCCCACGAGCAGAGACAAAATTTATGTCATCTCCCGGGGTGACACCCTTTCCAGGGGGGAAGACTCCATATAACAAGGGATACCAGGTGCCCTGAGGTCGGCACCCCCTGTTGTATGGAGTCTTCCACTGCTTTCGACTTCCCCCAATCATGTACTCATCGTCACCATAACTTGAGTTAGGGGGCATTTTTTATAGAGGTTACCTTTCTCGCGACCCAGGTGATTAAGCCAAGGCCCCCGGCCTAGCGAAACATGACTACTAGGTTACGGTATGATCTGCTGAGAGTGATGACATCCCTCCATCTACCAGTGTACACCCGCACAACTCCGAGGGGAAGATGAGCGTACAGTGCGCTCTTAGACCCCGTCCAAGGACGAGGAACCCCAACACGACAAGGTGGCGCACCACGAGGGGGGGCTGCCAGGTAACAACGTGTGAGTATTTAACGTGCGATACCTGCAATTAAGCTTAACTCACATGACTCTCATAGGCGCGGGATCTGGAATACATCCGATCAGGCGCATCATGGCTATACCGAGATTTCCAGTTGCGCTCGCGGGATGTAGGTCCCAACAAGCAATTCACTGGTTGGAGCGACTATTCACGCTCTACCAGCTAAGAAGGCTAATTCTCGAGCATGATACACAGCTCACCCGTCGGGGCCAAAGGCCTCTAGCCAGCATGTAACTATCAACCACTACCACCGTGAATCCTATCCATGATTGGGCGAGAGCAACTTGCTCTCTGCCACAGTCCCCGCGGTATCAATTTAGATCATCGGATCGTCATAGCCTAGGCTAGTCCCAGTTTGCGTCGCCTACACACGCGACACTGATCGGCCACCGCTTCGAGTGCCGCCGGAACGCTACTTCCCGGGGACACTCCACAGGAATCGTTCAGCAACCCGACCACGGGCCTAGCTCCGAGTCAGGACGCCGAGCTTTCAGCTTGATTGACATCCTCCCTCCGTAAGCTCATCCATAATCCTGAGGCTATCAAGTGATTAGATAGCCTCGAGCTTAGGAACAAGCTGAGATTATGTAGAGCGCCGGTAAAGATCGAACTCGGAACGACAGATCACGAGTCGAAACGCATTGGACGTCAGGTAAGGGAGTATCTGAAAGTAGTTGCCTCCTTCACCCGACCCCAAGAGAGGGTGTTGAATGTATTAATGACGTCTAGTAATACTGCCATTCTACCCTCCTTCGTGTTGGCTTCCGCAAAGGCCCGCACCCGGCAGTTCGCGTCCATAGTGGAGCGGCTCTTGCGGAAGCCAAATTGGCATTCCAAGATGTTCACCGCGCCTTCCCAGGAGAAATGGACGATGCGGACCGGGATAATTCTCTCGAAGAATTTGCCGCCTCGTCCAGTAGGCATATGGGATGGGATTTCTGATCGGAAAGTTCGCAGACCTACCTTCCTTTCTCAGGAGGACCAGCCTAATGCTCGTCCATAGCCGGGGATATCTTACACATCCGAAACACTCGCAGGTGTTCCCCCATTGCCCCGCCGGCCAAGGCTTAGGCTCTAACCATCCGGCTGCAGAGTCTTCCGATGGAAGGCTCTTCTCCCTGATGACCCCCAGCTTCTTTCCCTATTCAAACATAGAGGCAGGATAAGGAAGGATGTTTTCCCCGAGAGAAAGAAACCTTGGCACAATCTCGCGAAGAAGCTGAAAGTCCAGGAATTCCATGGAGGCACCACCTGCTAGCAGGTTTTTTAGAACTATCTTATATGGCCTCCTCCATGAATTCCTGTCCAGAGATGAGACTAGCCCTTGCCAGGCCCGGGTCTTGGCCGCCCGGATGGAGCAGCTCTTTCCATGCGGCTCGAAGGGTGGCACAGCGGAACTCAATCTCTTCCTCCGTGATGCCCCTCTCCTTGATCCGCAGGTAGCTACGTCTGATCGGAGGATCGCCTCAAAGTATTTCCTCTGATCAGTAGGCTGCCCGATGAGCTGGCGGAAGACGACAGTGAAGCATCGAGGCATCGCATGCTTTCCGACCTACTGTCTTTCCACCTCGTCATCTACCTCTTTGTTCTTGCCCCCCCCCCTCCCCCAGTTCTCTAGCCGAGAGGGCTCATTCCAATGTGAGCTAGGGACACATCTATGTAGACTTTACGAAGGACCCATCTTCTCGCAGCCGGGCCCGCTCTCGCGTCCGAAGTGGAGGATGATGTACTAGCGGTCCGATAATGTACCCACCTGTAACATTTTCTAGCCTCGGACTTCTCTCGTCATCCTTAGAGAGGCTCAGGTCAGGTTTATAATTGAGCCTCTCCAACTCATCTTGAATGTGTTCTCCTAGCCTTTATTAACAAAATAGAACTCGTCAGCCCACTTCTCCACCAGTCTTCTGGCGTTTGATCTGGAGGAACCCCTACGCCGCGACCAGGCGTCGAAGTCTCCCGCAGCCAGTGTCGACATCAGACGCAACTCCCTGATGAAATCGTCGAGCGTTTCCTCGTACTCCTCCAGTTTCACTTTACTTCCGTTTCAGTTGGATGGCAGATAACAGATCACCACCCTGGGCCCCGATTATACCGCAATAAAAGCCCTCTCCTCAGCCAGTTTTTGACAGGTGGGTTGACATTCTTATCCCTAGATAATCGCGACGGAGCTGCATCTGTTGATCGCTCAGTTAGAGTGTCCGGTGGGCCTGGTCTGATGGGCACCTGGTATAGCTCTACCGCTGTGCCCAACTCTCCGCGTTCCGCAAAGGAATACAGCAACAAGCTTTGAGCTTCGCAGCCACAGCCACGAACGACAGGAGGATACTGAGGGGCATTCTCCTTGCCTGTGAGGAGTCGCCTTCTTCATATCCTTTCACCATCAGTTTGGGCGCGTGCTCAAGATACGGGCGCTTTCGTCTCCCCCGGTGGTAGCAGGGGGTCGGTCTTGAGGGAGCAACCTGCGTAACAGAGGGAGCCTCAACTTTAATCTACCCGGCTGAGTGGGCAAGTCCTGCTATCCTCGGATCTATGCGGCGAGAACCCTCTCCCCACATCCAAACAGAAGAGGCACGTAGCGTCCGCCGCGCAATCATGCGCTACATGGTGGTAGTATACCGTTGCGGTCCACATCGCTGGGGTACGCTACCTGGACGTAGGCACCTTTTTTTTTTTTTTTTTTATAATGGAAGGGAAATGCCTGACGCATACCCCGGGCCTCGGGGGAGAGCCCAGGGTTATGTTGGGCTTGCACCCACTAAAACCTCTCCGGGTGTCCTTATCTGGCCTTGCATGAGGGACTCCCAGGTACGCGTGCAGCATACTTCTGGGAGCCCCTCAGGCCAATCGGCTTATTGCCAACTTCGATTCCCGCCCGGGGATTTTTATGGCGTCGTCTGAAAGACGACGTGACCCCGCGCGGTGCTGGGCACCTTCGATCCTATATTCGGGCGCTGGGGGGACACCACCCCCTGCGCCCGCCGCCCCGGTTGGTGTTGGGGGGCGGGAGTTGGGGATCACGGCCCCCGCCGCGATCCCCAGCCCCCCAAGGGGCGCTAATCAGAAGTTTGGCGCCCCTTATGCTTCGGCGCCGCGAGAGGAAGTCTCGCGGTGCTCCTCACGCGCGCGGAGGCGTAGAGACGCCGCCGCCGCCGTACAGTCAACGTGACTATGGGACCACGCCCCGCGCACAGGGGGGTTAGCTCTTGCCCGGCGGCGGATCGACCCTAGGATCGGCAATCCGTCGCCGCTTCACCGCGCCCCGCGTCCGAGACGCGGGGCCGTCGCTGATGATGGTGACGGCGGAGGTGGAGGGTTCACTGACCCCGTCCCTCCCGCAAACCACCCCACCGTCCTCCTCTTTCGTCCTCTTCGCAATGGGGGAAGGAGGTCGCCGCTGTTCTCGCCCCGTGGGGCGGTCCCGGCGGCGGGTACGCGCAAGGGTTGACCCGGAGCGCGAGCGATCCGGCTGGAGCCGGCGCCCGCGTTGACCCCCAACGCCACCACCCCGCGCATCTCCTTCCCTCCCGTCAGCCCCGCCACGGAGGCGGCGGAGGCAGAGGGAGAGGGCCCCGACCTCCCGGTGCCCTCTCCCTCTGCCTTTCAGCCTCCTCCTTCTGCGACATCACCTGATCGCAGAAGGAGGAGAAGACCCTCCAAGCACTCTCCCTGCCGACTATCTCCTTCACGACAGCCGGCAGGGAGAGATCCTCCCCTATATCTCGGACCAGGACACCGCGCTCGCCCGCCCATGCAGGGCAGGCCTCTAACGTATGCTGCGCGGTGTCCCGGTCCTCATCGCAGTGGCGACAACGAGTGGTCAGCTCCTTACCTATGTGACACAGGTACTCCCCGAAACATCCGTGTCCGGTGAGCACCTGCGTCGCGTGAAACGTCAGTCCGCCCCATCCCCTGCCTACCCATTCCTCGAGGCAGGGGAGGATGGCCTCCACGGTCCGAGCGCCCGTTGTCGGCGGGTCGTCTTCGAGAGTGGCGCGCCACTCTTCGAAGACCCGCCGACGGACGCTCCTCCTCAGTCAGTCAACGGTCATCGGGGTTACGATCCTCCCCTCCGAAGCCGAATGGCCTTCACCCTGGCGAAGGTTTCCGCCAGGGCGTCGGCCACGTACTCGGCACCGTCCTGTAGGCCCTACAGATACTCAAGGCCAGCCGCCGTTGCACGCTGTGCTTTATTCGGCGGCTGGCCAGGGCCTTCCCACTCCAAACCGGGGTCCCGTAAAGGGCCCCGGACAGGACGGCGTGCATATACGCCCGCCTGACCGACCCGTTCGGACCGTGGAGGTTGGGCATTAGGTCGAGCAGAGCGTCTGCTCGGCGGCCCAACCGCGGGGCTAGCTCGTCGAAGTGTTCGACGAAGCCCCAGCGACCATCCATGGTGAAGCCTAGATATTTGATCGTTGGCCTCACCGGGACGCGGACATCGTCCACCACTATATGTGCCTGAGAGGTCACCCCGCTCTTTCCATCGTGGAAGAATAAAGCTTCCAATTTAGCGGGGGCCACCCTCAGGCCCAACTCCTTAATGGAGCCGACCACATACGCCACTGCGACGTTCGCCGTACCGACGGCTCTCTCCCAGGTCGTGCCCCCGGCCACTACCAACGTGTCGTCCGCGTAGCAAACGACGTGGCAGCCGGGAGGCAAGGCCGCGCGGAGGACGTAGTCGTATGCGACGTTCCAGAGTAGGAGTACCAACGCGGACCCCTGTGGAACGCCGCACGACACGTCCCTCCGCTGCTGGAGTCCCGTTTTGTTATGGAACTCCAGCTGCCTGTCCCGAAAATAGTCCTCTATAATAGCGATCAGGTAGGGGGGCAAGAGGTGATGTCCTCTCATCGCCCCCACTACCCGGCCTCATGGGATGCTATTAAAGGCGTTGGCGATGTCCAGGGACACCACCAACGCCATCTCCCCTCCCGCGGTCATCTGCTCCGAGAGGGCTCTGACTTGCCTGACGGCGTCGATAGTCGACAGGCCCTCCCGGAAGCCATACTGATCGCGGGATAGATTGGGACCATCCCGGAACAGGTGCCGGACGATGCGGGCAGCGATGACTCGCTCCAGCAATTTGCCCGCATCGTCCAGCAGGCATATCGGCCTATAAGCGGAGGGACTCTCCGCTGGCTTGCCCTCCTTGCGGAGGAGGACAAGCCTGGCCCTTTTCCACGACCTGGGAAATATGCCGTCTCTGAGGCAGCTCGTGAAGAGCTGCCTCAGACGGCCGCCCACTATGGGGCGAGCTAGACCCTTCCGTGTACACCGGAGGGTCCGGGCGCCCGCGGCCTCCCCTTGAGGCGGGCGAAGGCCATCACCATCTCCTCCCGGGTGATGCCTAGCTCCTCCGTCCATTCCGGATCCCTGTCCAGGGAGGAGACGAGGTCGCACCAAGCGTTGGTCTTCGCCCTCTTGATGGCCGCCCTGAAGGCGCTCCTAGCTTCACGGAGCGCCCCGGCGGCCACTTCCACCTCCTCGTCGGTGCCCCGCCGCCTGCGGCGGGTGTACTTCCGTCGGGCAGCTACAGTGGCCCATCATAGCTCAGCTATCTCCTCGGACCACCAGTAGATTGCCCTCCTCACGGCAAGCGGACGACAGCGGGGCATCGACGCGTCGCACGCACGCGACATGGCGTCCCCGAGCCATTCGGCCTCCTCCTCCACCGAGCGGGCCGGATTACGTTTCGGCCAGGTGGAGGAGAGGAGGCTCACCTTGAGGGCGCCGGGGTCCAACTTGTGCAGGGCCCATCGACGTTCCAACTCATGTCGGCGGCGTCTTCGTGACACCAGCTCCATACGGACCAGGCGATGGTCCGTAAGTTCTCCCAGGGAGCTGGCGTCCACATGCCATCCTCGTATCTTGATGGCAGCCGCGGGGGTCGCCCATGTCAGGTCGACGATGGACTCCCCCCGGGCCCCCACGAAGGTGCTGGCACGACCCTTGTTGAGAAGGACTAGGCCGTGCCGCGCCGCCCACAGCAGGGTGCTGTCGCCCCTGGAGTCGGTGAATGGGAACCCCACTCCAACGCATGGGCGTTGAAATCCCCACCCACCAGTACTGTCCTGAGGGAGCGTCGTCTGATGTGCTCCCCCAGAGACTCCAGGGCGTCCTCGTATTCCCTCCTCGTTAGTCGAGGAGGGAAGTAGCACCCTGCTACATCGATGGGCCCCCACTCTACCAGAGTGAACCCCTCCCCCGCCGATATTGGAATCATCGGCGGGGTGTCCCGCGCGTGCTGGCTGACCACCGCCATCTGTCCCAGAGAGTCCCCCGCCCAGTTGGGATGACTCTCCGGGATTCGGTATGGGTCTGCGGCGATGACCAGTCCATCCCCCCACTCGGCGAGGCACTGCATCAGCATGCTTTGTGCCCGAGTGGTTGAGGTTCGTATGTGCTCGGGCGAGGGACATTTATTCGGTCCGTCGCTTCTCGTCCTCACCGACCATGTTGTTGTCGGCCACATCAGCGGCTGCCGTGGGGGGTGTGTCCTCCACGAAGGGCCATCTCAACGTCGGCCACTTCTGTGGCCGACGGTTCCTTCGCGATTGTCTCCGCCGTCGCGGGGGGCTGTCCCGCAACGGCAGTGGGGGGGGGGGCACTGGGCTTCTGCCCCCCCTTCTTGCCCTTCGCCTTAGCGGCGGCGCATCCGACGCCGCCGATTCGGTGCCCCGAGGGGCGGCCGAGCCCACGGCACGCGGGGCACTCGACCTTGCCGCGGCATTCACGCGCCGCGTGGCCGATGCCCCCGCATCGGTAGCACGACCTGGATCGGTCAACCGTGCTCGTGCACTTTTGCTGCACGTGACCGGCCTCCAGGCATCGGTAACACTGGAGGCCCCAGGCCGGCAGTAAAGCTACCTTGCAGCTTGATCACCCCACTTTGACCTTAGAGGCGGCCTAACTGCTTGGCCGCCTCTACGGAGCACCGCACCCAGCAGGTGCCTAGTCCGTTGGGGGCCTTGCTTACCCCTCCCACTTTAAATTCTGGTGGGAGGCGACCGCAGGCCCCCGCGAGCTCCTCTTTAGGCCAAGTCGTCCATTCCGGAGACTCTTATCTCCGCCGTCTTCGTTGGACGGGAGACCTTAACATCATCCCGGTCGACGACGACGGCCGCCAACTTCTCGGCAAGTTTGTCTGCCTTGCCTCGGCACTCGGGGCCCCTCACTTCCCATATGAGGGCCCCGGTGATTGCCCTTCTGGGACGGAGATCCTCGATCCCCACATCCTTGAGGGAGATCGAGGACCTCGTTTTCCCTACCACCTCTTGATAGGAGGCGGGGTCGGCGCAGGTCACCACTATGGCCGCTGAACTTGGCGACCTGAGTTTGGGAAGAGGAGCCTGTTTCTTGTCGGAGGCTTTAGGCCCCGCGGCAGTGCCCCCCTTCCTCGCCGCCCCGCCTGCTTTCCCACCGCTCCCCTTTTTGATTGGGGGGCCACTGGCCTTGGCGCTCTTCGCGCTCTTGGGGGGCGGCCGGGGCGGCTCCGCCTCTGCTTTCTTCGCCTTGGCGGCCGCCCTCTTTGCCCCCCTCGAGACGACCTGCGCCTAGGTCGCCTCATTCTTGTCCGTCACGCTCCCCACAGCCCCAGTTGTTGGGATGATCGCAGGGGGCGACGGTTCCACCCTCGTGGCAGGAGGGGGCACTCCTGGCGCCTTCCCGTCAGCCTTGGGAGCAGTCTTCGCTCCCTTATTAGTTGGGGTTTGGCCGCCCTTTTTCGCAGGCAGTGCCTTTGGAGGAGGCATCGTCGCGGGGGCCACCCCCATCTCCCTTAAGAGGCGTGGCAGGAGCCGCACGATGAGCAGCTCGATGCGGTCCTGCTCATCATCGACATTGTCGGCCTTCTCCCTCCTTTTATTCGAAGGGGACTTCTTGCCGACAGGGGCGGTTCTATCCGCGACGGCCGCCAGGGGGTTTAGCTGCTTGCTAACCCCCTGCAGAGGAGGCCTGAAATACAGAGGATCTCAGATCCTCCTCCGTGACCGTCACGCGCGGCCCCTCCACCTCCGCGGGAGCTTTCTTTCCACCCCTGGTCCTGATGGGGCTGCGGGCGCCGGCCAGGCTTTCGGGACCCGACCATTCCATGGTCGAGTCCCATTCAAGGCCGGTCGCCCCGTCCCTCCCAGATGTGCAGCGGGAGGTCGATCTCCCTCTGCTCTTGTCATGCGCCAGGACCGTAACCCTGGAGCAGAGGAGCACCAGCTCTTGATTGAGCTGGCGCTTCTCCTCCGCCCAGGCCCTGGAGCTCTCGTCACACTAGCCGCTGTCTGCTGCCAGTCCGCCGTCGCTCGCCCTCGTTACGACAGAACTAAGGGCCACGGACAACTTCGCAAAAGCTGTCCACAGGGCCCTTCCAATGTCGCCCTTGATGTTCTTCAACTTCTCAACCGCTTTGGCTATAGTCGCCAGCTCGCGCGTTGCCACGGCGGCAACGGCGCAAAGCTGTTGTTCGTCAAACTCGAGGGCGAGCTCGACGGCCCTGTCCCTTGCTTTTCGTACAGACGAGGAGGATGGTGCCACCTCGGGGTCAAGTATCGCCCAGTGGTCCTTTCTAAGCTGACGGGCCTTGGCTTTGTCAACTTTTTTGGCCCTGGCCTCCGCCGTAAACTTTCCGGCGTGGTCCGGGTTCAGGGCCGGCCTCCCACGTGATCTCTTTGCGGACTCCCCCTCGGAATCCGAGGAGGAGACCACAAAGTCCGCTGCTCGCTTGCGGCCCTCTTCCGACCACGGAATGGACGTAGGCACCTCTAACATTGCAGAGACCTTTGGGGGAGGACCTCTATACGACATCGCGGTTAATCCGTATCTGGGTCTCTGCGGTAATCCTCTTTCCCGCAGCAACCGGGCAGCGCAACCCAAATTAATCCCAAGCTATTTTGTGTCGCTCGCACGCTCCCGACCCTCCCGTATATCTGTGTGCATCCTCCGGCTTCTTCTACTCTCTCCTCGGGAGGAAGAGATGGAATCATCCAAGTTCCGAACCCGAAGGTCAGCCATTTTTTATGGTCTCATGATTTTGATCTTCTTCTGGTCATGAAGAGCCTCCTTTAACTTAGTTGCCAGCAACCTTCCAGGTCCGAGATCTCAAGGACCTGGAATCCGGTGACCCCATGTTTCGTGCGGAGGTCACTAATTCCGAGGCCCACCAACTCTACTCTCTCTCTTGCTAGTTTCACCACATCCGCGTACCTACCAGGGGAACAGATTATTGAAACCGCTGCAGCCCTGGAAGGCCGAAACTTAGGAAGGCTCTTAAGCCCTGTAGCCGCCACTCCACCGATCGCTGCGGGTTCGTGAGGGCCATCCGCCATCCCACACCGCTGCGCAACTACTCCTGTAGTCTTAGCTGTTGCTGCTGTTACTGCCGTTGCTGGAGAAGCTGTTCCGCTGGTCCAGCGTCGAATCATGATCCTGCGCTTATCTTAGCTGCTCTCTTCGTCGCTCTGCGCTTCCTCCGCGTTAGGATCGTGGCCCATGTCTCCCGGGATGTGGATAGAGCACGCCTTTACTCTCGCTCCGGAAGCTGCGGTGTAGGAGTCGGGTTTGACCTGTCATCGCGATAGCATCGTTCTGTTTACGCTCTCTCACCTATTAGCTAATAGCGGTTTTCTTGTTTTGCTATCGAATATAATTAATTTGATGCCTATTTTATGTTTCTAGTGCTTATTCCCGTGTATCGAGTGTTATTTTGCATTGCGACCTATACTGTAAACTTGCCTCTCCGTTTTCGCATTGTGTCTTATACTGTAAGCTTGCTTTTCCGTTCTCGCACCGTGTATTTCGTTTTTCTCTCCCCATATCTGTGCTCGTACGTGTGCAATATTTTTGCTTTCGCATTACTGTCTGCATCTTACGTGTTTTATCCTGCATATTGTAACTCTAATTCCTTAATTCTGTAATTTGAGTAATTCTGAAAATAATTGTATTCTTATTTCCATTTTCTTTATTTCTATTTCTCGCCTTTTTACATTAGTTATTATATATTTCATTCTATTCTGTTTATTCTTCGCCCGGTCATTTTGTAACAACAATAAATCAACTGATGTGTTTCAAATGTAAACGCTTTATTTCACATTCCGGTATTTGTGCTTTTCGTAATACTGATAACAATGCTTCGTTCAGCCATCGCGAAGCTGCAGCCCTTCTGACTGCATTTCTATTGATTTGTGTCCTGCTGCTTCTCTCCCGAGTCGATCGCCTTTCCCTTGTCACGCGGCCGTCTACTCTGATTGTTTGGCACCTTTGTATTTCCTCAGTATATCATCCGCCCTTGTCGATCTTAGGGTTATATTGTCTCCTCTATCTTCTTCTCTGGCTGGAGAAGTGCATTGCCTCGTTGGAGTCGAGAATCGAACTCATCGACCGGATTGATCGGAAAACTGATGCCCTTCGGAATTGGCCGATTAGTCGACGACTCGATCAATGCTGCGAAGTCCGCCGTTGAGTGTCTCGCTGCTGCTGCTGAGCGCACATCGAGCGAGTTGTGTGGATTGATTGCTGCTCTGGAGGATCACTTCATCTTGAGGCCTCTGTCACATTCACGTCCAGGCCTACCACGTGTCCTAGCTTCGTTGATATTAGTTAGCTGTCCGTCGATTTGAAAACGAAAGGCGCGATTATGAGAGCTGATCATTTTCGATCTACTAGTCATTTTATCCGAAGATTGTTTTAATACTATCTCTCTTGTTGCCGCTTCACTGGCTCCTGCAGTCGGCGCATTTAAAATCCCTGATCGCTTCCCGTCGTCGAGTCCACTAATTGTCAAGCTGACTATCATCGCCAGGAGGAATGAGCTTCTTGCCTGCACATGACGCCGTCGCAATCTCTCGGTTTCTGACATTTGCACTTCTTGGCAGTCCAGGATTGTGCGTGTGGCCACTTCAATTACGCCAAATATGGATATCTTAATCTTCAAGATATGCTTCAAGATATGCTCGAACTTAAATCATGAGAAATTTGAAGCTATTTATTAAAAAAGACTATTGCGTTATTCGCTCAGACAAATTTTGGTCAGGATTCCATCGGATATGACAATAGAACAGACGTTCATGAGGTCAGTTCATTCTATTTCAGGAATCACTCATGGACGAGGTATTACGTACTCTATATTTGCAAAATGGCTGGCAACTATGCCATTACATGTCACACTAGGAGAAGAAATTGAAGAATTTTGCAAAATATCTTTTAGTAAGGCATCGGAACAACACCAAGTCGCACAGCATAAGGATTCAAAACTCTTTCGTATCGATCGCGATGATAGAGATGTCGAATTAATTATTAACTTGGCTCACTGATCATTCATCATTTCCAAAAACAGAGGACCTGATGTCGCTTAATATTAGTGTAATAGCTAATGAAAAGATTAACTGCCACAAAGCATAGTAGGTATGACAATGATGTCTGAAATTGTTGGTACTGAAATCGGAAGACTTTCCTTTAAAACGAAAACAGACAGTTTCGATTCTGAAAAATTGTCTTCATCAATTACATTGAAGATTAAATAATTTCAATAAATTCAGACATTATTTAAGAGGATGCTACTTTAAAAAAAATTAGACGAGGAATTCATGGAATTCTTCGCATGAATTGACGCCTTTATCTATCTTTGATAATGGTTTTCTCCGAAAAGGAAAGAAGGCATCATTCTACGATGTTTTAATCCGCTACCATATAATGAAAATTTAAAAAATGTGATATACATCGTCGATGGTGGATTTTTACTTTCACAAAGTGGTATGGACTGTCAATGATATATTTGAAGAAATTACAAGAAAATACGTGAATTATGTAACAACTTCCGACACCCGAGTATTCGATGGGTATTCAGACATAGCTCATTTAAAAGGAACGAAAAATGCCGAAAGACTTAAACGTGCAAAGAATTTGTGTCCTGACATTAAGATTATTCCAATGAGATATACTATGAGACCAATGATGTACAAAGACAAATTTTTATCGAATAATAACAATAAACGACAGTTAATCATTTTACTATGAGAAGCAATGGCAGCTGCACAAATTGAAACACATCAAGCGGAAGAAAACGCTGATTATCTGATTATTAGCACTATCGCTGAGAAGTCGGTGCTATTTAGCGAAATTATTATTATTGGTGAAGACGGTGACTTGTTGGTAATACTTTCATTGCTTTCAGAACAGTATCCTAATATCTACTTACTCATACCAAGCTGCAACAAATTAGAATCAAAATTATATCAATTCAAAGTTTTAAATATTAGCAACCAAGACAATTCATCGGATTTTTACACTCATTCAATGACTGTGACACTACTTCAGCATTTTTCAGAATTGACAAGAAAAAAATGGTCACCTTGCTTCTCAATAACTCTGAGCTGCAGAATGATAAACGATGAACGTATTTTTAAATAAAGATAGCGATCCATCAGCTATAGACAAAGCAACAGAGATATTTATTGCACTACTATATGTCTAACGAGGATTTGAAATTTCTCTGTCATATTGTCGTTATAATTGTTTTATAAATTCTGTTAAAAAAATTTTATTTAACCTCGAAAGTTTGCCACCAACAACAGACGCTGGTCATCAGCATGGACGCCGATCATTTTATCAACTCCAATGCTAGTATGGAAACTGGATCCATTGAAAATTAACTCGAAATGGATTGATGCCTATACAAACAACTTGCGAGATAGCACCAGCGGCCTTACTTGCTATTTTGTGCAAATGCAAAACAGGATGTAAAAGGCGTAAAATAGGTTTCTATTCTATTCTTTGCCAAGAATGTCAGGGTAAAAATTGTGATAATTCTAAAGAAACGAAAAATGTGAGCAATAATAACGATTTTGAAGATGATATTGACAAATGTTTTACTGTACAAATCGATGAAGATAAATAATTTTTTTAATTATAATCAATAAAATATGAATTAAAACAATTTTGGCATTTCTTTATACAAACTTTTTTCCGAAAACAAACAAAAAATAGAATTATACAAATTGCTGTTTCAAATCGTTTTGAGTGAAATATTTGCCATATATGTTAGTAAGTAAATACAATAATTACAAATGTGAAATAGTTGAACCTTTATTTTGTAAAAGGAAACTTAAGGAGAAAGGTGTAAGACATATACTTGGTACAAGAAAAAATCTCTGTGTAAACAAAGTGCAATTTATATGTTAAAAAATAGATATCTAATGTTACGTCCTACAGACGCCACGATTTTTCTTTCGCCGCGACTATAGTTGGCGTCTGCGAGAGCGGCGCCTTTTGATAACGGACTGACAGAATTGAAAAAGGGACCGGACAGACGCCGCGGAAACTTGTAAATGTCAATCAACTTGGAAAGAATAATAACCTTAATGTAGGCCCGAAAAGAGACAAGATTGCAAAGATTATAAATGTACCGAAGTCACGCAATAGTAAAAATCTAGGCTTTATCATCCGAGACTGACTAATAATTTTATCTTAGAAAACAGGCGCCATGTCGCACTTAAAAAAACGTAAACGCATAGAATAACTTCCAGCAGGAGCGTTATCTGAAACCAGACTCGCAACTGACAATGGTAGCATGGTAACCATCTGCTTATCTAACCATATTTTCCGCGAGAATAACAGAATTCGTCATCCGTCTCGGAGCAATCTTGGCTCTTTAAGGAAAACCATAAATCACTTTCTCTTCTTCTCGAAACTACTCTATGTACTTTAGATCAACAACGAAGATATAGAACGTTATAAAAATCGTAAATCCCGTGACATTGCAACTAACTTAGCATCCTAGACAAAGGGCTCAACACCCTTTTTTCGGGGTATAAATAGAGGTCCCGCGGAAGCGCAAAGCGATACAGAATTTTAAACCATTCGGTCCACGTCAGTGGAGTTCGCGCTCAGTCACTCATTGTCTCGGGCAGTCCGAAAATTACTATAACCCACGCTAATCACGCCAGTTCGCTATCCCGTCCCGAGTGCGAACTTGTAATCAAATCGCAACTGAAGTTACCAGCCTTACGCCACGGCGACTCCTCTTCGGACGTTCTTCACTGACGACGGATCTTCTTGGCCACCCGTCTAGAATATATCCGATATCTTGAGCCAGCTAATAGTAAATCGCAACCATTTTCAGTCCTCCCGCGTTTCCCCGCATGGAAAAACACATTCATTGTGCATAAATACATTTACATGCGTTTCCCACACATACACACACACGCATTCATCCACAAAATAGTATATATTTTTTCTATAGATAGTATATTTTTTTATATAAAGAGAAATTATAATGTACAAAACCCTTTGTTTATTATTTTATTAATAACTAACTTAAGGTATTCCCCTGTCTTTTATTGATATCACCCCTCGCATTCACTTCTCTCGAATACCTGAGATCGCACGAGGTTCAGTCCCGGGGAGGGGGATCGCACGAGATTCAGTCAAAGAGATTAAGTTCCTTGACCGAAAAAGTAGGACCGACGTTCGCACTGTCCAGCGGAACAGGTGTCATAGCGTCCCTTCGGACATTGACCCACATTCCGGGACTTAAAAGATGCGTACGACTCACATGTTCACCTCCGCGCGTATACCTGTGCTATTGAGTCTGACCGTCCTTCCATACCCTCTCCATTCTCCCTCATTGTCTCCTTGACCAAATTTTCAAGAGTTTGGACGTAACACTAAGAAAAACCGCTTTTAGACCTAACTTCACAACTTCATATCTCCGGTTCTGTTAATCGCAGAGAGCTCTTTATACTCGATTTTTTTTCATAAAATCTACTTCAAACAGTGTTCTATGTACTTTCCTCGTCCGAGACGTCGAAAATTTGCGGAGACAAAATATTAAAAATGGGTATTTTTAAGCGATTTTTTACCTTTTTTACTGAAACTTTGAACCACTGTATCTCCGAAATTATTTATCGCACAAAGCTCTGCTTAGTCTCAAATTATTCATAAAAAAATAGGAAAAAAAAGTATTGAACGACTTTTACTAATTTTTGCTAATTTTTACTAATAGTTTCGTAAATGTAGCATAAAAAGTGAAAAATCGTACCATTTTCAGCTTACATTATCATCTTTCGCTCTGAAATTGTAGACGCAAAATAAAACTTGTAATATTTATGCTTAAATAAAGCATTTAAATCAATAAACAGCCTGTTGGCAATTATTTCCTTTTTAGCTCGATTTTTTGGCTCTGGTAACCTAGTTCTAGTCATTGATTTCAGAGTTTGCTCTGACGTCACTATTAGACCACTTCGTTATCCACGCTGCGTTGCGTCTCGACCGGTTCCTTCGACGTTCTCGCATCTCTCTATTGTGTGAACCTGCAATTGACTCTTCTCGATTAGAATCGAAAATGCGCTGATCGACTGGTCCCCCGTTTTTCGCGACTCGCGTATTGACGCAAAGGTCTCTTACTTCACGTCTTCTCTAATATTCGTTTTAGATCATCTTATCCCACTAACTTCTAAGCGTCATGCCAGGCTTCTCGTCTCCTAGCTTAACGTTGCAATCCGCAAACTTATTTTTCTGAAACGTCACGTTTTAGCTAAATTCAGGCAAACCCAACTCGAGATCAATTGACTGGCTTTTTGTGAGCTTCGCAATTGTAGACCACTGCCTTCCGTTGGGAAAAAAGGCCATTCGGCGTAATCTCTCTTTTCTCGGCGCCAATCCGTCTTTTTCTCCCAGTATATCTGTACACCTTCTCGATCCATTTCTCCTTAACAACCATTTCATCGATTCCTTCCTCCCCTTCTCCATTTTCTCTTTTTTTATTCTTCTCAATTTCTCCCACTACCTCAAGTTCTTTCACCTTCACTGCTACCACTTTTACTGAATTCTTTAATATTCTCAAATGTATTAAACTTATCTTCGCCAATCCTTACGATATGTCTTTGGTTCCATGCTCCTTCGTCAATGTATTGATCCTTTTCTTTACATCCTCCCTCACGTCCGGCTCTGTCCCTATCTCATGGAAACATGCCATTGTTTTTTCTATTCCTGAAATCCGCAATCCATTCTCACCTTTTTTCTTTCGATTCATTTCTGTTCCTCCTTTTCTTTCCGAGCTTTTTGAGGGGATTCCGTTCTAAACCATCGTCGAGTTAAGTAGTCCTTTAACTCATGCGGGATTTAAGATACCTGTTCGGAAAATTAAATGAAAACGGGGAATTCAACTTTTCATCACGATTAATTTTGGAATAGAGAGCTCTTATGAGAGAAAAGAAGGCAAATTGTCTCTTTGCCATTATCAGTTTCGGCAGAAGGACGAAGAATATTGCGCACTTAGATTTTGTACGATGCCATTTCGTGACCTCTTTTTGTAGCACGTTATTATTAAGCCAAGAAAATTAAAGGACACATTTCCTTCTAAAGGAAACCATATAATTGAGATTTTTGCCAATTCCATTTCAGAGTGACAGGATTTGGTAAATGCCCAGGGTAAAAGACCTTTCTGTAATTTTTAGCTTTCTTAATTTGAATAGAGAATGTAAAATAAAATCTTTTATGTTTACCTTCAATAATTCTGAATCTTATTCCATCAATTATTTAGTTAATTCAAGTCGTGTCTTATAAATTTTGCTGTATGTCACGTCCAGATTTCGATTTCTGTAACGCGGGGCGCTAGGATTCGTTGATCTTTCTATTAGTGCGGAAGTGTTTAAGTGAAGCGGCGAGGATAGGGGGAGGGGGAGACGTAAACAGAAATTTATTTGTAGAAAAAGATAAAGGGGGAAATAAACGATAGACGGTCAAGATCTGGTTTTCAATGCAGTGATCCCCTTTATTTGATTCTGATATAATTTGTTATTATTCTGATCGGCTGGAGGACAGTCTCGATCTTTAATATGCGCGGCAGGCAGGTCGGACCTCTTAGACGGAGAGTCGAGGTGGTTTCCCGATATGAGATGATATTCCGGAGTCGGTAGATCCACGACGGATCCGCGATACCTGTGGATCGAATTCTTCGGAACGATGATATTCGCGGTGATACACCAGGCTTCTATAGGCGGCCTTGCGGTCCGCTCGACGCACACGCGGCATCGGTCGCTCCCGCGAACATCGTTATCGTTAATTTAGCGCTTGAGTGAGTGCCGTGGAGCCTCACGGAGTCGGGATGTCGCTGGGGCGCTCGGTGGGAAGGGTAAGTTGCGCCCTCGGATGAGGGAGCCGCAAGGTAAGCCCAGCATCTCTTTTCCTTAGCTATCGGGGTCGGGACGAGCGACGGGAATTCGAGTGTTGTGATGGAACAGTGGGGAAGCTAAAGGAGCCCTTGCGTTTCCACTCGGACAATCGCCGGTGCTCTGTTTCGAGCATTCAGGCGACTGAAGAAGGAAACGTCCCGAACGCTGATGAGTGCTCAAGGACAATGAAGTACTATATGGGCTGAAAAGTCCCGGGATTTTTCAATAGGTGCTGCCACTAGAAAATGAACATGATTCATTTCGAGAGATTCATCTGTCACTAATTTATGTATGAAATTTCATGACATTTCGTTCATTCGTTTACAAGCTACAGTCGTGTAAGTGCCGTTACTTTCGCCTTCGTAAAAAAAATGGAAAAACAGGAATATCGCATCTTGATCAAACATTGTTTTTTGATGGGAAAAACTTCTGAACAATCATTGAAATGGTTGCAGAAATGTTATCCCACATCTGCTCCTTCGAGAACAACAGTTTATCGGTGGTTTAGTGAATTTAAAATGTCGTACAAGCACCGAAGACGCACCTCGCTCTGGAAGGCCAAAAGAGGCTACGAATGCGGAAATCGCAAAGCAAGTGCATCGAATCGTTTTGAGTGATCGTAAAGTGAAGTTGCGCGAGTTAACTGGGCATCTCAAAAGAACGGGCGGGATACATTTTGCACGATGTTTTGGAGATGATAAAGCTATCGGCACGATGGGTGCCGCGTTTGCTGACCATCGACCAAAAACAGCAGCGCGTTGATGATTCAACGGTCGGTTTGGCGTTGTTGCAGCGTAATCGAGCGGACTTTTTTCGACGTTTTGTGACAATGGATGAAATGTGGGTCCATTACCTTACGCCTGAGTCCAATAGGCAGTCTGCAGAGTGGCTGAAAAGTCACGAAAGCCGACCAAAGCGGCCAAAAGACTAACGCTCGGCCGGGAAGGTTATGGTCTCTGTTTTTTGGAATGCGCATGGCATAATCTTCATCGATTACCTGCAGAAGGGAAGAACAATTACGAGAGAGTATTATGCAGCGTTATTGGACAAACTGAACGACGAAATAAAGAAAAAAACGGCCCCATATGGCGAAGAAAAAAGTTCTGTACCATTACGATAACGCACCGTCATACACGTCCTTGAAAGCGATGGTCAAATTGGACCAATTACGATTCAAATTGGTTGCTCACCCACCGTATTCTCCAGACTTGGCCCCCAGCGACTATTATCTGTTCCCAAATCTCAAGCGGTGGCTCCAGGGAAAGAGATTCACATCGAATGAGGAAGTCATCGCGGAAACCAAGGCGTATTTCGAAGGCTTGGACGTTTCGTACTACAGAAAGGGCATCAAAATGTTGGAAAATCGCTATACCAAGTGTATCGCCTTCGAAGGCAATTATGTTGAGGAATAAATATAACTTTACACAAAAAACGCTTGTTTTCATTAAAAATCCCGGGACTTTTCAGCCCATGTAGTATGAAGGGGTGTGAGGGAACGGCAGATTGCGCACTATAACGGTGCGCTATCATAGGTCGCTCGGGGTGTCGGCGGTCTGTGAGAAGGGTGCACTACAAGGCGCGAGCCGCGGAAATGCATCCTGCGTTAGGCTTGGTACTCTCACACACTGACAACTAAGAGACATCACAGACAAGACACGTAATACTTAAGCATTTCGGGTACAACGAGATGTAAAAAGAAAAAATAAAAAAAAAAAGAAAATTAGCTAGATTATTATATTAGCTAGATCTTAATATATTGTTGAACTCGAAATATATACAGAGAGCAAATGAACTAAAACTAATTACAATTGAATAATTAACATTTACTCTAACTACAGTTTAATGGTCACAATGAACAAGAAAGAAGACAGTAGGAATGTAATTGAAGTCTAATATTAAAGACTCACAGCCTTACGTGGCGCGCACGATGGTAATTTATAATAACTGATTCTGATTACCTTGCGTTTACTTGCGGAAAGTTTTCGGCAAAACAAAAGAGACTAAAAACGAAGTATGTCCGTCCTGAATAAGGATCTCGTTTATATTAGGTGTAGTAAAAAGAAATCCATTATTTTTACTATACCTAATATTGTATTATATATTATACAAATTAGAATTTTGACGTCTCGCGGGCAAGGAGGCGGGCCAATGATACTTCGGTTCCAATGGAACATTGTTCTAGAATATATTTAAGATTTTTAATTTACGTGATTAATCCTTAATTAGGACGCACAGAATGCAAGATATCCGGGTTCGACTCCCCGCCGAGGTGATATTTTTCGCAATAAGAATTAATTATTTACAGATTTTAATATGTCATTCAATATTATTAAGATCGTTTCGAAGATGCGAAAAAGCATCAAAAATTCATTAAATTGCTAGTCAATTTAATTCGTGATATTACTGCGGTAGTTTAGTGGAGTTAGCGTTTCAAGACCAAAAAATCATTTCGGCGCTCGTTTCTAAGAACTACATATACGTAGTATATAAATTCACACAAGAAATCATACAAGCATTTAAGATCCACAAATTTACACAAGAATCATACAAGCATTTAAGATCCAGTTAAACCGTTTAAGGCTTTGATTTCTATAGTTTGTGTTATTACATATACGATCCTATAATATATTATAATATAATGTTTATTCCTTAATTAATGCAGTTTTTGACTGTGCGAGGGCGCGAAAAGGAGTTTTTGAGAAGCTCTTTTGATCTCGCGCGCTTGTATTCGTTCCGACTATCCGTTTGATTTCTGTTGCCGAAATCTGAGGTTTTTATGTATTAGATTTTCGGTATCGAATTAACATCGCTCAATCATCCAATGGTTTTTCCTCGTGTTTGTTTAGGCGTTTTTGAGAGTGTTGGAATTAGAATCTCCTTTGAATAATTGGGAGTCTTAAGGTTTTTTTTGAGATAATATTCTATATAAAGATTATGTGTTTCGCGGGTTTCCTCCGTGTCCAGATCCAATATTGGAATGCTAACGTTTCGTGAACCTTATAGTCCACTTCATCAGAGCGAAGAGCAGCCTGATACTGAGCTGTTCCTCTCTTTATGAGAGTTACCTCAGAACCATTTATTTGCAACTATATTAATTACTTTGAATTAATTAATAAGATTTTTGTCGTTATTATATGGGAGCGCGCTTGAACGCGCGTTTTCCTATCTGATCATCACAGTTATCAATTCATTCTTTTTGGTTGTTACTGCAAGCTGTAATCTTAGTTGGTTTTGCATTAATTAAGGATTTCAATTATAATCAGTCGTGCAGGTGCGGTACATTTTCAGTTCGGTTTCGCTATCATTCTGAACGTGTGACTCGTCGCTTTCGCTTGTGAGTTCGCGGGGTGATTCATAGATGGCGTTAGAGTATCAATTGATATCAGCTAATGAACCGGCAAAAATATATATATATACATCAAAATTTTATTTATACACAGTTTTTATATATTTTTTAAATAAATAATTAATGTAATAACATTTTAGATAATTATCACTTTAATATCACTAAACAAGCTTAATATTCGGTGTTTTCGCGAGGTCTGAGGCCTGTTGTCATGACGCATGATGCCCAGCACGGATTGTTTATTTGTGCTGGACGTTACACTGTAAATACTGATTTTATTAGATCATATATCAGTATTGTTTAACTCGTGATATTGCCATATTAAGCTTGTTCAGTGATATAAAGTGATAATTATCCAAAATGTTATTATTGTACCTTATTTATTTAAAAAATATATAAAAGCTGTGTATAAATAAAATTTTGTGATGTATATATATTTTTGCCGATTAATTAGCTGGTGTCAATTGATACATTTATAAATAGTATCAATTTTGTATTATTTAATTTACATTTTTCAATCTGTGATACTCTGTGTTAAAATAGTTTATTTGTAGTGTTTTCTTATCTAAAACTTTATTATATAAATAATTTATTTTAAATTATAAAAAGATGGACATGAATTTTGGCACGGTAAGTGCGTATATAACGCCCAATTAGCGATTATATATATTACATAAAAATTACCTTAAAATTTTATTTATTTTAATTTATATATAGTTATTTATAATTTCATATATCTACTCATCTCATTATAGTTATTGATTTATGTGTTTGTCTAATTCGGCAGTATTTCATTTATAATAATTTAGCCAGTTCTCTCTGATTAAATTGAATTTATTTATACTAAATTGAGTTGTATCATAATTTCCTGTAATCTTATTATAAAATAAACTTATATATTTGGATTTACTTTCTTTTGTATATATTATTCTGGTAAAAATCTTTATGTGTTGTTATTTCAGCAATGTTTAACTCGAGTATTATCTGATGAAATTTATATTAGCAGTTATCAAAGTTATAAATAAAACTATACTTGAACTTACTTTATGAGCTCTATATTATAGCGTTAAAGGAATGCTAGAATGTCCTGTTTTATCATTAATTATTAAAGACTCTTTTTTCTTAATTGTGTTTATGGATTGAAAAATCCTTCTCCACAATTAAAATATCGACAACAACGCAATTCACAAGTTACATTTGAATACGAAAAAAGAAAATTGAAGACTTACAGTTTTGTTATCGGCTTCTGTAGTCAACACGTCACAATATGTGCTGCATATAAGAATTTCAGATTTTGCACGTTTATAAAAAGTAGCTGGCGAATTGAGGAAAACCTAAACGAACAATCCTATGATTTTAGAAACGAGGTAGGGATTTTAGTATAAGAGAAAAGAGTATCCGAAAATTTCGTTTGTATATTACGAGTGAAATTGACATGAAGCCATGAAACCAAGCAGTATTTTAGTTCCGCGACATTCTGACAGCGGTGCTGTCATGAAAAGTGCGTCGCTGAACCATAGAAATGATCTGAATTATCGACCTACTCAGACCCATATCAATAAACATGTCCTGGTCAAAGTTTTTTTCTTTTGAGAGGAAAAATAATAATAAAATAAATATGATTAGTTATTTCAATTTTGTTGAAATAATTTCTTCCTAAATAAGAAACGTACCATATTATTTACATATGAATACAAATGAAGATAATTATTTTAATTACATTTTTCTGTCTTTTACATACATTTTATTTAGTAAATTATTGATGCATATATATAAAATAACATATATATATATATATATACATAAATATACATATATATATACATATATATATATATATATATATATATATGTTATTTTATATATATGCATCAATAATTTACTAAATAAAATGTATGTAAAAGACAGAAAAATGTAATTAAAATAATTATCTTCATTTGTATTCATATGTAAATAATATGATACGTTTCTTATTTAGGAAGAAATTATTTCAACAAAATTGAAATAACTAATATCATTCCATGGATACGAGATTTTTCATGCAATGCGCCAAGTCTTGGAGTTGTCGCGCGAACCACGCTATACAGTCTTCATCGCGACGGAAGTGATACGACAATAATGTATCGTACGCACATCACACGTAATAGCCTAAACGCTTCATGCCGCTGATATCCATACGCCGACGCGTACAACTTCATTGTTGGGCTGTTTTACGTAGAACGCACTCCAGGTCAGCGTAGACGATGAACGGCACTTTCTGGTTGTAGTGATTATCGAATTTGAGCCACCTGTCATCCTCGCTAGGTAGTCGGACCGCGCAGTCATTTAATTTGCCGCAGTATACGTCTGTAATTTTTCGCTCGAGCTGAAGTAATGAAGGGTATCTGTAAATAGAGAAATCTTTTTTTTTTACATATTGTTTCTTTTTATCGGCTTTGCTTAATATACTTACCGGTCGCAGAAGTATTTCTTGTTTTTTTGTCTATTGTGTTATGAGTTCACGTGACGCGACAGAATCTTAATTCACGCAAAGTGGTTGATACCGTCGTGAATCTTGTAGGTACAAGAGATTGATGTGTTTCTTCTTTTTATCGCTCGTAAGTTGCACGAAGGACCTCTTATCTTCGATGCCGTACACGTTGATCAACACCGCGTTCAAATGTTCAAATCTGTCTTTTAAAGTCATCGGAAACTCGATACCTGCGAGATTTAATACTATCGTAATGCGAGTATGATTTCCGATCCGCATTTCTTTCTACAGAGTGGCTACCACCGATCACGCGAAGCACGCATTGTCCATCGTACACATTGATCACCGCTTTCTTAAGTATAATTTCTCGCGGCATTTCGATGTGACAGCCCATGTGCATGGGATTGTACTTATTCATTCACTACCAAATTGAGAATTCGCGACAATGTCCGCTATTACGTTTCAGGAACTCTTCGAGCGATGCTAGGATGAGCTCAATGACGTATCGCTCGTAGCACTCGCGCATATCGGTGCATCGATATATATCGGTGTTCTTTGTAATTATACTCTTATTAGCACGTTTATCCTTCGTCGCGAATTCACCGTTGAATACGGTGTTCACTTTAACACTACCGTGTCTTTCTACAGCGTCTCGCACTCGCTTGAGTACTATACATTGCCAGCGCCTTTTAAAAACTGCCGCGGCTCGATGTACAGAGTGCATCATAAAAATCCGGACAAATTTCAATTTTCCGCTATATTGTGTCTCCACCAGAGTTGTTGTTGGCGTCTAAGAAAGCCTGATACTTCTAGTAAACAATCATATTCTCAAAATAACCGCGATGTTGAAAGCAAATGCGGAGTATAATCGAAGAGTCGCAATCATCGAAGGCCTTCGCGCTGGACGATCAGCAACGGAAATAATTCGGTTCTTTGGATATTCGAGTATGGATACTTAACCGTTTATGACGTTGTGACAAAAATAATCCAGTATATCAGCGAGAGTCACTCGAAAGAATTCGCGAGGACTCCCAGTTGTTGAAAGGGCTCAAGCGCTAATTTCGGATGACCCAGGGCAATCGTTGGGAAAATTAGCATCGATTGTTGGTGTAAGCGAGCCAACAATGCGTCGAATTGAATATCGAGGAAGACCTTCGATACAAATAGTACACATTAAAGACACGACAGATGCCTTTCTAAGGCTTCCTGGACAAGCCGTGTTGTTCGCCTCGACTCTCAAATTCTGGCCTCCCAATAGGCCTAGATTTAAATTCCTTGGACTACTACGTAGTTGAAAGGGTCACAAAGTCTCGGCATTCTAATGTGATGTCATCAAGGACTGCTATTGAGGCAGCATTCGTTGACATGGACAGTGCTATATTACAGCGTGCGTGCGAACGCTTCAGACCGAGAAAAGAGTCCGTCATTCAAGCTAATGGGGGATATATCGAATAATTGTGCTCTACAGGGATCCCTCATATAAAATAATTTTTTGTAATATTTAATTTTTCATTAAAAACATTGTGTTTAAAGAAATTGTTCGATTTGTCCGGATTTTGGTAACGCACTTTGTAGTCTGCGTTGACCACCGCACCGGTCAGAACACGATTCTCGAACGCGGCGATTTCTCGCCAGACAAGAGATTCGTTCGTTGCCACTCGCCTAATCACCACGCGTGTTGTAATGTCCACCGATAAAATAAACGCGAACGTACTTCTACTTAGCTTTAAAAGATCGCATCACATACAATTTCCAAGCTGGTGCACTCTGATGAACATAACATTACAACATAAAGTTGCTATAATAAATAGAATATTGTCATGATTACGAAAATATGTAACTAATTAATGTAACAATATTTATAACAGTACAATAGTTATATTTCCATTTATTTTCGTCTTCTTTTCCTCAATTCTAATTAACAACAAATGAAACAAGAAAAAAGGGAACGAGTTAATAAATGTATTCTTTAACTCATTGCATATCAATGCTAAAGATTAAAATATAATAATTTTTAAATGAACGTCGACCCAATGTTATTCCTCACAGAAATATACAAAAATAATAATATAAATTTATACAATACCCTTTTTCTATATACATTTCTATCTTGAGAGATCTAGGTTAATAAATAATCATCAAGTAGTAATAAAATAATCAAATATATTCATTTCTATTTTAGAATCTTTTTCACTTAGCGAGCCAACGTAAATGACACACAGGAGTATCACGCATTCTTATCTCTAAGGGGAGATAATTACCTCGAAGGAATTCGTAACTAATCGCAAGAACTGGCTTATAAAAGCCTCTTTTAAAAATCAAAATTTAGAATCTCTCAAACTTTATGGAAATGAATACTAGTAGTAAAGCAAGGCGAATTCTAACCCATGGGGCTAGAGAGAAGCGCGGGAAGTATTCGTAGGCACGCGGGGAAGGTGGGGGGAAAAGGTTCCAGCGCTATTGATTACGTAAACATAGGATCCCAGTCCTTATTTTTTGTCGTCACCCGCCGCTCTTTCTCCAAAAATGCATCGGTAATAAAGGCCTGCATGTTAGAGAAAGATAGAGCGCGCGACGGAGCGTGTAACGTGCTATGAGTGAAGAAAGGATGGAAGAATCAATGGAGTACAAGTTTCTTTTTTTTACAATTTTTTAATACAGTTTTTCCTGACGCGTCGAGGCAAAGGATGGGAAGTAAAAGAAAATACATATGTAAAATACATATGCGAACAAAAATTTTTTATTCACATCTTATTACACTGGTTTTCATACTTGTTAAAAACTAAAGCTAATAGTTCGCAATCGACGAGCTGATGTTCATTGAAGATGTTGCTATCACGTATGATGTTCTCAGATGCGATGGAGAATCTCGAGAATATACTTGGTATCTATCGTACCGAGTCGAGCTAATCGTTCGAACGTTACATCGATACACCCGTTAAAATCAAACATACGGCGTAGCGTTGTTTCGGTCATCGTAATACGTATGAACGAAGAATCGAGACGTAGCATCGTTCAGCATGCAAACACTGACGGTTAGCGGTCCAACGCTTATAAAATTATCCTAAAATTATTCGTTTGGAAACATCTTGTAAATATTCCCTCGCTGCTCGTAGAGGCTCTTCCACGTTTTGAGAGACAGCGATAGTTCGTGTCCGCGATGATCTCCAAGGGCGACCTCCACGTAACTCGGTGGGCCAACGTTGATTCCAATTTCCAAAAATTTGTAGCTCGTATTCCTCAGATCGTAACGTCTGCTCAGTAAACGCACTGCACGATGCTTCGTACTGTGTACATACATAATGTTAAAAAGCGTTTCTTTTGTGTATAGAACGTTGAAACTTACATGTTATATTCCTTCTTCACATCATACGATGCATTGCTCTTTTTAGAGAAGTACATTTTTTCAGTCGTTCGTACAAGCAGGTATCGCAAGACTGATTGCATTCGCGTAAATTGTGACGTAATACTTCTGGAATCGATGAGAGAAGGCAGATCCTCCCCCTCTTTCCAAGAATTTCGAACATGTCGTGACACGTCTTTCTACATATTTTCTTTGTCACGAATTTATACGTACGTTCATACATACGTTTATACATACCCACATTCATTCATACGTTTATATATACATACATACGTTTATATATACGTTTATACGTACGTTTGTACGTACATACATTCATATGCTTATACATATATTTTATACGTACATTCATACAAACGTTTATACATTATAAAGGAAGGGAAAAGAAATACATAATAAATACATTAACGTATTTTTATTTAAAAAATTCTTTTGCAACCACCAGTTATATATTTTTAATACATTTTGTAAGGCGCAATTCTTAACATATTGTCCGCATCGTATAATATTAGTAACATCTAGATTAGATAAAGATTCCATGTCTTCATAAACTGCATCCAAGGTCTCGATGTACATGCGTTCTCCCTCATCGTCCAGAAGCAAGTTCCATAACCACGTTCGTTTCTCGCGCCCCTTGACATACACGACAGCATCATCTTCAAACACAGCCGTCGTAATTAGGCATTTCGCCTCGTTGTACGGGACCATCCCATTCTCCCATTGCAATTCATAGTGATAAGCAATCAACCAGGAAGCGTGGTAAAACCAACGTTCTCATAAGCTTACTCGAGAGTCCGAACGGTGTACGTTTCGAAAACGTGTACGTTTACTCGAAATCGTTGCAACAGCCAAAGTATCAATATCTCGAAAATTTGTTTACGTTTATCGACGAAATCGGTTACTTGACGTTCTCCAACAACAGAGACGTCGTTCCACCGAGCGAGGCGCGTCCAAATTCTATTTTAATCTTTAATAATATGGCATGCGACAAGCAGGATGCGGTGAGAGAATACTTTTCGATGGGTCGCCACGCGAACGTCGACTATTCTATCTCTGTCAGACGTACGTGAGGATACCTAAACATCTGATACGCGACAACGCGAACTTGCTGATCCTGTTCAAACAGGACGGTACCAATTAATACATGTACCAATTAAAACATGTTTACAACGTCATATGAATACCGATGTCGTACGACGAATTTTGTACGTTGTTCCGCGACTGTTGGCAGCAAAAATATGTATTTCTAGTGATAGACAAAGACAGTGGGCTCACAAACGGACGAAAAGGATTTAACGAGTTCGTGATACCGTAACGTGACCAGTCGTTGCCAATACTTAGCCAGAGACAAACATGGCAGTTGTGCGCGAGCGTGAAGAAATCGCGAGGAAGATCGAGAAGACGAGCGAATTGATCCGCAAGAAACGCGCTCTGAAGACCGCTAGAATCGAGGAGGGCATCGCGTTGGACAGACATTTTAAACCTCTTATCGAGCCGCTGCGACATTTCATCCCAGCGTGCGCGCGACAAAGAAAGAGTCGCGTGACGAAGCTGCAGCGTCTGCCTCTAAACATGAGAAGAAGGAGGAAGAGGAACAAGAGGAGGAGGAAGAGGGAGAAGAAGCAAACGAGACGTTCGAGCGTTCCATGACTCTGCATAAATTCAATGATCGATCACATGATCGTGCATTGCGACAACCTTCACACCGCATGCCAAAATCGTACCGATGATACAGTCATTGGAGAACGGCTTACGACACGTTGGATCAACGGCGTCCGACACTCCGGTACACTGGTCTTTACGAGTTGATTTTCAAGAGAATTCCCGACGATGCCCTCTACACGGAAGACGATATGCACAAGTACAAGAGCATGCTGTTGGTGATGAATGCGCACAAACACAAGTATGATTCGTAAGGTCGATTATTGAGCAATAGGAGATACAAGTACAAACACGTAATCGCGCCGTTGATGTCGATCACACCCAAGAAACAGAAGAAGAAATCTGGAAAGGGATTACCTCATGCAATGACATTGAACGACAACGCGATCGATTACGTGCACTGGGATGATCCCAACGAGCTGGTGGATCGTCTACAATTACTCGACGCTTCGTACCGAACAGGCAACAACGCTTACGACAACGAGATGCTGTCGATCATCGAGGAACTTCGCGAAGCTGGTCTCATTATAAATTAAATCGCGTATCCATGAAACGATTCAGTCGAGTAACATCAGTGAGAAAAAATACATTATTTTCTTGTACTCAGTGTATTACGTATCGAATCATGAAAAAGAAATCTGAGAAAAAGAGAGAGACAATTAGCTCCGAGAGACATCGACTCGTCGAGGAATTGCATGCTCCTGCGAGAAGAAATTTTCCGCGAATGCGCGTCATAGTCCGGAGATACGACGATCTGTGGCAGGCTGATGTCGTTGAGATGCGCCCATACTCGGGCTTCAACAGAGGTCACCACTACATACTCATCGATGTGTTGAGCAAATACGCGTGGGCCATATCACTCAAAAGCAAGGATGGAAGCGAGACGGCTAACGCTATCGCTGAGATCGTTCGAGAGAGTAGAAGATGTCCGAAAAATTTATAAACGGATATAGGGAAAGAGTTTTATAACGCTGATGTGCAGAAAAGCTTGAAAAAGCATGTTAATCACTATTCCACGTATTCGATGTTGAAAGCCTCAGTGGTCGAACGGTTCAATCGCACGCTCAAGAATGACATATGGAAGATGTTTACGCTCAACGGCAATTACAAGTGGATCGATGAGCTGCCGCGACTCGTGTCAGATTACAACGCGCGCAAGCATCGCACCATTGGCATGCGACCAGCCGAAGTAATTCCCGCGAAAGACTCTTGGACATGGTACAGCGCGATAAAGATCGAGGGTCCTGCAAAATTCAAAGTAGGTGATTCGCATGAGCAAGTACAAGATGATTTTTGAGTAGGGTTACACGCCAAATTGGACCACCGAGATACTTACAATCGTTAAAGTGCAGCGTAACAATCCTGTAACCTATTTACTCGAGGATTATCGAGAAAAATCCATTTGCTGGAGCGTTCTACGAGTACGAGTTGCATCGCGCTATTCATCGGACGTGTATCTCGTGGAGAAAGTACTGCGCAGGAAGGGAAACAAGGTGTACGTCAAGTGGCTGGGATTCGATGGATTGCACAATTCATGGATACACAAAAACAATGTTATTTGATAAAATTTTAATTCATAAATTTTATTTCTACACCTAAAAAATATATCAATATACATAAGTATATAAACGTATATTTTTATTACTTCCATTCATCTTTGTTTTGCAGTATACAGATATAAAACACTCATATAAATGTAGGATACATAAAACGAAAATAATACATAATAAAAGGTACTACATAAAACATAATAATAATATTTATATAAATGTAAAAAAATGCATTACGTGTAAATTATAATGATAATAGTACATAATAGTAACATGTACATTGTAAGAAAATAATAAAAATGTAGAAAAAACATACACGAAGTACAAATGAAGATAATACATAAAGCATAATAGTAATACATATATACTGTATGAAAGTATTTAAAAAAATGTAAAAAACATAATAGTAATATAAATATTGATACATATATATATATATATGGGAGTACAAATTAGTTCGGTTCGTTTTCCAAAAGATGACTCCGGCTGTTGTGAATATGTGGGAATAAGTGACTCAATGGATAAGTCAGATTCTTTAGACAAGCCTACGCTTGTCGTGTGATGTGATATAGAAAATAATAATCGAGACTTTATTTATAACTGGTAAAAATAATCTTTATTTTACAAGCACAAATTAATATGACCGTACAAGATGAACGCCTTTATCGATCTGTTGATAGAATTTTTTTTTTTATTATTTTTACGCTGCTAGGCAACTTGCTACCTACAAAATCCTTAAACTTTCTACACTCGCTGCGCTAGTGAGGTATTAAGAATTCCCCACATACTCCCCCCCGAGTGACAACGAATCCGGCACTTAGGTCTACCTTATAAAATATATACAACGTGTCATACAAAATATTTTATAAGTGTCTGACTAAAGTTAATTACATTTTGTCGTTGGGAAGATTTATTAAAATTATATGGCGAAACCTTCCTCTTCGGGCGCGCATACGTTCTCAAAGTTGATCGCTCGTTGCTGGACGAATTGGCTGCTTGCCCTGCTTCTAGAACCGCACTACACAAATCATCGCGTATGCCATACGCTGGCTTCAAATTCTCAACTGATACACTGCGCTGTGCACCATTAACTTCAATATCGAAAACTCGATCCGAAACACGATTTATAACCTTGTTAGGGCCGGTATAGGGACGCTCTAATGCTCTCTTGGTACCGCCCACCCGTAGAAAAACATGGGAACATGAATATAAATTTTTAAATACGAATGCGCGTTTCTTGTGCTTATGCTCTATTGAGATTGGCTTAACTTTGCGCATATGCTCGCGGAACTCCTCTATGAAAATTTGCGGATTAGGAGTGAAGTCGTCCGGCAGTATAAATTCTCCGGGGACGCGCAGCGTCGTTCCATAAACAAATTCCGCAGGCGATGTCAAGGCGGACATGAGTACGCAGACCTAATAATACGGTCGAAAGTACTCGTGACCAACCTTCATTAGCATGACACATAATAACAGCTTTTAAGCTTCTATGCCACCGCTCGATCATACTGTTCGAAGCGGGATGATACGCCGTGGTACGAATTCGTCGACAGCCGATCAGCTGAAGAAGTGCTGTAAAAAGTTGCGCTTCAAACTGGCTACCTTGATCAGTAGTTATCGTTTTGGGTGCTCCAAAATTTGCTACCCAGTTGTCGTAAAACGCGCGTGCCACTGTAATGGCTTCAATGTCTTTCACAGGTATTGCTACTGGCCAACGCGAAAATCTATCAATCATCGTCACACAATATCTGTACCCGTCCGACTCAGGCAAGGAACCTATTAGATCCATGTGAACGTGCTCGAAACGCCCGTCGGGTGCGACAAATTTTTCAGGATGTAATTGAACGTGTCGGATTATTTTTGACTGCTGACAGTCAAGACAATTCTTACACCATTTTGTAATATCACGATGCATGTTAGGCCACACATACCGTTGACGGATTACCCGATCAGTGAGCCTTTAGGGCCCGGATGAGCCGCGTCATGGAACAAATGAAAAACGCGATCTCGTAAAGATGCTGATACATAGGGACGGATTGCCTCGCCGGTCATTTCGCAGTAAAGTGTAGTATGCGTCGGCCTCCATTGAATTCGCTTCATAGAAAGCGGAAAATCAGGAGATTCGCGAATAGACCGTAGTTCCTCGTCTTGATCTTGTTGCTGTGCAAGCTCATTAAGTTCGATCTCGGCAGGTAAACGAATGGCTTCGATGCGGGAAAGGGAATCCGCCACAATATTATCTTTGCCCGATAGGTATTCGATACGCGTAGTGAACTGTGAGATGAACGAAAGTTGTCTCTGTTGCCGAGGTGATGCTTTTTCGGAACGTTGCATAAACGCGTAGATGAGAGGCTTGTGATCGGTCACAATCTTGAAATTTCGCCCTTCGAGGAAATAACGAAAATATTTGATTGCCTCGGCGATCGCCGTAAGCTCCCGATCGTACGCGCTGTAGTTCTGTTGCGCCGAATTTAATTTGCGCGAAAAGAATGCGAGCGGTTTCCATGAGTCGTCTAAACGTTGTTCGAGGGCGGCCCCGATGGCGAAATCTGACGCGTCACAAACGAGACGCGTCTCGGCTGCGTCGGAGGGGTGAGAGAGTATAGTCGCGTTGGCCAGACTCTCCTTGCACTCATTAAACGCTTCTTCAGCCACCGGCGTCCATATGATTAGACGTTTGTCGTTTTTGCGTGAATCGCGAAGGTACTCATTTAATGGTGCCTGAACGATAGCTGCATTATGTAGTAATTTATGATAAAAGTTGACAAGCCCAAGAAAACGACGCAATTCGACTATAGTGTTAGGCCTTGGAAACTCGCGAATAGCCTGAATCTTTTCGAGTGTTGGTTTACACCCTTTGCTGTTAATCGTAAAAAGGAGTTCTAATTCTTGCTTGCCGAACTCGCATTTATTTACATTGAGTCGTAAATAAAACTTTTTTAATCAATCGCTGTAACACTATGCGTAAGTGAGCTTCGTGCTCTTCAAGAGACGTCGACGCTATGAGTATGTCGTCGATGAATGCAAACACAAATTCCAGGTCGCCTAGAGCGCGGAAGATTTGACGCTGAAATGTTTGACTCGCGTTTCTAAGACCGAATGTCATGAATTTATATTCGAACAACCCGAAGGACGTAACGACAGCCGTTTTCGGAATATCTTCCGGCGCCACTGGAATTTGATTGTATGTCTGATACAGATCTAGCTTAGAAAAAAATGACTTTCCCACGCAGGTTGGAGGAGCAATCGTGCAAATGCAGTACGGGAAATTTATCCGGCACGGTAATTGCGTTAAGACGACGGTAATCGCCGCAGATCCTCCATGATTCGTCTTTTGTCGGTACCATGTGAATGGGATTTGCCCATGAACTACTGGACGGATGGCAAATACCGGCTTTGACTAGCCGTTGAAATTCAGCCTTTGCCGCTTTTAATTTTTCCGGACTTAATCGCCTGGGGCGCTCAGCTACCGGCGGACCCGTGGTAATGATATGATGACGAACATCGCTACTGCAATTCGGAGTTACCTGTTCTAAACCGGTGACTTCCGGAAATTCAGATAAGATATTCGCGAATTTCGTACTGGGTTTGATCGTGCTAATGGCACCGCTGTGGTACCGATTTGACAATGCCCGACACGTACACATTATTTTGTGAATCGATGAGTCTACGACCTTTAAGGTCCGGAAGGAGACCGTAATGTGCAATCAGGTCGGTCCCAATAATCGGAACTGATGCTACGCAGAAATTCCATGTGATCGGGCGTAGCCCTAAATGTAGCGTTCGGAACGACTCCCCATATGTATCTATACGCGTATTGTTTGCTGCGTAAAGTTTGAAATTGGTCGGAGTTTTATTCTTCGCGTAAGTGCTGGGAAGCAGCGAAATTTCCGCCTCCGCCATCTACAAAGAATAACTCTCGCGTAATCCGGCAAAACAGGAAAATAGATCCTCCGCGCTTTTCTTCACGAGGTCAATTGCACGAACGTCAATTAACGATTTCTCCATTATTGACAGATTAGCATTGAGCGATCGAAATTTTTATAGCACGCGCGTAAGCGGCCTTAATATTTAAGGCCGTTAGGAAGTACTGATTGTTCGCGAGCTTCGTCACGTATAGTCATGGCTCCTCCCACCAACGAGGAATTGCAGGAGTAAGTGATGCAGCTGCAAGCGATGCTTCGGCAGATGCAGGGCAATGTGGTCGGCAATGTCGCGCGCAATTCATATAGGGTTCCGAAAATTCCGCCGTTCTTATTAGGAGTGTGAATAAGTTCTCGCTGTTTCACCATCAGATGCGATATAAAAAGTTTGTGTGTATAATTAAAGATGATGACGCCTCTATATTGAAGTTCTATAACTTATGTTTAAAATCAGTGTGTGTCTTTCCTTTAACCTATAAAGAACATTTTCTTTTCGTACCATAAAACATGTCAAATTTCGTGCCAAATAAACCGTTTTTGCGGGGAATTTTACTGCACTATTTTATTCAGAAGAAATCTGCAGCTGAAGCGCATAGAATTCTTGTAGAAACCTATGGTGATCATGCTTTGTCGGAAAGAACATGCAGAGATTGGTTTAACCGATTTAAAAATGGTGATTTTAATCTTCAAGATAGAGAACACAGTGGTGCATCAAAAAAGTTTCGAGACGAAGAACTGGAAACATTACTTGATCAAGATCCATGTCAGACGCAATCCGACATTGTAAAATTATTAGGAGTTGATCGAACAGTTTCAAAACGTCTGTGAGCATTAGGAATGATACAAAAGGAAGGATCTTGGGTGCCGTACGAACTGAAGCCGAGAGATATCGAACGGCGTATTGTCACGTGTGAACAGCTACTTCAATGACAAAAAAGGAAAGGTTTTTTACATCCTATTGTCACTGGTGATGAAAAGTGGATATACTACAGTAATCCGAAGCGTAAGAAATCTTGGGTTAAGCCCGGCGAAGCAGTAGCATCAACGCCAAAGCGGAATATACACGGTTCCAAGCTCATGCTCTGCATTTGGTGGGATCAGCTAGGGGTAGTGTACTACGAGCTGCTCCAACCCAACCAAACCATCACAGGAGATCTCTATCGACGACAATTGATGCGTTTGAGCCGAGCATTAAAAGAAAAACGGCCGCAATATGAGCAAAGACACGATAAGGTTATTTTGCTGCTCGGCCGCATGTCGCGGCACCGGTCAAAACATACCTGGAAACGCTGAAGTGGGAGGTCCTACCCCACCCGCCGTATTCACCAGACATTGCGCCTTCTGATTACCATCTATTTCGATCGATGACGCACGGCCTGTCTGAGCAGCAGTTCTCATCATACGAAAATATCAAGAATTGGATCGATTCGTGGATAGCCGCAAAAGAAGTGTCGTTTTTTCGACGTGGAATTCAAATGCTGCCAGAAAGATGGGACAAAGTTGTCTCCAGCGATGGGCAATACTTTAATTGACTTGTTCTTTTATTATTTTTTTTATAAAAGATTTATTTTCACAAAAAAACGGCGAGAACTTATTCACTCTCCCGAGGCCGCTCAAATCACAGAGCAAAAGACTAAGGCGCATCACGTGATTATGTCTCTGGACGCAGAAGCCATCGCGTGCCGCAGAGATCTCATCGCGGAGCCCGATGTGAATGAACCAAATTAAAAACAGCGTATTATCGAAAATTTTTCAGCGTCAGTAGAAAGTCAACTGCGACAATTAATAAAAGGCCAAGTGCTTACGTCAGGGAAATCATCGCAGATCCTCAGTCGACTTCGTAACTTGAACTCTGACAAACGATGTGACGACGCCGTAATAAAAACTGTGTTCTTTGAACACTTATCACCGCACATTAGGAGCATTCTTGCGACTACCGAAAGCACGGATCTGGACAAATTAGCCAAAATGGCGGATAAAATAGTTGAGACCGTGGATGATTCTGCGCAGTGTGCCGCCGCTTCATCGTCAGAGTCTAAGTCGTCCGACTTAGAAGCTAGGATCGATGGTCTGGCTGCTGATATTGCTACCCTCGCGGCTGAGGTCAAGCGATACAGCAGATCTCAGACGAGAGACAAGGCAAATAAAAATCGTAAGCGTTCCAAAAGCAGAAACTCTCATGTCTGCTGGCCGCATCGTACTTTCGGGAAACAAGCGCGAGTCTGTAAGGGAACTGAAAAATTCCCGTGCCCTTGGCCAAAGCCCAAGGTTTTAACGGACGGAAAGACGGGGGAATAGAACTCGTCTGCCACCGAGGAGACAGGTATGGCGGGCGTCGATTCTTCTGTCCGTCTCCACATCCGCGATCGAGTCACCGGAGAGTTATTCTTTGTAGATGGCGGAGGCGGAAATTTCGCTGCTTCCCAGCACTTACGCGAAGAATAAAACTCCGACCAATTTCAAACTTTACGCAGCAAACAATACGCGTATAGATACATATGGGGAGTCGTTCCGAACGCTACATTTAGGGCTACGCCCGATCACATGGAATTTCTGCGTAGCATCAGTTCCGATTATTGGGACCGACCTGATTGCACATTACGGTCTCCTTCCGGACCTTAAAGGTCGTAGACTCATCGATTCACAAAATAATGTGTACGTGTCGGGCATTGTCAAATCGGTACCACAGCGGTGCCATTAGCACGATCAAACCCAGTACGAAATTCGCGAATATCTTATCTGAATTTCCGGAGGTCACCGGTTTAGAACAGGTAACTCCGAATTGCAGTAGCGATGTTCGTCATCATATCATTACCACGGGTCCGCCGGTAGCTGAGCGCCCCAGGCGATTAAGTCCGGAAAAATTAAAAGCGGCAAAGGCTGAATTTCAACGGCTAGTCAAAGCCGGTATTTGCCATCCGTCCAGTAGTTCATGGGCAAATCCCATTCACATGGTACCGACAAAAGACGAATCATGGAGGATCTGCGGCGATTACCGTCGTCTTAACGCAATTACCGTGCCGGATAAATTTCCCGTACTGCATTTGCACGATTGCTCCTCCAACCTGCGTGGGAAAGTCATTTTTTTCTAAGCTAGATCTGTATCAGACATACAATCAAATTCCAGTGGCGCCGGAAGATATTCCGAAAACGGCTGTCGTTACGTCCTTCGGGTTGTTCGAATATAAATTCATGACATTCGGTCTTAGAAACGCGAGTCAAACATTTCAGCGTCAAATCTTCCGCGCTCTAGGCGACCTGGAATTTGTGTTTGCATTCATCGACGACATACTCATAGCGTCGACGTCTCTTGAAGAGCACGAAGCTCACTTACGCATAGTGTTACAGCGATTGATTAAAAAAGTTTTATTTACGACTCAATGTAAATAAATGCGAGTTCGGCAAGCAAGAATTAGAACTCCTTTTTACGATTAACAGCAAAGGGTGTAAACCAACACTCGAAAAGATTCAGGCTATTCGCGAGTTTCCAAGGCCTAACACTATAGTCGAATTGCGTCGTTTTCTTGGGCTTGTCAACTTTTATCATAAATTACTACATAATGCAGCTATCGTTCAGGCACCATTAAATGAGTACCTTCGCGATTCACGCAAAAACGACAAACGTCTAATCATATGGACGCCGGTGGCTGAAGAAGCGTTTAATGAGTGCAAGGAGAGTCTGGCCAACGCGACTATACTCTCTCACCCCTCCGACGCAGCCGAGACGCGTCTCGTTTGTGACGCGTCAGATTTCGCCATCGGGGCCGCCCTCGAACAACGTTTAGACGACTCATGGAAACCGCTCGCATTCTTTTCGCGCAAATTAAATTCGGCGCAACAGAACTACAGCGCGTACGATCGGGAGCTTACGGCGATCGCCGAGGCAATCAAATATTTTCGTTATTTCCTCGAAGGGCGAAATTTCAAGATTGTGACCGATCACAAGCCTCTCATCTACGCGTTTATGCAACGTTCCGAAAAAGCATCACCTCGGCAACAGAGACAACTTTCGTTCATCTCACAGTTCACTACGCGTATCGAATACCTATCGGGCAAAGATAATATTGTGGCGGATTCCCTTTCCCGCATCGAAGCCATTCGTTTACCTGCCGAGATCGAACTTAATGAGCTTGCACAGCAACAAGATCAAGACGAGGAACTACGGTCTATTCGCGAATCTCCTGATTTTCCGCTTTCTATGAAGCGAATTCAATGGAGGCCGACGCATACTACACTTTACTGCGAAATGACCGGCGAGGCAATCCGTCCCTATGTATCAGCATCTTTACGAGATCGCGTTTTTCATTTGTTCCATGACGCGGCTCATCCGGGCCCTAAAGGCTCACTGATCGGGTAATCCGTCAACGGTATGTGTGGCCTAACATGCATCGTGATATTACAAAATGGTGTAAGAATTGTCTTGACTGTCAGCAGTCAAAAATAATCCGACACGTTCAATTACATCCTGAAAAATTTGTCGCACCCGACGGGCGTTTCGAGCACGTTCACATGGATCTAATAGGTTCCTTGCCTGAGTCGGACGGGTACAGATATTGTGTGACGATGATTGATAGATTTTCGCGTTGGCCAGTAGCAATACCTGTGAAAGACATTGAAGCCATTACAGTGGCACGCGCGTTTTACGACAACTGGGTAGCAAATTTTGGAGCACCCAAAACGATAACTACTGATCAAGGTAGCCAGTTTGAAGCGCAACTTTTTACAGCACTTCTTCAGCTGATCGGCTGTCGACGAATTCGTACCACGGCGTATCATCCCGCTTCGAACAGTATGATCGAGCGGTGGCATAGAAGCTTAAAAGCTGTTATTATGTGTCATGCTAATGAAGGTTGGTCACGAGTACTTTCGACCGTATTATTAGGTCTGCGTACTCATGTCCGCCTTGACATCGCCTGCGGAATTTGTTTATGGAACGACGCTGCGCGTCCCCGGAGAATTTATACTGCCGGACGACTTCACTCCTAATCCGCAAATTTTCATAGAGGAGTTCCGCGAGCATATGCGCAAAGTTAAGCCAATCTCAATAGAGCATAAGCACAAGAAACGCGCATTCGTATTTAAAAATTTATATTCATGTTCCCATGTTTTTCTACGGGTGGGCGGTACCAAGAGAGCATTAGAGCGTCCCTATATCGGCCCTAACAAGGTTATAAATCGTGTTTCGGATCGAGTTTTCGATATTGAAGTTAATGGTGCACAGCGCAGTGTATCAGTTGAGAATTTGAAGCCAGCGTATGGCATACGCGATGATTTGTGTAGTGCGGTTCTAGAAGCAGGGCAAGCAGCCAATTCGTCCAGCAACGAGCGATCAACTTTGAGAACGTATGCGCGCCCGAAGAGGAAGGTTTCGCCATATAATTTTAATAAATCTTCCCAACGACAAAATGTAATTAACTTTAGTCAGACACTTATAAAATATTTTGTATGACACTTTGTATATATTTTATAAGGTAGACCTAAGTGCCGGATTCGTTGTCACTCGGGGGGGGGAGTATGTGGGGAATTCCCACATTGGTGACCCCGACGTGATCTGAACACGCAAGAATAAGTGACTCAATGGATAAGTCAGATTCTCTAGACAAGCCCACGCTTGTCGTGTGATGTGATATAGAAAATAATGATAGAGACTTTATTTATAACTGGTAATAATAATCTTTATTTCACGAGCAAGTTAATATGACCGTACAAGAAGAACGCTTTTATCGATCTGTTGATATAATTTTTTTTTTTTTATTATTTTTACGCTGCTAGGCAACTTGCTACCTACATAATCCTTAAGCTTTCTACACTCGCTGCGCTAGTGAGGTATTAAGAATTCCCCACAAATAATTCATAGAGACAGCTGATTTTGGCATTTTCAGAGAGGTTAGACATCTGCTAATAATATTCAGTTTATATCGTTTTGAGTTTCATGCAAAAATCTTGATTTTTACTATGTTTGAAATGTCGAATTTTGTGTTAACCAAGCAGTATTTGCGGGAGGTTCTAATTTTCTGCTTTTATTGGAAGAAAAGTGCAGCTGAAGCTCATCTAATGCTTGTCGAAATTTATGGTGACACTGTTCCAACTGATAAATCATGTAGGGAATGGTTTCGATGTTTCAAGGATGGAGATTTCAGCGTTGAAGACAAGCCTCGCTCTGGACAGCCAAAAAAATTCGATGACAAAGAATTTGAGGTATTACTCGAAGAAGATCAGAGTCAAACGCAAGAGGAGCTTGCAGAATCATTGAGAATAACTCAACAAATCGTTTCTGCACGATTTAGAGCCATAATTTAAAAATAAGGAAATTGGATGCTTTATGAATTGAAACCGAGAGACGTTGAAAGGCGATTTTTCACTTGCGAACAGCTGATTCAAAGACAATAAAAGAAAGATTTTTTGCATCGGATTATGATTGGAGATGAGAAGTGGATATCCTACGGACAATCCCAAGAAGAAAAAATACTACGCTAAGCCCGGTCAATCGTTCCATCGATCTCAACACCAAAGCCGAACATTCATGATTCTTGCTCTGTATCTGGTAGAACCAAAAGAGTGTTGTTTACTGAAACTTGAGCTGCTGAAACCTGGCGATTCCATTACAGGCGATCGATATCGGCTACAATTGATTCGTTTGAGCCATGCATTGCGAGAAAAACGGCCGGAATACGAGCAAAGACATAATAAAGTTATTTTCTGCATGACAACGCTCGACCTCATGTCGCAAAAGTTGTCAAAAAATATTTAGAAACGCTCAAATGGAATGTTTTACCGCACCCGCCGTATTCTTCGGACATTGCTCCTTCTGATTGCTGGTTATTCCGATGGATGCAGCATGATTTGGCAAGTCACTGGCTCACTTGTTTCGCAGAAATCGAAAATTGGCTCCAAAATTGGATCGCCTCCAAAAACGAGTCATTTTTTCGAGATAGAATTCAAAAATTGCCTGAGAGATGGGAAAATGTAATAGCCAGCGATGGACAATACTTTAATTAATTTATTCATTCATTTTGTTTTGAAATAAATGCATTTTTGAACACAAAAAAACGGACCGAACTAATTTGTACTCCCAATATATTGTATATATATATATATTACAAAGGTATCCGTACCCACGGTAATGTCTCCGTCGAGTCTGGTACGACGTATCATTTGTTGTCGTATGGACTCTGAGCGATTTTCGATTCGAATATCATGTACACATCGTGCAGTTTAGATCGTATACACGATTGACGACGAGTCATTTCAATCTCTTCGTTCAACCACCGCGTGTAATCTTCGAACATTATCGTTCACGCTACGACGTTACTCTTTACGCCTTTCGCTTTTTTAGTTTCTCTCTTGCCATCCATCCTCACTGCGTACATCTTCGCTTTGAGATCAACGAATTCGATCATTATCACACCATTATTTTCATCCTTTATCAGACCGGTTACTTTTTTGTTCACGAGAGGCATACCGTACGCGTTGTCCATCGGATAATCACTTGTGTCGAATCTAACGACATCGCGTTTCATAGTCTCGTAAACATCCTCGCACTCGACGCAGTATACAAGACTGTCCATGTCGGTGTATATAATTTTACATTTGTCGCGAAACAGTGGTAACATACACTCGTGATGAAATTCGTACAAGCAGACTTTGGATATGTCGAGTATACACATACCCATGTAAATCGGCTTGTTGAACTTCACCTCGAGTTTGCGCATTTCGGCGGCGATCAAATTTTCCGCAAAGACGCGAAAATTTCACACTACTGCTGTGGAAATTCGGTTTTGCGATTATTGCCTCTGCGCCGTACCGTCCGTCCCATTTTGTTAATAATTTTACGTTAACGTGGTTGCACCTATTCTCCATAGTTTTACTAAATACCGCGTTGTTCATTAATTTATATAAATTTTTCTCGAAATCGTTTTTAGTGCGAGTTCTGACGAAGCGTGATGAGTAAATTACTGCAGGTTGCGGTAGTGAATGACGTAACACTGTTTATCGTACAGCGTCGCTAGAAATTTAGCCTCGCGCTTGCCGGGCGGCTTATCGCGCGTCGGACAGAACGGCAAGTCGTAGATGTTATGGATACTCGAGATCAACTTCGAGAATGTAACAGGTGAATCCAGAGCGATCACGCTCATATCAAAGTTTGCAGCGTCTTCGAAATTCGGCGTATGGCAATGGTTGACATCGCTCATCCGTGTAAATTGTTTACCTTGTAATACAGCAAGTACGACGACGATTTCGATGAGTCATACGAACGCATGTTGTTATTAGCCTGCACATATCTGCTTGAACATTGATTAAACCACTGCGTATACTGCGCTCGATGAACATAATCATATTGATGTCGGTGAGTAACTCAAATCTTATACGCGTATGTTTTAGCATCGCATCCCACGTGAAACCAGGCAGTGTATAGTAATGCGTGGAATCGAGACCGTAATTCGCGACACAACTTTCGCGGAAATTTTCGAAAATGTCAATAACAAGACATCGGTTTTCAAATACAGATCACTGTACTCGCCGAGTGTTTTAATGAAGAATCGCTTCCAGACGTTTGCGGCGTGAGCGTAATCGCTCTCGGATATTGTATCGCCCATTAACGAACTGAAAAATGATTCGCGCAAATGGTAAGCGCATGTCCTGCAATTTTTCGACGCAGTCAATGTATTCGTACGGAAAGACACTTTTACAAGTCAATAATTCAAATTTCTTCATCCGATAGTGTTGAAAATTTGGAACGTACGATTTTTAATTTGTCTCTGCTTAGAAATGACGCCAATTTATCGAAGCTTGTATTTAGAAATTTGAAAGAATCGATGAATCGTAATTTTATGCATTTTCGCGAATCTGCTCTCGGCGGTATCTTGAATAGTCTTTAGTGAACGAAATATATTTTTCTTTAGTTATCGGTACCACATCTACATGTCCTTCGTATGCAGTAGCAATTTTTTTAATTATAAAGTGCGCGTCGTAGCCCGAAAAACGATCGGAATATAAAACGAATTTTTATAATTAAGATTGCAATTTGCATGCGCTGGATCACGGAATTTACCGGTGAGATGACAGTGATCGCGGATCCGCGTATCGTCCGGCGCGAACAGTTTCTCGTAAATATGACAACGCGTCGCACTACGGTACGCTTCCAATTGTTCTTTCGACAACGTTTCCATAGATACATTGGCGGATACGATATTTTTCACTTGATGCGCCAAATCGTTGAGTTGTCGCGCGAACCAATATGATGATAATGCAATAATCGTTGTACGAACATTGCACGTAGTATCCTATACTAAATACCTCATGCCGTTAATACGTGTACGACGACGCATCTTCCCTATTAAGTTCCATCTTCCGTAGAACGCACTTCAAGTCAGCGTAGACGATGAATGGGACGCGCTGCTTATTGCAGTGGTTCTCAAATTCGAGCCATTTGTCGTCCACGCTCAGCAGTCGGATAGCGGAGTCATTGATCTTCTCGCAATCCATTACATGCGACTGCAAATTTTCGTTCGTACTGAAGTAGTGCAAGCATCTGAAAAAAAACAAAAAAATTATAACTATTACCATTATTTTATTAGTAAAACGGAAAATTATAATTTTTTCATGTATATTTACCGATCGCAGAAAAATTTCTTGTTCTTTTTCCCACTAATCTGCGAGCTCACGAGACGGGATAAATTTTTTATCCACGCAAAATGTCCAATATTGTCATTGCGTGGATCTTGCACGTACAGCACATTGACATGTTTCTCCTTCTTTTCATTGGGAAGTCGCAGAGGAACGACTTGTTTATTCTTGATGCCGTACACGTTGATCGACACCGCGTTCAATCGTTCGAATTTATAAATGTCTTTTAAAGTCATTGAAAACTCAATGTTTGTGAGATTCAATCTGTCATATAATACGGATACAAGGATTCCTGATCCGTATACTTTTCAGCCGGGTACAGCGCGACGACCACCAACCACGCGAAGCACGCATTGTCCGTCGTACGCACACTGATCACCGCTCGTTTCATCGTTATTTTCCACGGCACTTTGGTATGACATCCCGTGCGCTTGAAAAAATGGGATTTAATTTGTTTACATTGATAGTCAAATTCACTATACGTGACAATGCCCACCCGCTGTCGCGTTCCTGGAACTCTTCGAGCGATGCTAGAATAAACTCGATGACACGCTGCTCGTACCACTCGCGCAAATCGGTGTATCAGTATATCTTGCTGTTCTTTGTAATTATGCTCTTATTAGCACGTTTATTATTCGTCGCGAACTCATCGTTGAAGGCGATGTTCATTTTTACGCTACCGTGTCTTTCTACAGCGTCTCGCACACGCTCGAACACTATTTCTTTCGCGTCTTCCAAAAACCGCCGCGGCTCAATGTGATTAGAGTTTATCACAGCACCTGTCAATATACATATAGCTTTCAAACGCGGCGTCGATCTTTCGCCAGAAGAGAGATCTTTCGTCGCGACTCGCGTACTCGCCACTCATGTACTCGCTACCAACGTGTACGAAACGTCGCTCCAATTGCATTTTTACACTCGCGAGTCGCGCGATCCTCGCCACCAAGGATTGTATGTGTCCAACAGCGAGACGCGGACGCTTGGCACGACGAAGTTCTTCGAGCCGCTCGATGCACTCATCGCATCGTTGCAGCCATGCAAAACACCAGAGTAGCGATCTGGCCGCACTGCTCCGATAATTTGCGTTCCATTCGCTCATGGTTTTCCATGTTTTTTTTTCATAGTCTTTAGATAACGTCGCACTTTTACATGGAGCACTTGTATGTGATTCGTTCACATACGTTGCAGCACCACTTTACATTTAGAATTTCATAGTGTTTTCACTTTAGTATTATGTTCGTCTACTAAGGTGCACTCTTCATAAAGATGGCATAATTGATTACACATATACTTATCGTACAGGTCGCGAAAAACTTTTTGAGCAGGATTTTCCTCGCGGTCGTAGTATGGCATCACTAACTTGTTCGTTATCATAACCACCACCGCGGAAATCTCAATATGCCTGCAGCTATATTGAATCTTTTTTTCATTGAGTGATAACACTGTTTCTTTATTAAACCGAAAGCTTTGTATCAAAATCTCTCTTCGAAGTCAATGTGCACCGTTTCATCTCTTAACCGTCCGAATCAATATTCCTTCTTATCATCGTTATCGTCATTGATGATGACTTCCTGCTTTGCACCACGTGTATCTATTTTTCGATTGCGTAGGAAATGCACCGGCGATATTCGCACATCTTTGTCTCTCTTTCGCGGATCACAGTCTTCAAGCACACTTTTCGTGTTCATTTTCGTTCACAATAGTTTCTTCAATGTATACAGAGTGGGCACGTGCTGCACGAGAATATAATGTACAAAGGCCCTCTGCAATTCTTGCATGACCTGCCGTCTAGCCTACCAAAAGAACCGGTCTCATACTTCTTGAGGAGATACATTCCTCCTTCGTCAATGTCAGTTATACGAATCATGCATAATGTACATACGGTTAAAACACCACCCATTGTAAAATAACTGTGGATCATGCAGTGCTTAGTACGAGTGTTCAACGTATGGATTTCTGGAGATGAATTTTTCTACGAGATCTATTTCGTACTCACTTATATCACTAGCACATCCAGTATCGTCGAATAGTATTCTTCATCGGATGAATCTTCGTTCATTATCTCCTCAAAATCTATATCCATTTCGTCAAACACTTCGAACACTTCGTCTCTAATATTCGCGAACTGTTCCTTATCCAAGTTTCTAATATACTCGGCTATGTCGACTTTGTTCTCATCATTTCCGATATTTTCGAATTTTACATCATCCATGTCCTCAACGTCCGCACGATGGTCAGCTATACTTTTCGCATTAGACTTATTGTGATCAATTCGGTAATCTTACAAGGCGCTAACTGAGGTGCCGCGCGCTTCCCAGATAACACAGGATATTTTATTTGGACATACATTTTAAATTCAATTTATGTTCATACGTCCATGGACATAAATGGGACTTAAATTGAATGTAAAACTTCCAATAGTTGCAAAATAAACAAATATATTATATGTAGTCACCAAAATCCGGACAAATCGAACAATTTCTTTAAACAAAATGTTTTTAATGAAAAATTAAATATTATAAAAAATTTTACACTTGAAGGATCCCTGTAGAGTACAATTATTCGATGTATCTCCCATATCTTGAATGATGACCTCTATTCTCGGTCTGAAGCGTTTGCACGCATGTTGTAATGTAGCGCTGTCCGACGAATGTTGCCTCAATAGCGGTCCTTAATGACGTCACATTGGGATGCAAAGAACTTGTTTGTGACTTTCAACTACGCTCCATACGTAGTAGTTCAAGGGATTTAAATCTGGGCTATTGGTAGGTCAGAATTCCTTGGACCAAAACATATCGACATTGTCTGAAAACCAATTTTGAATCAAATGACTCGTATGAGCCGGTGCACCGTCCTGCTGAAAAACATATGGCCTTCCGGACGTCACAGTTTCCATTCACGGCTTCACTATATCCAGCAGAACGTGCAACGATTGCCCTGGGTCATCAATGCTTGAGCCCTTTCAATGACTGCGGGTGTCTTCAAGGTGCGTATTTTTGCCTCTTCTCTTGAGGCATTGTGTTCTTGGTTCTTCGTTTTTCGAAAAGGGGAGGGGGGAGAGTTTGGCTTCGCCACAATACCTCTGTCCCCAATCCCCGCATTTATCCTCCGTCCTGCGGAAAAACCACGGCTCAAAAGCATGCGAGGCGGTCTTCTTAAAAAAAAATCTTCTGATGTCTCTCTGTCCCACCGTTGAGGTTGCCGATGAATTTCTCTTCGAAGTCACCGTCAAATTCTCAAATCCTTCTTTCCTCCTTCGAAATTGCTGCCGAACGAACTCACATCATGCATTACTCGAATTCTATAACTGAAATTAATTATTGCGTAATTTAAACTGTACATGTATATAATTAAACATAGACATACTTCCCATAAAAAAATACTACGGCTCTGATTTCTACATACACGATTACTACATCTTATTTATCTACCTTTTACTTCATTTTATTTTTCTACCTATTCATTCATTTTTTTTATACGCCTCTCAATATAAGACGCTAACCTGTCTGAGTGTACTACTTTATTTTTGCATTTGTTCGATCTGCGAATACACGACGTCGCTTAATTTCTTTACTATGCAATATATGCTTCCCAATTACCCTGCAATTTTGGAGTTCTTTCCTTACTTCTTCGAGGATTATACAGCTAAACTTTCCTCGAAATAGATTTGCCTATCCTTTTGATCTTACCAAGTCTTCTTTTGTGAAAATTTTGATATTGACATCACTTTCTTACACTTTCATGGATCTCTCCAGCTTCTTTTTTACTTTCCCCATATCCTTCTAGAGAGTCAATCTTCTCAGTCTCAGGAGGCCATGTAATAAATCAATGCACAAACAGAGGTCTTGAGCAAATTACAGTTCTGCTGGAGTCATTCCAGTAGTTTCATGCTTGGAAGATCTGTACGCCAACAGATATAACGGAATCCACCGATCTCAATCTTTTTTAGTTTTCCGAGACGTACTTTGCCAAGTAATTCAGAATAGTACGATGTTGTCGTTCCATTTACCCGTCTAACTGAGGATGCAAAGCAGTCGTCCTCATCTTTTTAATTCCTAACAGGCGTGACAACTCACGAAAAACTCTCGATTCGAAGTTCCTTCCTTGATCAGTACGGACCTCTAAGAGAACTCCGTGCCAGGAAATAATTTGATTTAAGAAGATTTTTGCAATAACTCTAGACCTTACATTCTTTAGGGGAAAAGCTTCTACTCACTTACAATGAACACAACCAATAGTCCTCCTCCGATTTAAATGAGCTTTTAGTATGTTCTATGGACAAAAATAGAAGGTACATATTTTTTTATATCTGCTGAGTCAAAGGCTGAAAATCGTAAAGGGGAAAACTCCCTTGGAAAACTCCCTGAAAACCTCCCTTGAAAAAAATCGGTCTTTTTCTTTCGAAGCGAATATCTTCGAAACAATAAGAGATAGAAAAAATTTTTCAGAATAAAAATTGAACTTTGATTGACTTCAAGAGTACTTTAGAACTGTAATAAAAAAATTTTTTTAATTATTTATTTATTGTACACCCCCACTCTCACATTTTCAAAAATTTTTTAATTTTTATTATTTTTTAATTTTTATTATTTTCGAAAATGAAAGAGCATTTTACACTCTAAAAATAACTATGTGTATTAAAATCACATTTGTTAAGATTCCCGTATGTATTCGCCATATGTATTCGTCTCATACCGCGTTGGCTGCGCGAAATAGCGATAAAGGCAAATACCACACAATTCGTCACAGTGCAGTATCAGTACAGCAATGACTATTAAAATAAATTTTTTAAATAATAATAATAATAACAATAATAATAATAATAATAGTACCACAATGATAGTGACTCTGTTAAATTGCTAAAATTAGTCAAATACTTTTAAATATAAAAAATATATAAAAGAATGTACGAAATATTTTGGACAATCAAAAATAAAGCACAAATAAAGAAATTATTACGTTTAAAAGGATTATGCCTAGTTTTAGAGAGGAATTTGAATCCCGGATAAACAATTTTGAGACATGTCTAAAATTTTAAGGTATCAAAGGAGAATCAAAAATTTCATAAACCCAACTTTATAGGAGAGGTTTTCTGAATGCTAGAAAGTTCGCTATTATGACCATTTACGTCCGGTACCTCCTGGCGGGGATGGCGGTAATAGATACCAAAAACATTGAAGTAATAAAATTATTTTTTACAGTTCATTAATTCGACTAAATTCTTGATCGCGATTCATGCCGTATGCCAGCAAGAACAGTTAATGATGTTTTTTTTATTTTTAAAAAGTTTTGATAAGGAAATTGAAGAGAGATAAGAACCATATATTGACCACATTTCAATTAGCAATTAAAATCGTTTGTTTCATACTTTGAGTGTCTCTCTCCCCTTTTCGTCGATTAATATACAATATATCACTTATAATTATAGTATAGACGTATATAGTAGTGTGAAAATTATAAGTCTGCAGTATGATAAAAAATAGAAATGTCGAAATTCTTATTGAATCTATGAGTGTAAATATTTTATTATAAAAATTAAATCAAGCACATTATCACTATAAGAATGAATCAAGTTAGTCATAAGCAACAAATACCTTCTAAAAATGTCCATTGCAATCGGATGAATTATAATGTCAATTTAATGTTACGAATAGTTCTTGTTAAAAATTTATACGACATTATGCTTTAAAATGCTATTTACAAATGACTACATACAAAGAGAAGTAAGACTAAATGTCTATATAGAAAGGGAAATGTTTATTAGTATGTTAGCGGCGAGGAATGGAAAATAATTATAATATAGAACCATATGCATCGAGTAGAAGTTCTATAAATATGTGAGAGTATGTATGTATTATCATTAATTATAGGTGTTTGAGATCGGTAATTCGAAAGAAAAGCAAGAATTCTTTCAGTTGACCGACAGTAATTGTCATTAAACGCACACATAAATTGAGCTCGTGATTTCATCTCGAGCATGATCTAAATCCTCGATAAAAATCAGCGATTTGGCGTTCTTTGTTCTTTTTAAAAACAAGTCGTTACACGCAAACAAGTTGTCGTTACCGGCAATGGACAATCGAAAGTTCTAGAACGATTCAATTCGCGCACGCGAGCGCCGCGCTCCGACGAATACGTCACGCGCTGTCACCAATCCCACGCACGGATTTTCTGTCGCGCATGACTATTACGTTGAACGTCGTTAGAAAAGAATCCAAAGCGCCAATCAATTTTGTACACCTAATGCCACGTAATAATTACGATTGTGGCAAATTTTTATTGGATTTTTCCCAAAAAAGAAAGCTCAGGCCGAAAGCAATAAATGCTTCGATCTCGCCTTCCTCCTTCTTACTTCTAAAAAGTTCTTAGAGTCCTTAGTTCTTAGAGTCTAAAAGTTCTTAGAGTTCTTAGAATCATAATCTCGCTTCGTAAAATCGCCGTGCTAACCGCTTAGTGAAACCGCTATAAAACGAATCTTTCGAGAAGTGCCGAGAAAATCGCCGAGATTTTTCATCACCGTGATTCCAAATTGTATTGGGAAAAGGTGACCGCATTTAATATTCTGTCAATCTAATATTTAATTAATTATATTTGTTGAATTTGTAATTGTGCATATTAAAGAAAATTCTTTTGTTAAATTACAAAGAAACTGAGTTCTCTTTACTGTCGTGTATCATACTAGCCGTGTGCCGGTCTCTCACTCGAATCTTTCCGCGCGGTGCGCTCTCGCACAATAGGTAATAATATGTTACGAAGGCAAGTCGATAAGTTTTTAGAAAAACATAGTAAAATACATTTTTTTTTTATCGATTCATTTTTATTTCTCAACATAGTCTTCTTTCAGCTCGATACACTTGATTCAACGATTCTCCAATTTTTTCAAGCCGTCCGAATAATATAATTTGTCCTTCAAAAGCCTCTGTTTCGACTATGAGCTGCTCTCTGGTGATGAATCTCTTTCCTCCGACTCATTTCTTCAGGTTTGGAAACTGGAAATAGTCGCAGAGTGCTAAATCTGGCAAATATGCCGAATGGAGAAACAATTCGTAGCGGAATTCTGTCGTCTCAGAATTCCGTCGTCTCGGGTGTGAAATAATGGATCCATGTTTCGTCCACAGTAATGAATCGACGCAGAAATTCATTTGGATTACGTTGAAACATTGTGTTGAAATCGTCACACGGTCGCGCTTATGGTCCACACTGAGCAAACGTGGCACCATCTTGTCGATAGTTTTTCCATACCCAATTGTTCGTGCAAAATTGAAATCACTGTGCCATGTGATATGCGTCTGTGGCGTCAACAAGCTCGCGCACTTTCATTCGTCGATCAGTCAAAACAATATCGTGGACTTTATCGATGATTTCTGGCGTAGCAGCCTCAATTGGACGTCTTGAACGAGGTGCATCACATGATATACGACCACGTTTAAATTCATTCACCCAATTGTATACAATCGCAAACGCTGGTGCAGATATGTTATGAACATTATCTAATCGACTTTGATTTCTTTCGGCGTTAAACCTTTCATATGTAGATGTTTGATAACTGCACGAAACTCGTTTTTTTCCATTTTGCAAAAAATACAAAGATTGTTCGCTTTAATCGTCTACAGAAATGAAACCACGCAATGAATTCCGTTCAAAATTTGACAGTAATCAGCTGAAAGATGTTATTTGTCAAAAAGTAATGTGACATGACACTGCGAGTGCCCTCTGACAGATTTTCTAAGAACTTATTGACTTGCCCTCGTAATAAAGAAACACCTTTATTGCTCCAAATTTTTTGTACAAACGACATTATAATTTATATAAAGATATATATTCTTGCAGTAATACTAGCCAATTTATTACTAAAAGACAGTAATTAATTACTTATTTAGAATAGGGTAGGTGGTCCAACAGTGAACCAGTAATATACTATGAACCATTGCGATATTTCATAAATGCAACGTTATCAGATTGCGCTATTATTATGCACCGACTCACATTTGAACTTTTTCTTGGCTCCCCAATCGGCAGGCAAATCGCGCCAAGTATGGCAGTGTGGGATTACATTTAAGAAATTTTGGATTGCAAAGTAAGTTTTTTTCGTAAGTTTTATGCATTTTTTATGTTTTTATTATTACACTCCTGAAAAACATATCATTTTTTTATTGTGCAATAGTTTTATGTACACATTTAATATTTTGTAAGCAACTTTTTTCTGTTGTATTATTTTACTTCATTATTTTGGAGATTATCGTGAAAGAGGTTATGTGATCTATAATGAATCATTTTGATGTAGTCAACAACGAATCATTTCTAGACTACATACCTATGTTCTAGACTACGTAAAGGTCAATATTCTTTTGGTATAGAATATCAGGGTATAGAATATCCTGTTCACCTCACATTTTGATGAAAATACACTCATTCGATACGTTTTTGCACGAAATGAATGAATCGAGCAGAAAAAAGTGTCTCTCTGCCCCGCGAACCGAGATATTAAGCGTTAAAGTTGATGATTATTTAGGTTAGAAAATCTGTCATCATGATTTTTTGTGTTTTAGAAGTAGTACTTTTATATTTTTAAAGCACTGAATTTTTGTAATCATAGAGCATGAAAATGCGACCGCAGCGTATGCTTGCACCGCAGTATTTCGTGGCTGTGACAGATTTTCTGTTCGGGGAACAAAGCCGTTTGCCAGATTCGTTCATTTCGTGCAAAAACGCGTTGAATGAGTGTATTTTGTCTTGAATTTACGTTTTAGCGTTTTCATTCTTTTTTCAATTATTATTCTTTATCTCGTTTTTTTGAAGAGTATCCGTGGCAATCATGCTTTTTTCTAGTTTTCTTGGTTTTCGTTTATTATCTCGTGGTCCAACTTTTAAAGGTAGTAAAATCCTGGCTCAACCTTCCTCAGCGAGCAAGCGCGGAGGGAGTCTACATGCTGCCCCACTGGGGGGGATATGGACTCCTGCCGCTCTCTGACCTCGCCGACGTCCTCACGGTTGCCCACGCGTATCGTATGTTAACGGTGCGCGATGGCGCCGTGAAGGAGTTGGCGTGGGAATCGCTGAGGGGAGTGGTTGGGCGCAGGATCGGCCACGCCCCTAGTTGCGAGGATATCGCCTCCTTCCTATCTGGCTCGCTGGATGGAAGAATGAGGGGCGGAGGGGAAGTTTCGCTCTGGTCGAGTGCGCGGAACGCTGCGCTCAGACAGTCCGAGAGATTGTCCCTGCGTTGGCGGTGGGTCGAGGCCACGGAGGAGATGACGTTGGAGTGTCGAGGGCCCAGGGGGGCAGCGATCAAGATTCCGCCTGAAGCGCGCGGTCAGGTAGTGAATCGGTTGCGCTCAGCTGTAGCAAAGCAAATAGTACGCTAATAGGTTGCTTAGCAAGCATAATCAGGGTAAGGTCTTCGAGATGTCGTCGCGGAGCCGAGTGAGCAATCACTTTATCCGCGGCGGCAGCTTCACTCGCTTCGCCGACTGGCGCTTTATCCACAAAGTCTAATTAGATGTTCTTTCTCTCATCGGCGCACGACGTTGGGAGGCCAACGACAAGCGCTGTCGGTGATGTATCGGAGACATTACCCCACGTGCTCTGTCACTGCGGCATCCACTCCGCCGCGATACAGCTGAGGCACGACGCTGTCCTGCACCACCTTTGGAAGCCTTCCAGGTGCGGGTTAACCAGCGGGTGGAGGACGTCAGCGACGAATTGGGGGCGCTACGACCTGATTTCGTGGTCAGGCACGAGCTCTCCAAAAGTGTCGTCATCTGCGACGTCACGGTGCCATTCGAAAACCGCTGGACCGCTTTCGAGAACGCCAGGGCGAGGAAAATCGCCAAATACTCGCCTCTGGCAGAGGAACTACAGCGGCGAAGGTACCATGTCGTCGTGACGGCCTTCGTTGTCGGCGCCCTTGGTTCGTGGGAGGAATGAGGCGGTGTTGAGACTGCTGCGGGTTGGCAACCAGTATGCAGCTACGATGTGCCTCATTGTCTCGGATACCATTCGCTGGTCACGTGACATATATGTGGAGCATGTATCCGGCACCCGCCAGTACCTGCATGTATCTGGCACCTGCCAGTACTCCCATCCGACCCTCTGGAGGTCTCCTCGCGACGCCGCTGAGAGCGGTTCGTCGACGCTGGCTCGCCGAGGAGAGAAGCGCACAGGACGCGACGCGTCGCGGTCCGGATAGTGTGAATGTCGCATAAATTATTTTGTCTTTGTCTTGGCCCCCCTTTTTTAAATCATGCAGGAGAGAGTGGCTCAATGCCCAACTATACTAACCATTTTACTGTGATATATTTATTATTTGACTGTTGGGCGGGCCCCTCTCTGCTGGTTTTATTTATACTCGCGTACACTTTTTGTACTGCTCTATTTCTTTTTTCTATTAGCTACACTATTTTTATCCCTTTCTTTGACTTTGTTTTCTTTTTTTTTCTTTTCTTTTCTTTCTTTTATTCTTCTTTTATTTATCTTTTTTTCTTTTTTGTTGTGGAGGGCCCTGACCGTCCAAGTGTGAATGTCACGATAAACAATATTATGTTTTATACGAGTGTGCATGTCCGTGATATATTTATTTATTTTATTTTATTCTTTTTTTTCTTTTATACAATTTATTGCCGCGCGCACTCCTCCGAGACTTTTATTTGTTGACGATACTTCTGTGATATCCCGGAGGAGCACGATATCTGATAACACATCTCCCCAGCATGCGTGCTGGGGAGATTAGATAAAATGTGATATTTTTCTGCGCAGGTTGGGGGGCCCCCCCATCCTCTTAGTTGTAATTGCCCATGTGGGAGGGGGCTCTTGTTCCCCGCAAATATATATACGTATTTAGCGCGCGGCTTAGCCGCTTCTTGTTTGTATTACCCCAGAGGGGAAATGTCCCTCTGGGGCAAATGATTGAAAAATAAAGTGAGCTAATTAGTTCGTCACAGTTTAATCAAACTATAATAAAAAAATTATTATTTATAATAATTTTGATTGTGAGAGATTAAAATAATAAAAACAACTATATATATAATAATTAAGTCGACTTTTAATATTTATTGTTCTAATCCTTATCATCTTATAATTATCTCTTTTCTAAATAAACATTTTAAAATTAATTTTTAATTATTACATTAAATACATTAAAATACATTAAAATATAGTAAATCTAAAATAACCCTAACAATTCGCAGTATAAAATGTTCATTGTAAAAAATAGCATGGTTCATTGTGTGACACTCCTTGTACGCAATGAACTATTTCTCATTTTTTTAAATAATCAAAATTGTGACTAAACTGAAAAAATAACTTAAGAATTATTGTTTACAGTATGTAGTAAACTAAATTTATAAACTGTATGCAAAAAATCAGATCTTTGTTATTACAACTCAATAATTAAAAGAAATACGAGCCTCTGAAATGGGCCCTTTACATGGTTCATTGTTGGACCACTTACCCTACTAAAAGTACTGAACAACAGAGCTTTCAATACTTACTGTAAAAATAAGTAATTGATTATCTTTCACTATTAGTTATTCTAATTTCCTATCTAATCTAATTTCCTATAAAAGTAGTAAACAATATTCACAATCAGTATTAGTCAATATTAAATTTCCATAAAGGTATAGCCCATGCATTACTTCTTAATATTCTGTAAATATAAAAATAAATTTATGTGATACAATTAACCATATTTTTTAATGGATTTCTCACAAATAATGATAATTAATTTCCACCTACCTACCTAAATCCTCGAAAATTTCATTGTGAGATCTTGGTAATATTATTCCAGCAGAATTTCCTTTTTGATTATTATATTTTAATTTTCGAAGAAGTTCCAATATACGTCCTCGGCCATAAGTTTGAAATCGAGCTTCAGAATCGAATCGTGAATTGGCACCTTCATGAAGCGTCAGATTTCTTTGTCCATTACTGGAAGCATTACGTTCCTGACAGTGAGATGGAATAAGCAAGTTTACGTGGATTATTAGTTCTTAACAGTAGAAAGAAAAATATATGAAAATCAAAGTTATTGATAAATGCAATAAATTATTAATAATGAAATAAGTAGGGGAGGCCGTTGAATATACACATATAGGAGTCAGTTGAATGTAGGGGTAGGTAGAATAATCGAGGCTACATTAAAAACAAAATACACGAGACACGCCTAAGACTGTCTGAGCACGCAGCAGCGACTGTCGCTAAGTCTGCTGTAACATCTTGTTGCGAACACATCTATGATAGAAGTTATGTTACAATTTTAAAAAATCATACATCTAAGTAAATATTTTTATTCTTAAAGTTTTTGTTTTACCATCGTATATGATTGTCTGAAATATTTTATTTCTACTTAGATAGTAAACGTAGTTCTTACTTAATAAAGTTTAACAGATTTTTTTTGTTTATATGTCTCTGTTATCGTATATTGTTAATGTTTTTAAAAAATGAACGGATAGGGATAGTAGACTAACCACAGCATGCAACTGTATGATTCATTTAATGACGACTCTTATAGTACTTACTCAAAATTTTATTCCTTTTAAAGAGATTTTCTTCAGTGGTAAATATTATATGTTTAGTTCCCTCTTGTCCAATTTCGAAAACTAGGCTTATTCGACATGTTTTTGCACGAAATGAACAAATTTTGCAAAAAGAAGTATTGTTTTGTCCTGCGAAGCGAATGTTTGTGTTTAAAATATATTTTTATAAAAGTTTTATTAATATGTAGCCAAAGATGTAGCTTAAAATACATTAATCTTTATTTTAATAATCTTAGCCGAATTATTCCGGTCCCGGGGCTAGTGGAATGCATTAGAAAAATGCAGAAAATTTTTTTTTCACATTAGTTATTAGTTTCCTTTTATTATTAAAATATTATTAGGTAGTCTAATGTATGTATGTAACTGGTATAGAATTCATTTTTTCGATGAGTCTCTTGATGTCTGTAAAAATTCGAAACTGAAAAATAAATCTATTAGCCCCGATCTCCCCTACATCTACACTACTGAGAACTCCTCAGTGAGGAGGATTCTAAAGTGAGTTGAAAAAGTGTACTTAAAGACTCGATTAGGGCAGCCGTTTTTGAGATCCGATAACTTCGATCTGACGCAACCCGCCGGTTTCTATAAAGGAGGCACGTCCGTGTCTCGCACCATGCTTAGCATCGAGATACTATCAGTGTCTCCAGTTGTTCAAAATAAGAAAGACATCGATAGAGGATTCGTAATTTCATTATTTTAAGATCTTAAGCCTGATTACTTTTGACTTTCATTAGCCTTGATTTATATTAGTTATATGTATATTTAATGGATAGAGATTCTATGTAATTATTATTATTTTTCTTAAAAGATTATAGATTATATAAATTGTATAATAAAAAGAATTAATCAAATATAACGTCCTAAGAATAAATCTAAATAAATCATTTTAATAAATAATTAGGAATAAATGATTCTTTAAACATTAAATTTTCTTTCAAAATGAGGCATCGGTATTTTTTTCGTTTTTACCAACCTATTCTCCTTGTAACAAGAAGAGAAAAGACGAATCATATGTCAAAGGTAATAGTGCGTCAATGAGTGATTTGTCTTCACAGCTATTTTTTCACACGTTTATATTTTTTCATTTAGTGCATCCTTTTTCTGTCTTTTTTCTCATGTAATATTTGAATATTTTATATTTACATCTTCTTTCATGTAATATTTGAATATTTTATATTTATATGTTTACAAAATATACCACGATATTATGTTTTAGAAAAGAACAATTTTGCTATAGTATATAAAGATTTATCTAAATCTAAAAAAACGACAGATTTTAAATTTTATTAAGCCATCTATAGAATTTCGTGTAATAAACGTCTTTAAAAAGATCGTCTTTAAAAAAATAGTAATTCTGTTTTTTTTTAATATTCTATATTATATTAATACTTATACAGTCAGGGCCTAAAAAGTTGCAACACCTTTTTTAAATGCAGTTTCAAAATGCAGCTTGCTCACCGAGCGATTGGTTATTACTATGGATCCATATAAAGCTCTGATTGTACATGTTTCGGTTAATCTTTTCTTCAATAAAAATTCAATTGATAGTACAATACATGTTGTTATCCATGAATCGTAGAAAAATCGTTGTATAATGAAATATCGGTCAATAGCATTGTGTGGCAGTAACATTTTTCAATTACAGAGAACTGTTAAAATTAATATATGACAACAAAATAAATAGTTTTAATAAAATTATCGGTCAAATGATAAAAGCATATTAGAGTTAAATAAGCGATACTATGATTTAACAAATTGTCAAATTGTGTCACTAATTAAAAAGAAAAAACGAAGATCGGTGTTAGTCAAAATGGTATCGATATTCAACTGAAGAGTGTAACAGGTTTATTCTCTAAAGTTAACGAAATGTACAAAATAAATTATTGTGAAAAAAATCATTATGTTTTATATGCATGTGAAAGGTACGCTATAGTCTGTTACAAATTATTGAGGAGAGACACATATATCTTATCTAAAAATTCTGTGTCTTTGACCATTAATTCCATTCATCTGTTTTTTAATGTATATCTCCGATGATATTAATCTCTTGTTATAATTACATGCGGCGTCTAATCTAAGATTTCAACTTCGTCCTAATTAAATCCATAACCATATTATAACCTATGTTTGATTATAACTGAACGAACGTGTATCTACAAGTATGGTTCTTATATTCCGAAATTCTAGTTTTTAGTTGTCTGTACGTTTGATTACATTGGTTGTGTCACAGTCATTGCACGAAATTTTATAGATAACATTCTTTTTAGATGAAGCAGAGAGAGAATTTTTATGCGCTTTGATTACATATTGAAATTTGTTCAAGCTAAAAAAGAAAGAGATTGGATTGTTTAAATCTTTGGTGATAATTTTAAATCTCTCAGAAATGCTATCAATCTATGGGATGGTAAACCATGACTATGTATTTTTATTATCCTTTGTGGTGTCTTTGTCATGATTGATGTCAATTTTTTTGTGTTAATTAGATGTTTGATTTTATTGTAAATTGTATCAAAGACAAACTTCAATGGGTAATCATTAATGAGAAGAATATTAATAATAAGTTCCAAATTTTTTTAATGGAAAATAGGATGAGAAATGAAGAAGGCTCTATCTATCAAATTAATTATTATGTCTCTTTTTTGTATAAAAAAGTGCCAGGACAAAAAATTAAGGTATCTACTTGAAAAGGTAGGTTTTTAATATTAGTCGAAAATTATTCTATTATTTGAAATAATGATAATAGTATTTAAAAAGTTAATTGTGCTGTTACTTATTTCTAAAGTAAATTGTAGTCGCGAATGGTATGAATTAAATTTGTCAAAATCAGTTTGAATCATTTTTGATGGTATAACCATGACTATGTCGTCAACAAATCTGTGGTAAAAAGTAGAGATGCAGGAGTAGAGATCCGGAAAGTATCCGATATCCGGAATTATTCAGCACTTTTTTACTATTCGATCGGATAGAAATAAGTATGTATATTTATGATGCTATAATATCTTATACATTGTTGCAAAATTATAATCTTTTTCTCTATAGGCCTTTTTTTTTAGAAGACACTTTCTCAGAATATCCCATTCGAAGAAAGATGAAGTTGGTCTTTTCAGATATCTGATCGAAATATCTGATGTTACATTCTGCCCGGATATCCGATATTCGATATGCGATCATTTTACGATCCCTAGTAAAAAGTATCTCGAAATCAAATGAGCATCACTCCTTCTAAATCGTGCATTACTAAATCGGCAATCACCGGAAACAAGAAGAATCCCGGAAAGAAGAGCCCATCGGTATGCCAAATTTCTGTCTATATATGCAATTGTCAAATTTCAAATAGATTGAATCTAATACAAGTCAAACTGTTCTCAGGAATTCATCTCTTGATATATTATATTGGTTCGAAATGAAATTCCATTTTTTGAAAATGCTCTCTATAACCAAATCTGTGTGTACATTTGTAAAAAGTTATATCACATTTAAAGATATCAAACAGTAATCGTTGTCAAAGTATGTGTTTTTTAGTTTATTTACTAAATCGTAATTGATATTAAGTGAGTGTGACTTGAAGTTGCTGGAATGCTTTTACATAAGATTTTGTGTAAAAAACAGAAAAGTGTAGAGAGCACTGTCTATCGAAGAGACAATAATTCTGAAGGGACAATTGCGTTTGTGCACCTTGAGGAAAGAGCATCTGCTCTTGATAGTAAGTAATCACTAATGTTTAAATATTTGTAACATTTCGGTGTAATATATTTATGATCTCTCCACCTAGTAAGTAAATCTCTCAGATTGTTAGAAATTTTTTTAGTTGGGTCTTCGTTAACTTTTTCATATATGTCAACATCACGTAGCATATCATTAACTTTTGAAATGTACATAACCTTTGTTTAATGTGACAATGATATTTTGTCGGCTCTGGTAAAGATTAAATTAGGATTGACAATCATGAACTCAGTTGAATGTTTCTTTAAATTTAAAATATATATAATGTTTTTATTACAACAAGAAAAAAAGGAGAATAATCTATTAATAATTGAAATTGTTCTATTTCTCGCGATGTTTCTAAAATTAAAGTCTAAATAAAAAGTCTATTGATATTATTCTCAGTATTCTTTATGAATTCCACAGTTAATTTTTTTGTGTTAGTGATTGGAAGAGAAAAATATTTTAAAGAAACAAAAACTGTGCGCCGTCTACATCGCCAATTCCTAATTGCTTGTTATTCGTTTTAATTTCTTTTGGAAATCATAAAATTTCTAAGATTTCTTGTAAATATGTATAATTTCTGATGAAATGTTATAAAATCTAAGAAATTTAAAAATATTTTTTTTAATTATGGAATGAGAAATCTCAAAATATTTCAGAATTCACATATATGAAGAATTTTGACAGAAGATCTGGACTTTCTGAATATTTCCAAGTATTTCTGAAAAATGTTCCAATTCATATAAAAATTATAAGAAAAATTTTCACCAGGGAAACCATTCTTTTTTATGTATATATATATCGTATCTGTATCAATTTTACATAGATGTTATAATAGCTACATCAAATATTATTGTATCTAAAATTAATAATACAAAAATGCATTAAGAAATTGAATTTATAGAAATTAAATTTATATTGCAAATAGGTAATCTTCCGTTTTGTAATCATGTTTATAAATTCTATTATCGCGCTTGTAAATTCTATTTTTGATTAACTATTCTAATTCTAAATTATTTAACTACGTCAATACGATATCAGATTTTTTTTTATCATACAGTATTGCTCAAAAATTTTAAACAATGACAAATTTTTTAAAATAAATAGATAAATTGAGAAATTGTTTTCACAATGTATATTAAATATTTATTAATTAAAATTAATATTTTCTGTATATTTTTAATAAATAAACTATAATATTAAAATTTTCAGTATTTGTATCGCAAGGAACTGATGCTAGTATATTAATTAAAGTATTTATTTGATTACTAGCAAACTATTACTTGTTTCTGTAATTGACAATGAAACTGTGATGATTTCTCGTATATGCTCTTTCTTATATAATTAATAATTATAAAACAGAGCACATTACTCATAATTTTTAATCTTAACTAAATATTTATTCATTAGTGTTTATGTTTTGAATTTTCATATTTTTTGTTTCTTTTAGGGACCAAATTAAAATGTACGTCAATATTTCTTTGTTCAAATACAATATAAAAAGAATTAATGGATAAATACATTTGACAAGCAATTAATTTACGTTTTTTTTGTATAAAAATGATATTTATTGAATTTTGTGCTGTATCTCAAGTATCTTAAATATTGTTGTCTGCTGTTTGTCGAATTTTATCGTCATATTGCTATGAAACGGCATTTTTAACGCCGATTTATGTTGGAAATTCTAATGATAACAACATCCGATTATCTCTACTCTCATTGAGAGATAACTATATGGATATATAGCTTGAAATCTACTCCTATGAATACCATCTTTGTATTCTCGACGAATATAAAAATAGGGTCCGCGCACAAGCCTGAATTATTTCTTCCGCAAAGCTGAGTGAGAAGCACCCGACCAATGGACATCCCGTTCACTTATTTACCGTGGCCCCAAGCAAACTGATCGTGGAACATGTATTGAATTTTTCATACGGACCGCCTCATCTTTTTTCCGTCGCTCGAGCTCTTTTTAAAAATTCCTACGCGAGAGACCGGTAACCTCGATTCTTCCTTGAAAGATTGAACGGCCGTTTCGCATCCACGAACGAAAGTGTTCTGTGTCCAAAATGCGCATCGTGACAGTCGTATTGCTATCAATTTCGCTATTCTGTACTTTCCAACACAGTCACGGATACGACATCCTAGGTATTTGCCCAAGTACAAGTTACAGCCACCAACAATCTTTTCAAGCATTGATGAAAGCACTGGCGTTTCGTGGTCATAAGGTTACTGTTTTATCAACAGTTCCCTTAAAGGTAAATTTTTCCTCATTTTTTGATCTAATCCTTTATCTTTATACAACTGACACACATCATTTACTTATTTTGTAAATATAATATAAAAATGTTAAAATTTTTATAAAAATAACTAAAAATTTTTGCAGCAAATTTTATTTTAAATTCATTTAATTATATAATTTTTAAAATAACGTACAATTCAAGGATGTATGGGCGTCATTTACAAATATATTAATATTCAGACTTTAAACAAACTATATATATATATATATATATATATATATATATATAATATATATATATACATATATATAAGTTATGTTCAAAACATTCCCTTTTTATTGGACAATATATTTTTATGATTTATTTATTATATTTGTTATAATTTTTAAGTTTATTTATTTTATTTATTATTACTGTTATTGTTATAAACTAAAATTTAAAAAATGATAAAAATTTAACTTTTTTTATAAGTGCTTTAAATATTTAAAATATAACTTATGCAAAGTTTTATTGCGATTCACTAATTAATTACAAAGATTAGAGAAAAAGTTTTGTTAGCTCAAAATTAGATATACGATATATACGTTAAAAGTGATCAAAATTTAAATTTAAAGAAATGATTTTAAAGTTTGAAACCTCGACTTTATAAAAAATTACGAGCTACAAGAAAGAAAATTTTTCTTCTCAATTTGTAGATTTGTCACGTGTCGAAAAAATTGCGAAAATTTTCGACTATCTATATTGTAAAAGTTCGAAGTTTTTAAAAATGTTTCTACGATTTTTTATTCTTAAGTTATTCACGAGTTAAACAAAAAGGAGTATTTTAACTTTGATTGCTCATAATTCCATTAAAAATCATGGTATTGCAATTAAAAAAATAAATTCTTAAAGCGTTGCTCTATCGAATAGTATCATGTTAATTTCTTAAATGTAAAATATATAGAAATTTAAGTTAAAAATGTGATATTACTAACCTTATAACCATTGCGCGATGGAAAAAAAGGACTGTAATATCATATTTTTAACAAATGTGTATATATATTAGGTGTTGGAATTAATTCGTAGCGTTTTTTAATGAAAGAATGTTATTTATTTCACATGAGCATTAAAAAATACATTAATGAAAGTACTTCCCATCACTTGTAAAACGCTACGAATTAATTCCAACACCTAATATATATATATATATATATATTTATATATATATTTATATATGTATATATATATATATTTGTAATATATATGTATATATATATTTTTTAAATTACATCACTTGATAGAGCATCGTTTCAGCTTTAAGAATCTGTTTTATTAATTACGGTATGATTTTTAACAGAATTATGAGCAATCAAAATCAAAATGCTCTTTTATTTAATTCGCGTGTAACTTGGTAACAAAAAGTCGTAGGAACATTTTTTAAAAATGAACTTTTAGGAAAAACTTTAAGCTTTTACGTCAAATAATCGAAAATTTTGCAACAAATGTATTCTGTATATAATTTTGAGGTAACAGAATTCTGCAGAACATTTTCTCCAACCCAATAGAACAAATAAATATTTTGTTTATTTATTGGATAATTAGCTTATACATCGCAATAACCTTACATAAATAAGCTTGAACACATAATATACTTATATTAAGAAATTCTTACAAAAAATTATAATATTGTACATTTGCATACATTTTTGTTAAAGCACAGATTCAAAAATTATTATTTATTAAAATAACTTATGATCCAAATAGTAAACCATTACCAAATTTTAAATGATTTAGGGTAATCTGTAATTTCTTCATAATTTTGTTATGTCGAAATATTATCCATACATCTTTAAAAAGACATTAGTGTTTATTATGTTTAAAACTTGGTACTGCAAAATTTATTAATTTACTCATCCTTTTTACTCCCCAATCGTTACGATTCAATGCTCTTGCCTATAATATATCATTACTTGCGAGAATCATCACCAATAAAGCTGCTTTATACTCGCTAAAGACTCAAGGCGTTACACTGTTCACTGTTATTTTCGTCTCGATAAGCTTGCGACTTTAATCGCATTCAAATACTTGTGGAACATTAACAGTCTTCTTCAATATTAAATAAAATAGTAATTATTGAGACCGAATCTTGCATGTATGTTTTATTAAATTTTTCGCTGTCAGATATAGGAATCGTTAGACAAAACAAATTTTAATTTATAGTAACAGAGAATTTTCACACACAATAAATACAGACATTAGACTCGATGACTTTTTTTCAAGCTGTTCTTTCTTCTGCATTTTACTTACTACATTTTTTATTACTTATTTCTATTCGATTTTTCTCTGACATTCTTCTTTCAGGTTTTCTCAGATCATTTGCCTAACATCTCACTTCTTTCCAGCTGTTACGCGTAATCCTTCCCTTTTCTTCCTCTTTTTTTTGTCTCTCTTTCTCTCTCTTTCTAAACTCGAGTTCAAAGTTACGCAAACTTCGTTTAGCTTCAATTTACTCCTACTAACATTTCTCTTTGCTGAATGTGTCTTCTCATGGCTTGATGGTCCTGTTTCTTTCGCGGCAAAATTAGAGATTAAATTGTTCACGTAAATTGGATAAAACCTAACTAACGAAAATATAATTGCCTTGTACACAAACTATCGCGGTACTTTATTGTTTTTTTCTCTTAAATTTACAGCAATTACTGCGCCATTTGAACATTTTTTTTTATTAATTTGTCATTCGTAATATTTAAGAGTAACTTTATTTTTATATTTATTATAGTAAACTAAGAAAAAAATTTGTTCATTGAACTAAACACATTTAGTTGTTTGCAGATTTGATTAATTATGATTGATTAACAATATTATAATGATAAAAAATTGTATTCAATCGAATTTAACCGTAGCACAGTGGGCCAGGATACCAGAAAAAATACTAAAAATGCTTCAATTGTTAAATTGAGTATTCAGTTCTTGAAATTGCTGATATCCAAACTTAAAAATTAAAAATTTGAAATAATAGATGCAATATGGCGGACGAAAAATACTTCAATTGCTATCAAATTTGATACTTAGGAGCTTTTATGGTCGCTGATATCGAATTTGAACTCAAAATTTAAAAATTCAAAATGGCAGATCCAAAATGACGGAAGAGAATAGTTAAAAAAAAATGTCAAATCTCGACCCGCGATGCATACGCCTAGCACATAATCATGCTCTCTCATACACATAATTTTTAAATTTTTAAAACAGTTTTCTTTCTTAAACGTACTTACTTAAAATTGATGTTTTTATACAGCTTCATATATATATATATATATATATATATATATATATATATATATATATATATATATATATATATATATATTAAGTGTCAAGCAAATTAGTTGAAAAAGTAAAATTATTTTTTAAAAATAATGTAAATTATTATAATAAACAATTTATATAATAAACGCATAATAAAGTAAATAATAAATACACACACACACATACACACGCGCGCGCGCGCGCGCACACACACACACACATATACATAATTTAAAATATAGTAATTTTTATTTTTTGTAATTTCATAAAATATTTTTATATGATCATCAATAATTATTACGTATGAATTATAAGTCCTACTACTGTTAGTAATGATTATTTAAAGAAATGTAAATTATTTAAAATTAAAAGATTTAACTTAAATGCTAAGAATTCTTATAGTATTAATTTTAATAATTTTAAAAATTATAAATTTATGGACACATTTTTTTATTGAATATTCTTTTTTCCATAATATTTATTAAAATTAAATCCAAATAATAATAATTATTATTATATAAGAATTTATTATTTTGTTGCTTATTGTCAACGTTACGAATTTTAAAAGAATTTACAACCCACGGAGAAGTAAAGTTTAATTGCACGTTATTATTTCTTGCGATTGAAAGGGGAAGCTAGTGGTATCACATATAAAAGTCAACCAACATAGAAGTATAATAATATTTATAAAATCAAATTCCGCAGTGGAGTTTGTAGAAGTTGATTAATATATAGTTTAATGTCAGAATACTGCAAAGAAACATGCTTTAACTCTTATTTTTTAAAACCAATCGACCTTTCTTGCGGATAACGATATAGAAATCATATTTCATGCAAATTTTAATTATGAAATAACATTCAAAACATTGAAGAATAAATAAATATTAGACAAAAAAAATGCTATTTGAGTCAAAATGATCAATCGACAATTGTATAAGTCAATTTTTTAAAATAGAAAGTATGTAGACACAAAATTAATAATCCCATTATTCTAAAATTTTGCATAAATGTACATATATTCCTCTTGATAACAATAATAATTTTTCTAAATTGAATGCTGCCAATGACTGTTGACCATTTTTTGGCCAGTTTCTGGTGTCTCCTGCATTAAGAAAAAAATTTTGTTCAATGAAAAAAAATAATTTGACTCAACAAAATACTGCGGTCGAATACATATAAATAAATATCAATGTAATAATAGCAAAATATTTTGTTCAATTACTATGATGATTTTAAATTTGGCTCAATTAAATTGATTATTGCAGACAAAATGTTTATTTGATTTTAGAATATATTTAATTCAATAGGAATTCATTTTGATGATCCATTAAATTGAACAAAGCATTAATTGAACAAATTTCTTAATGGCATATACCACAACGCAAGATGTACACAGCTAATATTTTATATTTTAAACATATAACAATTAGATAAATAAACGTTTATTTATCTAATTGTTATATGTTTAAATTGTTATATGTTATATGTTTATGACATCTCGATCAACGCCGTTAGTCGATGGTGTTTACTGCGACCAATAGCTACACATCTAATTGTCAGCCTAATACATTTAAAAATGGTTAAAACAAAATTTAATTTTTTAAATAATATAAGTATGCAAGTAAAAAAAACCATTGCTATGTTATTCATAAATATGCCCGCATAGAAATTTGCTAAACTCTTCTCAAATACATCTTACATTCTGATTAGAATGCACAAATAGATAAATCGCGGTATCAAATTAGGAAATCTATTTTTATTTCAATTTGGATTTTCTGTTTAAATTGGAATAGAATTAGTGTAGAAATTCAAATAATTCTTTTTGTATCAATAATTAAAATTGTGTTTTTATATATATATGTATATACAAGGTATTCCAAAAGTAACGGTAAATCTTTCGCGTAGAAGCAGAATGGACTAAATCCAGAAAAAAAGTTCTCTACCATTTTACAATTTTCGCAATAGTTAACAAGATGTTAATTACTGTTTTAGAGATGTTAATTACCATATAAAATGTTAATTACAGTTTTTCATTCAAATGCATGTCACATTTACCCCTACTGTCACAATTATCTCTAGTGACCTTACCTTTTAATTTTTATTTTTTATTTTAGAGTTAAATAATATTGTGATTACAATATTATTTAAATTGTACTTTAAATTATTAACATTATATATTTAACATAATTATGTACTATACATTGATTTGTTTAATTAAAGGTTATACAAAAATGTATGAATTAATATAAAATTAATTTAGTAGACAGTATTATACAATTTATTTATGAATAATTAACACAGGAGGTAACAATTCAATTATAATCACTTTATTAATGTAATAAGTGAAACACAAATATTCATTTTGGTTTACCTTCTTCTAAATTTAAACATAGTGAAATTTTTGTTTATTTAAATTTACAAGATACGTTTTTATAATAGAAAAAAATTGAGTATTCAAGAGTTCATTGGATATTTATATATATATATTTTATTTTTTTTAGCTTGAATAACTTTTATTTTCCTTAGTATTATTTCCTTCGTAAATAATTTGCTTATATAAATAATTTTTTGTATCATTTGCAATATGAATAAGGTTATGCATATTCAGAATTTGAGACTTAGAAAGAATAATTTTGGAAGTGTTGGAAAAAATCTCAATAAATATAATTTTGAAATATCATAGTAAATTGCAAAATGTTCACTAAACAATATCCGAAAAGTTGTATGTAATAATAAAAAATGATATTTTTTAGTACTACAGGCCCACAATATAATAAAAAAAAAATGAAACTCTATTGCTTTCCACATTCTCACATCATTAGTACTTCTCGGTCTTCTTTGAAATTCGAAAGGTACTTCTTCAGCAAACACAGCATTCTGCGTGATAATTCTATATTTAATACGACTTATCCATGCTTTTTCAGAAATCCAATACTCGATCAATTTTTTTATAATCCCACTACATAAATACATCGAATCCAAAACAAATTGTGATATTAAATTAATTTTTGGTTCTGTATATATAAGAAGGGTATATCCATTATGATGTTCAAAATCATCTTGATTCCGAAATGATATATCAGTTCTCTATTCCTTATTTATAGGTTCATAAATTGCTCTGCTTTCACAACGTTTACCAAGAATAGTACTTTCGCATGCACTAAACATCCATGTTCTTTTATCATTTTCAAAAAAAGACTGAGATGACGTATCATATATAAAATTATATAATTTTACTGTAAGACTTCATTATCAATTATAAAGTTATTATTTGTTACATTATTTAAATCTGTAATAAATTCTGTCAAAAAATAATTAATATCTGATGATTTAGAATTACTACTTGAAAATGGTAACAACAAAAGGTAAATGTCAGTTCTGAAAAAATTTTACATAAGATAGGCCAAAATTATTTTTTTCCTAAATTGAACAATGGTAAACCATCAACATTAAATTGTAGTTTTATTTTTTTATTTTGATGAAGATTAGTATTTACACATAATCGTATACCTCCTTCTAACCCAAAATAGATATATTGATCTATTATTTCTTTTCATTGTCATAAAATATCGTATTAATTTTGTAGTTATTCTTAGTACGTAAAAAAGTTTTTAACTTTTAGGTAATTGAGGGAATAATTTTTTTCTCAATTAATAATAATTTATCTAATGCTGCCTGCTTTATATCATAATTAAGAGCCCATTCCTCTACTTCATCAGTGTACCTTTCCTTGTCACTTTGAATTTCTTCAGCCATTTGTGTATCATTTGAGAATGATTCGTTTTCAATACTTTCAATATAATATTATTATTAGCTTCAATTTTATCACAATTCATATCTATTGCAGTTGTGAGAAAACAATTTATTACAATTTTAAAAGAAATATTATTTACCTAAGTTAATTGTTATAAGACAACCAATTGTTATAAGATTCCAATTAGAGGAGAAAGTGGTATTATGGCACCTCAGTTACATTTTACACAATAACTTTGTTAATAATCAATATTTAAGGTTATAACTTAACAATTACATTCGTTAAAATGTTGAATCAATTCTGGATTCAAAATTACGAAATATTTATTACTTAGGATGCTTAATAGAAATGTAACGATATTGCATAACGAAATTACTAATTGCATTACTCGAACAAAAAAATGGGTGGTAATGTAGCCTTCCATAAAAATGAGATAGTAGATCTAATTAAATGCTAAAATGTACCTCAGAAATGTTTCGAAATGCTTGAAAGTAAAAATGCATTATAATAGGCGCTGGTTATTGAGTATTAGTATATTAATGTACGGCGAGCTACCGAACAAATAATTCCTAAAGTAATGATTAGGATTCGCTATATAATAGCGAAGATATACTAAGGGGGGGGGGCCACAATATATATACTGGCCATAATATCAGTCATAATACTTTCTCCTGTACTATTATTAATATAATTTGTAGAGGAAGAGGTAGTATTAATTTTTAAAATCTATTTTTAAAATCTATTTTGTGGTGAGCTACATCACCTTTATCTTTCTTCAACTTATTATCACAGTGTCTCCACACAGTTTCTCCTCTGACAGATTTATTATAATATATAAAATAAAATAAAATAAATGTTTATTATTTATTATATTTCAACTGTAATATATTTATTTTAATATTGAAAGTCAAGGCAAATGAGATTGAAGCGGGATAAGTAAGGCGCAGTTAGACTTCCAAATTAAATCTTAATGTTTAATAGTCTTTAACATCAGATCATTCAAACGTTTCAACTCGTTTTTGAATCTTCATCAATGAAAATTATTCTTACAATATTAGATACGTTACTTCTTCCAATATGGACTATACTTAGGATTTGACAGAACCAATTAAGTAAACATACGCACCCTCAAAAACAAGTCAAAATGTTCGAATGATGTTAAAAACTTGTAAACATTACAATTCAAGTTATAAGACTAATTACGCTTTACTTACCACGCTTCACTCTTATATGCCTTTTCATTATTAATTTCGAGAATTGCATAGAATTTTTTCTTTTCCTTTTTATTCATATTTATTTCATATATTTTTCATATATTTCAAATATATACGCATATCTTTGTCCATAGTATTAATAGTTATTATATTCTGCAGTATAGTTATATACATTGTTGACATTTTTATTAAAAAATTTATCTTGTTGCACAGTATGTAATAAAGAATGATTTTCAGAAAAAAATTAATCATTATATTTACTGATAAAGAGATAAACTATAAATTATATATACTTACTTTCATAACATGAAAAAAATTTTTATAATTGCACAGTTCTCTTTTCAGAAATCTATATTTTTGTACACGTAATTTATTTTTTTCTTTTGCATTCATGTTTAATTTATTAATTTGTAAATATTATTAGTATATCACGCATTAAAATATTTTTGTAATGCGTGAAACTGCAACATGATAACAAAAGACACATCATGTCGTGCGGTTGGTTGTATGGCCTATAACTTTAGTGATTAAAGATAATCAGCGAAGTTAGATTTGTTAATGCCTATGTCATTATTGTTAAAATATATTGCGTTAATAATTTATATTGTGATAATGATTGAGTAAGTATTAATGATGTATTAAGTTCTTTAATTATATTATTATTTTTTAATTCAAGAAAATATGTTATATAGAAAAACATAGTTTCACTAAAATAATTGATAGCATTAATAATAATTTACAATAAAAAAATAATTTATAATGAAATGAACATGATAACTTTATCTAATTATTAATTTTTTAGGTATTGATTAAAAAATTACTGAAAAATTATATAACTGGCAACTTGTAGAATTTAGTGAAAATTTAACTGCAGAAGGTGTGCTCTATGTCGATTGTGTTCCAGCAACATGGATTATTTATAGTCCAGTTTTTAAGATATTATTAAGTTATTATCTAGCATCACCATATAATAAATAAATATTAACCGATTTACTAAAAAAGGAAGAAATAAAGAATTTCCTGCTAAAGAATGGCTTTTATAGAGTTAATATACGTGGTGGTGCAGGTAACAGAATAATTATTTGAACTAAATTATATATTATATTCAGGGCGGGAAATAATTAGTTATTATTTGTAATTAAGTTAAAGTTACTTTTTTAAATTTTTTAGTTTACACTTTTACAGTTACTTTACACATTTTAAATTTATTTATCAATTTAATGTAACTGATAAATAAACTTATTTATCAATTTAATGTAATTAGAATCTAAATAGTTGCACTATACTGTTAAAAATTTCATGAAATTTCATATACTTTTAATTTACAAAATTTGAACTTAATTTCATGACATTACATTAAATTTAATGTATTTATAATTGAAAAGTATATTTGTGTACACGCAATTTAATGTATTTTTCATGAAAATTTATGAAATTTAATGTACACGTTCATTACATTTAAGTAACTACTGTAACTACAGTAACTACTGTAACTTAATTTTCAGTTAAATTATTCATTACTTTTAATATCGTTCATAACGAGCTTCATTTACATGTAAAGGATCGTGGTCATATTTCTAAGAGTGCCACTATTGATTGTGCAGAAGACAAAGGTTATCTTCAGAAGACTAACTTAATAATTAACTAAATTATTAATTTAATTATTATTTCTAGCGATAAAAATCTAAAAAGCACTTCGTTCAATGATCTAAAATATGTATCGAATAGTGTATTATATTATTTATAAACATTATATAAAATACTTAATATTTCAGATACTTATAAAAAACTGTAAAACGATTAGTAGAAATAAAAACTAAACTTTTTGCGTTTTCCTCGGATACTGAAATTTCAGATGAAAAACAAACAGAATATCAAATACAACGATATATAATATAAAAAGAGAACTCTCCAAGAAATAATGGATGTTCCTAAGATAATTGATGAATCTGATAATAGTAATAGTAAAAAATATTTAAATATTTTATATCGAAATAATTTTATTTAGATATATGTACATATAAATCATTTATTAATTATTAAATATTTCGTTTTAGATAATAATTTTTCAAGTGATACTCCATCGACAAGTAGCGTAGAATCATTATCAAAAACTACAATCAGAAGAAAAAATCAGAAGGAAGAAAATTAAAGAAGAGTAAACAAACCGACAAGCAAAAAATGAATATAAAAGAAAATATGCTAGAAGTTATTAAAAACAAGAAAAATTTCAGATTTTAGTTTGAACGTTAAAGAAGGTAACATAGCAAAAAATAAAATTTTAAATAAAATTAAATAAAATCAAAATAATATAAAAGTAATATAGAAATATAAAATTATAAATAAAATTAAATTAAATAGAATTATAAATAGAATTAAATTAAATAGAATTCATAAATCAATTTACAAGACTCCTTACTATTTAAAAGAAATTTGGAGAAAACAGGGCAATAGGAGTCAGGCGCGATTGTCGTTGCGCAAATAATATATCGATATATAATACACTATCTCTGATAATTGCAAATAATTCTTCTCTCTTATTTTTAACATTCATCTGTATGTAATTTTTGTATAGAGTAATGGAGCTTTAGTGTAATGGAGCTCACCGATAAAATAATTATTACTCACACATTGTACATATTACGATAATTTGTCTCTGAAGAGAGCTCAAAAATGAGCCGAAACATGTAAATGCGTTATTTTAATAAAGAGTTGTGTTATATCGGTATATTATTTACGTAACGACTCCCGCATTTGACTCCTATTGCCCTGTCTTCTTCAAATTTTTTAAAAATAGAATTATAGATAAAATAAAATTGAATTAAAATAATATAAATAATATAGAAATATAGATAAATTAAATTTAATTCACTAGTTTAATACAGCAGTTTAATTGTGTTTATATCTGGAAAAATTTCGGCGCGCAGTTCGTAAGATTACAAATATGGTGCACACATATATGCAAGTACATATATATAGTATATTTAATAATTCAAGATTGAATTATTAAGTATTAAAGATCTAATTTCGACCGTTAAATTTGTAATACTGATTGCGTTCTTACATAAGCGGTCTAAAATAGAGATAGTGTTCCGAAATCATAGTTAATTTAAATGTATTCTCGGGGATGGCAAGTAAACAACTCATAGACACCGAACCATCCCTGTGACCGACATTTCGTTCAAAACATGCGTGTATCTCGCGCCTGTTCTAATCACGCTATCTATCTCAGATGGCACACGATCTCCCTTGCGCGGCACTCGATAAGTTATAATTATCGCGCACACGTTTCGCATGCGAAAGTTCAGTTCGCTTCCCGATCCCGATCAACAATACGGATCATCTATTTTTACTCGCGCTTAACGGATCATATCCCGAATATTCAGAGCGAATCATATCGAAGTTTCATCGCTATTTTGTCACATAACATTACCATGCGTATCGCGAGGGCATTTAATGTGCGAGAATTGCCCGAGTTTTCGGCGAGATTTGCCGGTCTCGTTGCTGCTTACAATACGAATTCTGTCTAACGGCTGTGAGAAGATATTCAAAGTCGTACCAAGTTCAAATTATACATGCACGCATCTAACCGAACGTATCGGTCATCGGATTACGAGCATCGCTTACCGCCCGCTTCGAATAAATCTTAATTCCGACTAATGAATAAAATTTAAATTATTACAACAAAGAGAGTTGTTATTACACGCCGCCTTGTGAGCGAGCCTTTTATACAAGGTGACACCAGCGTCACACACAAACAGATAGAAATATAGAAAATTTTACTTAATACATAAATAACAGAGAAAACACAGATGAAATGTCATTAAAATTTTGAAAAGGAAGATTCATATAAAAATTTGCCTGATCATAACAAACTTAAAAATGACCTGACTTCATAAAAAATGGTGAATATTAGAAAATAAATAGTAAATAAATAGTGAATATAAAATAGTGAATATAAAATAATAAATATTTCATAAGTTTCTAGTCTAAAATCAATTAAACATCATTTTGATGAATGTAATCGTTAAGTTGTAAATTTAAATATTGATTATTAACAAAATTATTGTATAAAATGTAAATAGGAGATCTCCATAATACTACCTTCTCCTGTATTATTGAAATTGATATTATTATATTATATTATTGTTTCGTACTTTTCTTATTCATATGAATAAATAATTAAAATACAATATTATTTCTCTATACTATTAATATTTACTTCCAGGAAACTTCCATAAAACTTTTATTAAGAGCTATTTTAGTAAATAGACAAATTATGTAAAGATAAATAGATAAAAACGAAAAAAGAAATAGAAGAAGACGACAAATTCGAAACAATAATAGTTTACACATTTTTAATCCATTGAATGATTTTAATATTAAAATGTCAATAAAATTAATGAATGATTCCTTAAAGTTTGACTTAACTTTAAATAATGAAGATACTACAAAGAAATTTGTGAGTTTTAAGTGTAATAAAAATTTATGCAACATTTCTTTTACCATACAAATTTATTTCTTTCTATAATACTTGATAGATTGGATTTTTAAATAATTGTTTGGATCGGAGTACAAATAATCCCATTAAAAGTGTTTACGCAATTTTAAGAAAAATATTCACACATGATTTGGCTTTGCAATTCACAGTTATAAGAAAATCTGATAATAGGAAAATTTTTAAAACAACTAATACCTACAAAAATATGAAAGGTATATAACTGCATATTTTTAAAATATTTAATACAGAAATTGTAAAATATTTTGTTTTTCTTAAATATATTTTAGATGTTTTAATGAGCATTCATATCACAACTGAAGATACTCCGATAAATAAAAAAAATTTTCATACTACTTTGAGAACAGGATTCGCCAAAATGCAGAGATTGGAACGGCCATCGATCTAGACAATCGACAGATTGATTTTTTATTATTGTGTATATAATTAATATTATAAATTCTTTTCTATTATCATATATACCGGATATCTGAGACCATTCCTTTTATCTTGGGAAGAGCGTTTTAAAAGGAGTGTATGGGTGGTCTCAGATCCGATACATGTATCTAGTTTACAAAACATTACGCTTCTGATCAGAATCTTCATAGATTTCCCAACCAGAATCCATAATTTTTTAGAGAAATCCGATTGGATTCTAATCTGATCTCAAAAAATATTCTATGCGGGTGTACTTTCTTGATGAGCGTAATATTTTTAATTATCTAACTATATGTTTTTGATGATTCTTTGTATGTGTCATTTATGAAATGTATTTACATGTTATGATTGTTATTCTTTATATTGTATTATTTTATTTTGCTTTGTTTTTCAAATTATAAAATTAATGTCATCTAAACTTTATAGAATATATTTTCTTTTGTATAATTTTAATATATTGCTTTTCTGCGGTTTTATTAATTAAGGTATTTATATTATGTTATTGGCATTTACACGATAATTTATTTGTTAAAAGATTATAATACCATTGATTGATTTTTTAAGTTTTAATATAATACAATTTACGAATCTTATACTTAACATTTACACGTGAATTTAATTGTTAATAGTTTCGGGGATTTTATCGCGAAAGTATTGGATAGTGATAAAATCATAGGATAGTCAGCGCTAAGAAAGATTCCGTTCCTGGTAAAAGAAACACGTATCTTTATTTCGAGGCTAGACGGATTTTTCAAGCAGCTGCCTTGAGCGAGCGCCAGCGGAAGATTGTCGATTCCCTCTCGCATGCTTGATCTCATACTCAGAGAAAAACTATTTGTTTTTCGATTGTTCTAGAAAGTCCAAAGTTTCGATTTTAAAAGAATACTTCTTTAGCTCATTCTATCTGATTTTCTCGTGCAACAGTTGCCTCTCCCGGCAGATTATGTGCACAATTGCACTTTGCTGTATTATATTGGATTTTAAATATCTATCGAGATTTTATTCGCAAATGAGATAAATCTGTCGCCAATTATTCCTTGCTTTCGCTGCCGTTTACATTCGATGCTTTACCCGTCTCGTGACTGTCTCTCTGTGTTATCCCTTTTTCTAACTCGAACAGCTGAGCAGATCTCCCATATTCTTTCGCGATCCCGAGAACACAATATTCTCGGGACTCTCTTTTCACCCGATGAAAATTAAATCTTTTTCGAATGCATTTTTTAGCTCGAGTAATAGCGATATAACCGCCACAGTATCCTCCTACTAGTGCTTACAGTGCGATAAACTATATATCCACGCGGTGTAATTCCTGCTCAGTTGTCATGTTTTTTTTTCTTTTGTTTTTTTTTTATAGAATAGAATAGAATGATTTGAGATAGAATAATGCAATAGGGCGAAAATTAGTTAACTCTAATCCGCCGTTGGATCTTACATCATGTAACAAAAATGTGTGATTTTAACTATGCGATTAAATTTTCTTTAATTGAATAAACTATTATTCATCGTCTATGTGTGTAATACTCGAATATCCTTGGCGTTTACGGAAAATATACATGTAATTATACAAGAAATTAAAATTTTATCTTCTTCCGACTTGTAGACGGTCCGAGAAATGAACTCTCTTGCCCGTCGCAACCCCGGCTCGCTCTCGGCGCATTCGCGAACTTCCTCGGGTCGACGTCTTCTGTACTGTTGTTGTCAACCAGTGTCTCGCATTCCTCGTCTCGGTTGGGCTGTTGTTTTCTGTATTCTCTAAAAAGATACATGCGGGTTTTAATCGATTTATCGAAATCATTATATCTCTTCCTTTTATCCATACGACAAAAAATTTGTCGGTATGGCTGACCACCGAGTATGGGTCGTCGTATGGCAACCACAATATCCTCTTGAATCCATCATGATGCATAAATAGCTCAGTCGTAGCCAAATCCTTAAATATTAACGGCCTTCGCTTCCCGTCATGTGTCCCCTCGATTGGACGCAGGTCGTCAAAATGACGACGCAATTCCTTGACAAAATCGGCGGCATTGTCCACATCGACGACCGCCGATTCAGGAAGCCTCAACATTTCTCCGTAAACGAGCTCAGCCACCAAATCGTCCGCAAATCGTCCCTCCAGGCCGCTCGGATCCCCAACAAGACATATGCCGAATATTTGTAGAACTGGCCGACGAAATCCAGAATATCTGAATTGACATAGTCAGTTGCTCTTTTCGATTTTTGGTGGAACGTAAAGATGAGCGGCTTATGAGCCGTGTAAATAGTGAACTTCCTTGCCTCCACCATATGTCGGAAGTACTTGATCGCGAGGTATACAGTCAAGAGTTCACGATCAAATGCACTATATCTCGCCTCGGCAGGATTCAGCTTTTTTGAATAGAATGCTAACGGCTCCCAGTCGCTACCGTTTCGCTGCTGCAACGAGGCTCCGACGCGAGGCTGGTCAGACGCGTCCGTGAACAACGCTAACTCTGCATCACTCTTTGAATGCGTCAGAAGTGCTTGCAGAAGAAGCTTGCGCTAGACTCTTTCTTGACGTTGTAAACGCTTGCTCCGCCAGCGATGCTAAGTTTTTCTTTTTGCGTTGTTATGCAAAAAGTCATTTAACGACGCTAACGTCTCACTGGCAGAAATCTTCTAAAAATTTAGCATGCCGAGATATCGTCGAAGATCCTTGACCGTTTCCGGTTTTCAGTAATTGCCCTCACACGCGCGGGCAACGGTCGCATCCCTTCACCGGTCACCGAATATCTGAGAAACTCGACTTTTCCGTTCGCCCGAATACGCACTTCGCCGGATTGATAACATCGTACGTCCGTAAACCGCTCAAACAGCATTTACAAATGCTCGAGGTGCTCCTCGACCGACGACGACGCGACGAGAATATCGTCGATGTACACGTAGCAAAAGTCGAGACCGCGAAGAACCTCGTCCATAAACCTCTGGAAGATCTGCGTGGTGTTCCGTAGGCCGAAAGACATTGTCGGAAATTCGTACATTCCGAACGGCGTCGTAATTGCCGTTTTCGAGATATCTTTCTTCGCGACCGAGAATCTGGTGATATGCCCGAACTAGGTCGATGGTGATGAAAAGCTTCCTTCTCTGAAGAGACTGCGCGAAATCCTGTATGTGACGTATTGGATAACAATCCGATACAGTCCACGCGTTAAGGGCCCGATAATCGCCGCAGGATCGCTAGTCTTCGCCCTTTTTGGGAACCATATGCAAGGGCGATCACCAACAGCTCTTTGAAGGTCACGTAATTCTAAGTTCCATCGTCCTCTCGAACTCCTTCTTTGTGGTCGCCAAATGCTCCAGCACGAGTCTCTGCGGTCGACATACTACCGACGGTCCTAGTGTCGTCTTGTGATGACGCGTCTCGTGCTTCATTTCTCTGGGACAGCTCCTCTGGCTTCGTAACTTCCGAATATCGCACCAACAGTTCGTGGAATGGTGTTGTACCCGCAAGCATTTTTACACTGGACACATTGCACCGCACACAGCACCCGCGCGTCGCAAGTTCGTTAATTGATCGATGAGTCAACCGTTCTTCAAGTCCACCAGGAATCCGTAATGTGCAAGAAAATCTGTTACTATAATGGGCTTTGTCACATCCGCGATCACGAAACGCCACACGAATCGTCGCAGCCCAAGATTTAATGTCATTGTCTCCGTATTATATATGGATTATCATTTCGTTCGCTGCGGAAAGCTCGTAGGATGATTTTTGTCGCGGTCCGCGAATCATGCTCCGCGGATACACGCACAAATCTACATCCGTGTCAATCAAAAAATTTTTCTTTGTTTTAATATCTGTCACGAAAAGGCGACGCGTCAGATGGCCTGAATAGTCTGCCGCCATCAACAATGGGCCACAGCGTTTCCCTGCTGCTGCATAGAGCAGAAGATATCGTGTCGCTTCCTCGCCGAAACGATAGTGGTAATAGGACCACCAGCCGCGTGCTCACGATTCCGCGAACGCGATCGCGACCGCGCCGTCGGCCGCCGCGAATCCGGTCTCTGTCATCACGAAAACGGTCTTTGCCACCACGATAACTGTCACTCCTTGCGTCTTAAAGCGCCTCGATGAATCTCCGAATAGCCGTCATTTGCTCAGCCATTTTCTGTTGCAAAGTTAACTACAACTGTGCGATTTGTAGATTGAATCGAATTTTGCTTCGGTCGCAGCAATGCTATCTCGAGTTTCGACTCGCGGTGTCGGAAGTTGTCTTCGCGACCTGGAATGCAGGCGCACAGGTAGCCTCGATGAGGCTACTCGCATCAGCTATTTCCGCCAGCTGCTGGTGCCTCCGATTCGCGCTACAAGATGCAATTGGATATGTACGGACAAATGGGACAGCTACACCGTACGCAACACTCCATCCCCGACGACGCTTCCGGCAAGGCCTCCAAGATGTTTTAAAAATTATGAGGGTTTTTGGTCCCGACTTCCTCGTGCAGGAGTCTACGAGTCTTATTCTGCTGGGAGAGGCTGAGTGACGCTGAGCCGCTTAATTAAATCCACTTTTAATGTCTCATACGCGCGCTTCGCGGGCGGATTCATAATGATATCGCGGATCTCGGCTGTGTATCGCGGGCGGATTCATAATGATATCGCGGATCTCGGCTGTGTATCGCGGGCTAATCATAGTCAATGCGTAATTGAACTTCGTCGCATCGACAGTGATTCCGGCGGCTTGAAAGCTACGATCGACTATCTTGAACCAAAGTTCTGGATCTGCGGGTGTAAATTCTGGCATCCTCATGACTATACGGCTCATCTCCGCGCCCGGCATCAAAAAACCTATATCGTCGATCATCGTCTGTCCAGCCGCCGCACGCGAATCCGCCAGCTGCAGACGCTGTCACTCGAACGCCTGTCTTTTCAATTCTAGCTGTCGTCCCTGTTCATCAATACTCCGCTGCTATTTCATCGATGACGAGGTCGATGGATTCTCCTTGTGCGTCACCACCATTGTTTCTTGCATGTTCACTCCTGATTTGTTCACATTCACTCCGACCGGATACCTTGATGAATTTGCCACGATGCGCGTAAAGGAAAAATGCAAAATTATTTCGTGGTACAACGGAATCACCACTTTGGGGATCTTATCGGATAGTGATATATTGGATAGTGATAAGGTCACAGGATATAGTCAGCGCTAAGAAAAAATTCCGTTCCTGGTAAAAGAAACACATATCTTTATTTCGAGCCTAGATTTTACAAGCACTACCCTGAGCGAGCGCTGGTGGAAGAGTGTCGATTCCCTCTCGCATGCTCGATCTCACACTCAGAGAAAAACTATTTGTTTTTCGGTTGTTCTAGAAGGTTCCGAAGTTACAATTTTAAAAGAATTCTTCTTTGGCTCATTCTACCTAATTTTTTCGTGAGATGCAACGGTTGCCTCTCCCAACGGATTACAGCATGTGCATTATTGCACTTTGCTATAATGTTGGATTTTAAATGTCTACCGAGATTTTATCCGCAAATGAGATAAATCTGTCGCCAATTATTCCTCGCTTTCGCTGCCGCTGTTTACATTCAACGTTTTACCCGTCTCGTATCTGTCTCTCTGTGTTGTCCTTTTTTCTAACTCGAACAGCTGAGCAGGTCTCCCATATTCGCGAGTATTCTCTCATCTCGAGACGTGATTATAGCGAGAAGGGAAGTTCCTCGAATTCATTCACAAACTTCGTTCGTAACCAACGTGTACACTTTATTATTATCGGTCGTACATAACGCCTGTTCGTCAAGATGGCTCTTGTGATGGCTTCCCGATGCCTTTCCCTGTGCTCTTCCCGGTGCCGGGGGCCTCGCTCGGCCTGCGCACTTTGTTTAACACGCCGCGCCATCGGAAACGGAATCATCCGCATATGCGCTGTAGTGTTACGGGCCCGGTGGTTAGACCGCGCGATTCGAACGGGCCGGTGACTGATTGCCTTACAACTCGGCCAGCCTAACCGTTAATCGTCCCGATTAAGTAGGGGGCACGAAATAAGCAGAACTAAAAATTTTTTTTATAAAAGTGATTTAACAACTCCTTAAACAAAATATTCGACTGCAGGCGGTAAACGCAAACAAATAAAATATGAAATAAACATATCAATGGCATTACAGGTGCTTACGTTGGTTGTGTGCGAGCAATATATTAGATAAGTAATAGGTTTGGTTATCAATGGAGTATAGTCTTCTACGCTTTCTCTTTTCGGCTTGGTGTCCATGGTCGGATGTTAACTGCCGACCATGATACGGCATTTGCGATAACTGGAACCCTTCGGGGTCTTTCACTACGTAACGATCGTTTCTAAGTATTCGGCCAATTTCATACGATCCTTTGAAACGCGCTAACAAAGTTTCTTATCATGACCTTATCACCTATTAGATATTTTTTAGCAGTCTTATGCCTGCGTAAATACGTTTGTTGTAGTGTCTTGAATTCGCGTCTTGATTTGCTTATCCGTTCGTGCGCATAAATTAAGCAAGTCGCGAGGTAGGTCAAAATCTCCAGCAACTTCTAACGCGTCATGTAACTCATCAATTATTTCTCCTCGTTGATGTATTCCAAAGAGTAGCATCCTCAGAGACTCATTCGTGGCTTTCGATACAGTATTGTTACACACAAATTCGACATCCCTAAGTACATTATACCATGGAATATTTCACTCGTCTGCATGGGCAAAATGGTACAATTAAACCTCTCTACTTGGCCATTCGCTTGAGGCAAAGTGGTGGCAACTTTAATATGCTGTATGTTGTGTTCTTTTATAAATTCTTCAAATTCACGAGATGTAAAGCAACTCGATCAGAAATGAGACATAAGAGTCGACTATAATGTTCGAAATATGATTTAAGACATTTTATAATCTCCGCGACATTTTAGTGGCATATATTTCACATGTTTAATGAACGCATCGACAATTAATAAGATATCATGATTCTATGGGAAAGCTGGATGTAGGTGCTAAATAATCGACATGTAAAATGAAAAATGGCTTATCGCCTTTTGGGATGCTATGCAGTAATTTCTCAGGTCTCCCTACATTCGAGGCAAAAGCAATGCATTTTTCAAACAACTTTTCAAGTAATTTTCGACTTTTAACTTCATTTCCGAGAACTAATAACTGTTTCTGATATTGTGTACCGTTTTGACAACCTTTGCATGGTCCATTTCGTTGTGGTATTTATGTATAACACTCGTTTCAAACGCAGTCGATATATAAAAGAGAATTTGTCCTGGTGCTTCCTATAAACCAATCCATTCTTCATTTCGAACAACTTAGTCTCGGCGTTCTAATTCCGTTCGAATTCTAACAATTTCAGAGTCTTTGCTTTGACACAACGCAAGGTTTCAATCGAGGGAATTATCCTCGATTACGAATATTTGTCAGTTTAAGGCGTCTATGTGTGGCATACGCGTGCCAGACTCCAGCGAGTAGTCGTAATTTTGCACTTCCATTACTCAACGCGTGATTCGGAGATTTGTTTCCTTTTTATTTAAAGTTAAACTTAGCTTGACAATCCGTAACAATCTTGAATTCACGCTCAGTAAATATGTACGAAATCGGCGAAGTGCGTAAATTACCAATAGCATCTCCAATTCGAAGCTATGATATTTAGATTCCGTTGTTCTTTTGAAGAAATAGAATATTGGATGAAGCCTTTTATTTCTTTTTTTTGCAATAAAATCGCTTTGAAGCCTGCTGTGCTCGCATCACAGTGCAGCTCGGTTTCATCACGAAAAGAGTATATGCTAAGTATCGGGGCATTCGTTAATCGATCGTTACGAATGCTTGCCTTTCGAGCTCATTAAATCTGAAATCTGTGTTTTTTCTGACCAAATCATACAGAGATTTGGCTATAATCGAAAAGTTCTTTATGAATTTCCTAAAATAAGCAAATACAGCCCTAAAAAATTTTATACATCCCGAGCGTTTCGCGGAGCCGGGAACTTCAAAATCGCTTCGAGACCTTGCTTCGTTGGTCAGATTCCTTCACCCGTTACTGTATAACTTAAATAATCTAATCTGATATGGAAAAATTGACATTTATCCAATCGCAATTCTAGACGATTCGTGACAAGTAAGTCGAAGACTTTCTCTAATACGTGAAAATGATGTTCGATCGTTTCGGTCGTGATAAGGAAATCGTCCAGATATATCGGAACTTCGCCCGCCTTAATTAGATCCCTAAATATCTCCGTGACATAGCGTTAGAATTTAAGTGGAGCCAAAAGACATCCTAACATTCGTATTGCTCTAGCGGTGTAATGAACGAATATATTTCACCGAATCTTCGTGCATTTTAATATTGAATCTTTTAAATCAAGAATGATAAAATATATTTTTTTTCCTACTAACATGTTCAATTGATCCTCAATCAATGGGATCGGAAAATTATCGCGTAATGTAATTTTATTTAGCGCTCAGAAATCCACACACATTCTTGTTTTGCCATTTTTCTTTTTCGTCAGAACGATCGATGAAGCATATTCTGACGTGCTCTCTCAAATAATATCTTTTTCAATAAGTTCGTCCAGAATTTTATTTAATTTAGCTTTCTCATCGTACGAAAGTCTGCGTGGTGTACACAAAAACGGTTTATCACCTGAAAGTATAAGTTTCATTACATTTCCTACCTCGGAGTTTAGCGGCCTCTGCACGTTTACGTATCGCTTCGTGAATAAATTACATGCTCGCGTTTTTATCTCTATTGGAAAGTCAAACGCATTTTTTTCGCCGGTGGGTAAGTGTCACTCGCTTCTAACTCGATATTCATAATGTCATCGGTTATCTCTTCTGTTTCCCCCTCGCTACTTAAAGTTAGTTTCGCTGATTTTATGAAATCTCGGCCTAGGACCAACGAGGCCTTCATCGTCGTATCCGGCACTACACGTAATGTAATTTTATATTCTCTGTAGTTGATTGCAACCGTTGCTTCTATGCGACCTATTATTTCCAACCCGCTGCCGTTTATACCATAGAATCGATCAGAACTGGAATCACGAATATACTTGCGTGGAATGTGACTTTCTTTAACACGAAGCAAATTGAACTTCCCGTATCTATTAACGCGATAAAGTCTATGCTACAATAGTTATCGTCGTGATTCATGCATAATTGCACTTTATACCGAAAATCGTCGCCTTCTTGCTGTCCTTGTGTTACTCAGTTGACGTCTTCTGACGGGAAGTTGCACTGGTTTGCTTGATGGCCGAATTTTCCACACTTAAAGCACGAACCTCGTTCTCTTTTGGGTTTATTACAATCGGCGGCGATGTACTCTACCTCGTTGCAGTTGTAATATTTTCGTGAAGTTGCGATGTTTCCGCTTGTTTCCTTCCATTATTTTTTATCCTTTTCCTTGGCGGATCCACGCGACGTTGTAGGAACGATTTAGTGTCCGGGGACCGAAATATCGGCGAATGCGGTCAACATCGCTTCCACTTACTCTTAACTGTACTTTGGCTTGGGTGCGTAATTTTTGACAGGGAATACCTTCGCTAGCATAGCTAATGGTTTCGGCATCTTCTACTGCTATTCGATTTGCAAGCGTCATTTTGTCATTTTCTAATTCGCAAAAGTCTCATTCGTTTTCCACACCTTCGATTCCAATTCGCGTCGTAAGGTTAATTGATCTCGTTGTCGTCCGTATGTTTTCTTTAACTCGCTCAGGAGATAATCGCAGGTCAACTCGATACAATCAGTTCTCGAATGATATCACTTCAACCGAATGATACCTCTTCCAGACAATCTACTGCATAATAATGCTTTCGCTTAGTGACTATCTAACTCGTAGGTGGATAACAGCATTTTCATCGGTCGAAATCCAACTCATGTCCATCGAACTCGTCGATCATATCCTTAAGTTCTTGCCATTTCTTCACTACAGTTCTGCGAAGTCTCAATTCTGGGTGCCATCCTTAATAATGCTACTTCCCTTCTTAATAATTCGGTTTCGCATTCTGCGAGTTCCTTCTCTCTTCGTAACAAGATAACTTCACGTAAAATGTGAGATAGAGTGACGTGTGCGCTCGTGGTCTCCAGTGGACTCATAATTTCGTTAACTCCTTGTGGGAAATTAAGGGCGGTTTGAATAGTCGACGCCTCTGGGTCAGGGCGTCGGATCGTCCCTCGTCGATTCCGTCCGCAGTGACCTCCGACATTAGTCCTTCTGGGAGAACCTCCGCGTCTAATAACCGTTGCACAAGATCACTTTTCAATCCATAAATAAGCAGATTTTTACTCCTCAACCTTTCCTTAAGTTCCGCTACCGTAGGCACATTCATTGCGGATCTAAACTTAAATTTCGCTCGTAAACGTAAAGTACTTTTCCCGCTACGTATGTGATTTCATTAATAAAGTCACTCACTTCTGTCCGTAAAAGCGTATAAAATCACATAAAACGTAAAAATAAGATCACGTAACATAAACGATCATTCCTCAACGTAATGTTCTCGATCAGCACATAACCATACATTCCGAATCGACCATCGATATGAGAATAGGCACAAAATAGACATAAAATCCATAAGTTCATAAGGCATCCATTGAACGTTCACGATTTCCCTTCTTCCGCATATAGTTATAACCGCGTTCGGTTCAAATTCCTTAAATTCTTAAAGTGTCTGTGGGATGCACAAACGCGGTTAACGCACGGCCATAACCAAACAGCTTGCACTGGCCGGGTCCTCGATCCGACGTCGATCTGGTGCGAATAATCTCACTTCTGACTGTGTAAGGGATAAAGACGTTATAGCGAAAAGGGAGGTTCCTCGAATTCATTTACAAACTTCGTTCGTAACTAACGTGTACACTTTATTATTCTCATACATAATACCTGTTCGTCAAGATGGCTCTTGTTCCCGATGTCTTTCCCGCGTTCTTCCCGGTGTCGGGAATCTTGCTCGGCCTGCGCAGTTCGTCCGACACGCCGCGCCATCGGAAACGGAATCATTCGCATATACATTGTAGCGCTACGAGCCCGGTGGTTAGACCGCGCGATTCGAACGGGCTGATGACTGAATTGCTTTACAGACTTTTTATTTTATATATATTTTATTTAAATATAATTTATAATACCTTTTATTTAAATATATTTTATATTTTATATTGTAAGTTCATAACCAAATTTGTTAACATTAAAAATGACCCGATAGGGTATGAAATGTTTGTTATAGACAATTGTTTTTATTTATAATTTAACTATTTGTATTATTAAAAAAAATATTTATATTAGGCTTCTAATCCTCTTTTATATTATTATTTAATTTTATTGAGCCTTTTGACATATTGTTTTGATTTATTACACACTGGGCGAAATGATGCGTAATAACTCTAATTTTACTTTTTATTAGAACATTTTTTGATACAGATACGTGCAATCTTTTGAAAAATTCTATTAATCTGATAAAATTAAGTTAATATTAGAATTTGTATTAAATTTCTGAAATCATGCTTTAGATTAAATCTGGTTCCATCACACTTATCAAAATATACAAATATTAATAATATTTCTATATTCTCGTATTAACAGATTTTCGTACAAAAAATTAACAACGAATCTACTGAATAATGTAAGAGTAATCATGCGCTTGGAAATGAAAAATGCATACCAACATTTATATAAGATTGGGGATTTATAATATTACTAACATTATCTCTGACAATTTGCCATCTATTTGTTTTTAAATATCAAGATTACATTAACAATTTTTATTTTTACGAAAAAATGTATAAAATTAATAAAAAGATAGATTGGTTAATGTTAAAAAAGTCTAAACTAATAAAATCAAAAATTAAACCCATTACACATACTTTTGTGGCTCCTAATAACTTTGTTGTATCCATCAATAATTCTGTTTGTAATATTGAGAAAGTATGTATTCTACCTGATGAATTTAATGACGTTTCTGCTTTGAATACTCCAAGATAAGTGGTTTATTAATTTGAGTGGTTTATTAATTTGACATTAACATTCCTAAAGAAGTCCAGTTTCTTTTACAATTAGGTGAAGACTTTGGGCTTCCTATTAACAATAACAACATTGAAATAACAGTAGTGAAATTTATTAAACATATAAAAAGTAATATTGCAGGCCGTACGAAAAATATAGATAGAGTTAATTTTGTCGGAAACAATACTATTCAGATTCTTCATAGATTTCAAAAGAATTTCCTACATTTAAATCCCACAGAAAAATTGATTAATGGTTGTTTGATGTTAACAAAAAAATTTGTTAATGATCACCCTAATATTCTCATTACAAAGGCTAATAAGGGGAATGTTACCGTTGTCCGTGAAAAGGATCACTATATTTCGGATATGGAGGAGATTTTCTTGGACAAACACTTATGAATTAATTGATAAAGATCCTATTAAAAAAATCACTAATGATTCACGGGAATTGCTCGTCAGGTGGAAATTGATTGACACATATCGTAAATTACTTTCCACTGATGGGAATACACAATAGAGTGTATGGTTTAACCAAAATCCATAAACCAGGCAATCCATTAAGAATAATCGTATCTTCTATTAATAGTCCATTATATTTCCTTTCTTCATATTTACATAACGTAATCCATGAGAATATACCGGAGGCGCCTAATTACATTAAGAATAGTTTCCATTTGATTGATAAACTAAATGGATTTCAGTTTGATCCTAACTACGTACTCGTTTCTCTTGATGTTATATTTTTGTTTAATAATGTTCCTAGATTTGGCACTGGATAGTATTAATAGAAGGTGGGATTACATCTCTGAGAAAACTAATATTCCGTTACATGAATTTTTGATAGCTGTTAGGTTAATTTTAAATTCCACAATTTTTACTTTCAACAATAAATTTTATAAACAGATTTTTGGTTTCCCATGGGGATAATGGGCTCACCATTATCTCCGATTATTGCAGACATTGTAATGACCTAGAGGCACTAGCAATTGAAAAATTATCAGTAGACCTTTTGTTTTATTTTCGATATGTGGATGACATTATCTTAGCGACTCCATTTGACAGAATTTAGGAGATTTCAAATATTTTTAACTCCTTGCATACAATTCATGATTGAGATTGGCAATTGTGGAAAAATAAATTTTCTTGATACAACAATTATCATAGAAAATCAAAGAATCATTTTTGACCTCAAAATTTCATTTTTGATATCAAAAGACAACTTTCTCTGGCAGATTCCTTATTTCGCCCTCTTTGTTATAAATTAGGCATTGTCTATGGTTGACAGAATGGTAAAATCCTTGTCACATCTTTGTTTTCATCAAAAGAACTTAAATGCTATCCACACATTACTAAATAACGGCTATTTTCTTTCTTTCGTTTTTCTAAAATTGATAAAAGATTGAGATTTCATATTAATAATAATACAATAATAATACACGTGATACTCATCTACAAGTAAAAGAAAAATATTTTACAATTCCTTATGTGAAATCTATATCTGAAAGCTTCCTACTTTTAACCATGAAATTTCACTGCAAATTGGCCTTTACTATTCTTAATACCTTAAAAGGATTTATAAGAAAAGGAAAGGATTAATTGGATAAACTTTCGAATCAAAATATAGCCTACAAAATTTCATGTGATGATTGTGATGCAAGTCGATCAAACCAAAAGACAGCTAAAAACCAGAATACATGAACACATCTCAGATATAAGAAAAAAAACAGATATTCCTACAGTAGTAATTGACCATCGTATTAATTACAACCACAATTTCAAATGGAAAGACATTAAAATATTGTATTAAAAACCATCCTACGACTTATATCTGAGATGGTATATATTAAAAGACAAAGACAGCGGTTAAATAGACAAGTAGAAACAAAATCTTTGCCAGAACCATATCTACAACATTCAACCAAATCATACAACATTCCCCTTCATAATCTCATTCCTTCTTATTTTGTTATCTCTTTCCACATTTCCTTCTCTATATCCCTTCCAATCTTTCCATTTTCGTACTGATCTTTGTTTCCTTAAGATTGTCTCATATCATACTGTTTTTCATTAAGAAATACATACTTTCATTTTTAATTTGCTCCAATATTTTTATTAAAGTGACTGCCTTTTCTGCTATTTCATTAATCAAGATATTTATATTATTGGCATTTACACAATAATTTATTTGTTAATAAGTTATAAAATTATTTTTAACAGAATATCGTTCAATGCAAATTTCGTTTAAGTTTAATGACTCATTTGGAAGTATTGGATGCGTATGAAGATTGTATATAGTTACCATATTATTTACCAAATACTGGAAGGATCAACACAGCGTTTATATATTGCGATAACTTAGGGTTTAGAGACATTATCAATTTTTTTAAATACTACAGACTTTTTAATTTATATCTTTTTATTTAGATATATTTTATATTTTATTTTGTAAGTAAGTTCATAAACAAATTTGTTAATATTGAAAATGATCCGATTGGATACGAAACGTTTGCTATAAACCATAGTTTTTGTTTATGATTTAACTACTTATATTATTAAAAAAAATTTTTATATTAGACTCGTAGCTCTTTTATGTTATTATTTAATTTTATTGAGCTTTTTGACATATTCTTTTGATTAATATATTGTATTATTTTAGGTGTAACAACTACAATGATGTTTATATTTACATCGATTAATTGATATACATATTAAAAACAACACAGGCCAACATGAATTTTGAATAGATAGTATATAATCTCGAAGGCATGCTAAAATTAAATCCGTAACTCAAATTGCTCCATTACATCAGGTTTTCGAGATATTCTGACCTAAAAATGCCCAAAATGAGTGTTTTTGGAATTTTAGGATTAGAACATCTTGGAACGTAATAGAACAATTTGAACTATGGATTTGATTTTGTCAGAAATCTTCAAAATTATATACTATCGTAATCTTTTTTGTCTATATAATCGGTTTATATTAAGCCATTATTATTCATTCTATCCAAATATATTCCAACTAGATACTATAATTATCTCTAATATATCTTTATAATATATATATATATATATATATATATATATATTAGGTGTTGGAATTAATTCGTAGCGTTTTACAAGTGATGGGAAGTACTTTCATTAATGTATTTTTTAATGCTCATGTGAAATAAATAACATTCTTTCATTAAAAAATGCTACGAATTAATTCCAACACCTAATATATATATCTGCGATAATATTCCAGATTTTACTATAAGTGATTAATCACAAATATGTCAGGAAAAACATCAGAATATATTTCGTTTAAACTTGAAATAGAGAAGAAGATATAAATTCTGGTGTCAATAACAACTATGCAATATCAGATATGTAAATATGAAACCGAAATTTACCAATAGATGGCCATAGCTGTCAATGTAGTTGCCGTCAGACCGCGTCATTGACGCCATTTCCTTGTTCTGACATCTGACAAAGATTTTCAACTCACAACAATACAAGTTTCATACAACAGTATAGTTTGTAATAGCGTTGAACATGTCGAATTTTGTGTATGGAAACTACGATTTGCGGACAGCATTGATTTTCTGTTACCACCAGAAGAAAACTGTTGCAGAATCGCATCGAATGCTTGTCGAAGCTTACGGTGGGTATGCTCTTGGTAAATCACAGTGCTTTGAGTGGTTTAAAAAATTCAAAAGTGGCGATTTTGACGTGAGAAACGAAGAACGTAGAAAACCACCGAAAAAGTTTGAAGACAGCGAATTGCAAGCATTGTTGGATGAGGACGCTCAAACTCAACAACAACTCGCGGATCAATTGAATGTGACACGAGAAGCCATCTCTATATGTTTGAAATCCATGGGAAAGATCCAGAAGATAGGAAAATGGGTTCCACATGAACTGAATGAAAGACAACAGGAAAACCGAAAAACCACTTGTGAAATGCTGCTCGCCAGGTACAAAAGAAAGTCATTTCTCCATCGAATTGTGACTGGCGATGAAAAGTAGATATATTTTGAGAATCCTAAGCGTAAAAGATCATGGGTAATTCCAGGCGAACCATCGACATCGACTGCAAGGCCAAATCGCTATAATCGACGAAAACAATGCTTTATGTTTGGTGGGATCAGAAAGGTGTGATCTATTATGACCTGCTAAAACCTGGCGAAACCGTTAATACTGAACGCTACCGACAACAAATGATCAATTTGAATCAAGCTTTGCGTGAAAAACGACCGGAATATCAAAAAAGGCAACACAAAGTGGTTTTGCTTCATGATAATGCACCATCACACACAGCAAAACTGGTCAAGGAAACGATTGAGGCGTTTGGTTGGGAAATACTTTCGCATGCGGCTTACTCACCAGACTTGGCTCTGTCCGATTATTACTTATTTGCATCGATGAGACACACACTTGCTCAGCAGCGTTTCACTTCTTATAAAGATGTACGAAGATGACTTTAGTTCAAAAGAGCAACAATTTTTTTGGCGTGGCATCCACAAATTGTCAGACAGGTGGGAAAAATGTATAGCTAGCAATGGACAATACTTCAGATAAAATATTTTTTATCATTTTTATGCAATAAACGTGTATTTTCTATTAAAAAAATGCCGGTTTCATATTTACATACCTGATAGATCGGTAACTCTAATTTCCTTATTTCAAACAGGTAAGTCGCGAAACTCTCATGACCTGTCAGGATTTGGGTCATCCTATAGGTCAGACCATCACAGATCCCGCTCATGCACACTTCTAACTTAACAGCAAACGCCTCTCTTACTGCTTGTTCTATCATAGTGGATTTTGTTGAAATTACTAAAAGAATATTTATTTTGTAACGGCAATCAAATTTCACATTGTAATTTACAAAACGTACAATAACCAAATAATCGGCTATTTATGAATAATTTTCCTTTTTTGGTATCATTATTATATCTTTCTTTTCAATGTATTTTAATCCAAAAAATAATTCTTTTTGTTATTGATACTTTTATTTTTCCGGTTCAATTTATTATTTACTGTGTTGGTTCCTGTGTTGGTCATATCTATATTCTTGTCTTATTAATTACAATTAATTATTGAAAAACGCATTGCATCGCCGCGTCAAGATTTGAACCTACGATTCCTAGAACGATAATCTAATACGCTTACGCTAATTGCACGCTTGTGATCGAATCATTATTAACATTCTTGTACCTCCTACTGTCACCGTTCTTAATTTCATGCTCCTACTGATAGTTTAATATTATTAATACTTGAAGAGATTATATGAAAACGAAATAATACACTAGTATTTATTTATTTAGTTAGGAAATGATAATGACGAATCGATTGTCCTTTGTTTCGAGAAATCGTCCAATCGGGCGTGTTTCGTCTCGTTGCGATCTAAGTGTTGCATGTTTTATTTTTACTACTAATAACAATTTTCAAATTACATATTTATTACAATAATAATTATTAAATAATTTGATAATTATTATCAAATTAGTTAGAAATATCTTCTTCACATAATTTGATAATAATTACCGAATATAATTAATATTATCAAATGATTTGGTTTTAAGTACTAAATCATTTAGTTGAACCAACTAAACGAGAATTTTAGCTTTCTAAATATTTAGTAATTATTACCAAATAGTTAGTTACTATTATGTATTATTATTATTTGATTTTAATTATTAAATATTACACCAATATACTCAATAAAATGCATTTAGTAGATATTATCAGACTTTTTTCTCAGTGATATATCAAATAAAATAATAATAAGAAAAAAGTATTTAGTCAATAGAAATTAACACTTTGTTGGAATAACTAGTTATTTATATACAATACTCAAATGTTTCATTTGAATGATTTTATATTATTTTTGCATTCACATGTTTTCTTATATAATGAAATTATTGATTAAAAATTGACAAGATCAAAATGTACACACATGTAGTAGACTCAAAAAAAGAAAGAAATATAACCAAAATCAATTTTATCAATAATAATAGTAATAATTTGTTTCAAATGTACATTTATTATTACTACACGTTGTATATTTGTTATTAAAAATATTATTGAAAAGTGTAGTAAAGGGATTGATTATTTCAAATGTCTTGTTGTTATTATTATAAAATGTACTCTACTACTCTTTTCAGTAATATTTTTAATAAGATGAATGTATTTAATATCCGATGTGTAGTAATAATAAATGTACATTTGAAATAAATTAATAAATATTATATTGATAAAACTAATTTTGTTTATACTTTACTTTCTTTTTATGAGTTAACATGTTTTGATCTTATCAATTTTTAATCAGTATCATCTATTATATAACAAACATGTTCACGCAAAAATAATATAAGATCATTCAAGTAAAGCAAGATATATGATTAATGCACCAATTTTTTATTCAATTAAACTTAACTGTAGTTAACAAATACTTCTACTTAACAAATTGTTCAATGCTAGTTAACGAAAATGATACAATTTTATTTAGTTGACAGAACTACTATCATTTGGAAATCTTTAAAAAAATCAGTTAACCGCACCATATATTTATTTGGATAGTCTCACGGAATCAATTGTGTTTATATCAGATATATATAAATATATTAAATAAAACTGACTCAATTCATCATTAAGATTCCTGAGTAGTCATCACAACCATATTGAATCATGACGTCAAAAGCGAGAAATGACACATTAATTTTTATTACATGTCATTTAAATAAAGACAATTTACATAAAACAAAATGATGAGATTGCTTTAAAACATTTGTAAAAATGGACGAAAAATATGCTTATCCTCCCTAACAGTTAATAAATAATCATAAAGTGATAAAAGGCACATTAAGTGCTTTTATTCAATGCGCATGAGCAATTCATTTTCACTTACACATGCCTTTTATCACTTTTTATGATTATTTACTAACTGTCAAGGAGGATAAGCATAGATTTCGTTCATTTTTATAAATGTTTTAAAGCAATCTTGTCATTTTGTTTTATCCAAATTGTCTTTATTTATAAATGGCATGTAATAAAAACGTATCATTTCTCGCTTCTAACGTCACGTTTCAATATGGCTGTGATGACTACTCAGAAGCCCTAATTGAAGTATAATATAAGAGGCTTAAATATTTAATTATTTTAACTGTATATACATTTTGAAAGAAATATTTTTCTGAAAAAACAATAATTGTTTATTGGAAAGTAAGGTTGTTAACATGTTGTCAACAATTTTGGACTAATGCGTAAATAACAATGTCAAATCAATATTTAGTCAATTTATTTAGTCACAATAAACTATTTAAATTTACAAAATCACTAAGTAATTCTGACTATAAATATTTTTTCAAATGACTGAATAACGTACGTTAAACCAGAGTTAATTTTACTTTGAAAATAAACTAGAGTTCAATTAATACTATTTATAATCAAAATTATTTAATAGTTTGAGAAAGTTAAGATGTTTATTGTAATTAAATAAACATTGATTTGACATTGTTAATATTGTTTACGCATTAGTAATCTAAAATTGATTCAACATATTAATGACCTTACTTTCCTACAAACATTTAAATTGTATTTTATGAAAAATGTTTCTTCCAAAATTTTTATACACAATTAAAGTAACTAAATTTAAGCATCTCATGTACTTCAATTAATAATATATTAAGTCAATCTTATCTAAGAATTCGTTTATATTATGTAAAATATATACTTATTTGACAAATTTGGTTGTTAAATATATGTATATAATTTACAAAAACATTATTTCATATAATAAAGGTATAGTTTCATTCAAACAAATCCTCGCATCTAAAATAATAAAATATATATCTCATAAAAACGCATTTAGTTGATTCCGTGAGACTATCCAAATAAATATACGACGCTGGTATAACTGATTTATTTTAAAGACTAAATGATAATAGTCTCATACCAAATGCATTTTGTTGAGGCATATTGGTATAATATTTAATAAGTAAAACCAAACATAATAATAGTAACTAACCGTGTAATAATTATTAAATATTTAGAAAGCTAAAATTCTCGTTTAATTTATTCAACTAAATGATTTAGTAAACTTAAAACCAAATCATTTTATAATATTAATTAAATATTTTGTAATTATTATCCAATTATGTGAAGAAGATATGTCTAAAACTGATTTGATAATAATTATTAAATTATTTAATAATTATTAATAAATAATTTAAAAAATTGTTATTAAATTAATAGTAAAAATAAAACATGCAATACTTAAATCACAAACAAAACATGCCCTCCATGATCGGACAATCTCTCGAGACAGAGGATAATCGCTTTGTTATCCTTTCCCAACTAATAATAAGTTAATAAATATCAGCGTTTATTATCGTTCATTTTCATATAATCTCTTCAAATATTAATACTATTAACCGTACGAAGATAGAAAGTCAATGCGAACCCGCACAGGTTGTTGGTGTGTAAAAGTACAATATATTCCGAAATGAAATAGAATTATAGATGTTTCATCCCTTATTATTGAGTCATCTTCAATGTAGATTTGAAAAAGTTAATTGAGAAAATTTAAACATGTAATGTTCGCTTATTATTTCGTCAATAGATAAAATATAAAAATTGTCTGTCATATTTAACTGGATACTCAAACAATTACATTATCTGCAATAACATGAAAAATAATAAAAGACTTAAAATACTAATACAAATATTTAAAAAACTGAATAAACTTACATTACATATTGACAATGGTTAGATAATTTAGAACATGCATACAGTAAGACATTTCAAGAGTGTGAAGAGGTCAAAATTATCGTTACTAAGTGTACAAGAAAGTTAATCATATGACAAAAACGATAACTTCACACAATTAAACAACAAAATTGTGTCCAAGAATTTTTTAATTTTGAAAAATTTATTGCAATTACTTATGACATTAACATTAGTTTTCAAAATTTTAACAATACAACAAATACTTTTAATTTTATTCGTAGAAATGATCGTTTCATTAATCTTTCGAGCGTGAACTTTGCATAAGGTATCTAGAGGCGTGTTTTAGACATCTTATGTCAAAAAGATGTTTAAAAGACGTCTTTTAAATATCTTATACAACATAAATGTTATCTGGGTGGAACGCATCACTATTGAATTCATCAAACATATCGAAAATAATATAATTAAAAATTAAAAATTAACAACAAGTGTTCTTTAAGAAAGTGTTCTTTAAGTTTTTCCCTTGTTTTATTATGGACAATACACAAATAATTTTAACGCGCCGATAAAGAAAATGTAGTCGCAGCTCTTGACAAAATTGATTATGCAAATAAAATGGAATTTTTACTTTCGGATACTGACACTTATATTATATTATGGTTAAACGCAATCTTTCAAACAAGATATTATCTGATTTAAAAGATTTGTTAAAAACTTGGAAAAGTCGAGAATTAGTTTCTAATCATACATTTTTTAAACTCAACAAATTCAATATTACCTAGGATTTATGGATTGCCCAAAATACATAAACAGGGCAACCCGTTACGTGTTAAAGTTTCTCTATAGGCAGTCCATTACATAATCTTGCGATTTTTCAACGCAAAATTTGGATCACAACTTAGAAAAATCTTATAGTTACATAAAAAATAATATTATATATATATTTTTAACTTGTTAATGATCTTAATAAAATAAATTTATCTAATGATTCTGTATTGATATCGTTGGACATCGTCTCACTTTTTACAAATGTATCTGTAGACTTAGTGATTAAAAACATTGACGTTGTCTTTCTTAATAATAAAATTAATTTACCAAAGGATGAATTTTTCAAAGCTATCAGTTTGGTATTTAATTCCACATACTTCAGCTTTAACGATAAATTCTATAAAGTTTTTTGGTGTCCTAATGTCCCCGCTATCTCTCATTTTATAATAGTTGATTTAGTCATGTAAGATTTAGAGATTTTTGTACTTGAAAAACTACCGTTCTCTTCAAAATTTTACTACAGATATTTCGATGACATTGTACTCAACTCAAGAATGTAACATTGATATGATTGTGAATAATTTTAATAGTTTTCACTTGATTAAAATTTACATTAGAGCTTGGTAGTAATACTTTAAACTTTCTTGACGTAATGCTGATAAAAAAAGATAATACTCTGTTATATGATTGATATCACAAACCAACATTTTCGGCACTTTACATAAATTATTTTTCATGCCATTCAATCTGTCAGAAAGTGGGAATGATTTTTGGTTTAACGGACAGAATTTTACTATTATCACATCCTTCAGTTTCCATGAAAAAAACTTTCGATTAGTAATAGATATTTTATTAAATAACAAAAATATCTTCTCAATATAATATTTATAATTATATCAAAAAAAGACTTTATGTAAAATTTAGGTTATTAAGATTAGATTAATTTAGATTAACTTAACAATAACGAAATTAGTAAAAATAAAATTCATAATCTGTAACTAAGCCTTTAACAACTTTCTTTACTGATTCATCAATATCAGAGAAATTTAAAATTTTTCAAAAATAACAAAACTGTTAGTTTGGCCTGTGTGAGATTACATAAATTAAGTTCTTTCATTAAAGTCAAAAGGACATTCTTTTTTACATTCTAACGTAGTATGTAAAATTAATTGTTCTGATTGTAACGCTTCATTCGTAGGCCAAACAAAAAGATTATTAAAAACTAGACCATCAAAACATCATAATCACATCAATAGACATACTAATCAACACTCAGTTATTACGGAACATAGACTAGAATTTAATCATGAATTTAATTGGAACAATGTAAAGATTTTAGATAAAGAAAAGAATTACAATAAGAGATTAATCTCTGAGTCTATTTACATTAGGAAACAAAAGAATGGTCTAAATTTACAAGAGGAAATGTTAGATTATTCTTTGTACCATGATTTATTTTAAAAAGATTGATTTTTCCAAGTTTTATAGTTAATACATACTTTATTATTATAACTTTTTGGATTTTTTGTTTCCTTTTACTTATTGTATTATTTTCCTTACTTAGTAATATAGATAATTTCGTTTTGACCTCTTCACACTCTTGAAATGTCTTACTATACATTTTAAATTACGCACATTCAAAATTATCTGATCATCGTCAATATGTAATGTAAGTTTATCCAGATCCTTTAATGATTTTTTGTATTAGCATTTTAAGTCTTTTATTATTTTTCATGTTATTGTATATTGTGGATAAAGTAATTGTTCGAGTATCCAGTTAAATACAATAAACAACTTTTATATTTTATCTATTGATGAAATAGTAAGAGAATATTATATGTTTAAATTTTCTCAATTGAATTTTTCAAATATACATTGAAGATGATTCAATAATAAGAGTTGAAATGTAATTCTATTTCATTTCGGAATATATTATATTTTTACACACCAACAATGTGTGCTGACTCGCATTGGCTTTCTACTTTCCTATGATTTATTCTTCGAAATCTTCAATCAAGATTGAGATTTAATAATATTAAACTATTAGCAGAAACAAATTAAGAATGATTACCATAAGAGATATAAGTAATGTTGGCAATGACTCGATCACAAGCGTGCAATTAGCTCAATGTAAGTGTATTAGGCTACCGTTCTAAGGATCGTACTATAGATTCAAATCTTGGCGGCGATGCGATGCGTTTATCAATAATTATTTGTAGTTAATAAGATAAGAATATAGGTATGCGAGATCAGTAAATAATAAATTGAACTGAAAAAATAAAAGTAACAATAACAAAACAAATTATCTTTTTTTGTTAAAGTATAATGGTTAATCAAATAAATTTGTTAATTTTTGACAAGACTTTTTATAAATAAAAAGTAATTTAATGCTCAATTAAATAAATTAAAATAATCCATTAAAGGGCTCAGAGCAAGATATTCTTCGTTATTGTTATAAATTAAATTATTATATTTAACTAATCAAAATATTATACATACGTTTCGATCCGGTCATTTTTAATATTACAACTACCGTTTACATTAAAACAATTACAAAGACACAAAAAATTCCAGAAAAGTCTAGTGTTTATAATATTGAAAACCTCAATCTTGAAGCAACAACGTGTACAATCCGAAAACCTTGATATGACCGCAAGAAGTTAAAGGATCTTACATCTGTGCATGATATCATTTCAGGAATGAATCCCATCTTATTACAAAGTATCAGTTAGCAATAATAATTTTCCATCATATACGGTTATTGGGCCTCTTCTCAAACGCTTACAGATACAAATTGTCCATAAAAATGTGATGATCAAAAACGAACGAAGATGATCAAAAATACAACAAATGCTTACTGTACATATTATTATGCGCTGTAATTTTGATCATCTTCGTTGGTAGTAATAAAGATATTAATATAAATCTTGCGACATTTTAATTTGCGTAAATTCTCAATAGTTTTAATTATTACTTTATATAGCAATACATCACGTTTTTATTTGTATCTGTAACAAACAACAATTTGTATCTGTAAGCGTTAGAGAAGAGATCCAATAACTGTATACGATGGCAAATTATTATTGCTAACTGATACTTTGTAATAAGATGGGATTCATTCCTGAAATGACATCATGGACAGGATTGTAAGATCCTATAATTTCTTGCGGTCATATCAAGGTTTTCGGATTGCACACGTTGTTGCTTCAAAATTGAGGTTTTTAATATTATAAGCGCTAGACTTTTCTAAACTTTTAATATGTCTTTGTAATTGTTTTAATATAATAGTTGTAACATTGAAAATGACTGGATGGAAGGTCGAAACGTCTGTATTTTGATTAGTTAAATATAATGTTTAGTAATTATTTATAACAATAGCGAAAAATATTTTGCTTGTGCTCTGAGCTCTTTAACGGATTATTTTAAGACTTTTTATGTTATATTAACTACAAGTATAATAACTTCCAAAGAAAAAAAAATTTTGTCAAACTAAAGCGTCTTCGCTTAATATACTTTATAAATATTTGAATAAGCAAGAAATAATTTATTCAACTTAAATTATTACGAGATAATAAAAATATTTCCTTTCATTAAAAGGATATTGTGTCACATCTCAAATAAATATAAAGTTCAATTTACTATCTATTTGTCACTCCGATTATTATGTTTAGTTAAATAAAACATACATGAATTTCACGATAATATTGTGTATACAAATTTCAACTGTAAAGAAGTTGAACGTAAACGGTATGTAATTATTTTAAACATAAATTTGATTGTTTTATTATTTTTTTTATTTGACACATATATCCTTTTGTTGTCAAAATTAACTATTTAATGAATCATCAAAATAAGTTCCTATTCAATAAAATATATTCTAAAATCAAATAAATCTTTTTCCTGCAATAACTCAGTTTAGTTGAGCCAAATTTAAAATTATCATAGTAATTGCACAAAATACTTTGCTCTTGTTTGATATTTATTTCCATGTATTCGACCTCAGCATTTTGTTGAGTCAAATAGTTCTTTTTTTGTTAAACAATTTTTTTTTCTCAGTGTACCATTTTATTATATTATGATTTTGTTTTATTTTTACCTAAAAAAATAATTACAAAAATTTCGTCTCTTACATATAGAATAAAACTATTAATTGTGGACCACTCTTAAAAAAAAAATCATATGTTCTATTTAAAACAACATCAAACAATTAATAAAACGTTTAATAGTTACAATTGATTATAAAGATCACGTTATAAGTTTATTTTATTATATTTTATATATTATATTTTAATTTGAATTTAATAAAGTATAAGTAATTATCCATATTTAGACTTCATGTACTAATTGCGGATTAATTCATTAAATGCTTTATTTTTTTTGGTAACGTTATTACATTCCATAAGAATAATAAAAGTGATTTGCACATGCATATCGTAATATACAGGTGTCCCAGAATGATCGCCAATTATTTCGTGTGCGACACGATTACGATAACCGGAGCCTTTCAAAATAAAAGTAATTTTGAGAAGTATTTGTAGGCAGGAATACGATAAAAAATTCTCTAAGCAACAGATATCAAAATGACTAAATGAAAAAATAAAGAAAACTTCACGATAATTATTCAGATTAAGGGACACCCCGCCGATAACTTTGACCTTGACATATATTGTCAAGGTCATAACCCTGAGTGATCTTCGACAGATTTTAGATGGCATCTTTCGTTAAAAAGTTATTAACAAACAAAATTTTTATAATAACGTTTTACTTCTACTACATTTCACCTGAAGCGACTCACTCCTCTCCCCCCTGCAAAGGGGCGAACAACTTTCAGCAGAATATTTTAAAGCAAGAAATACGTGTTATATAATTGTATTGTATGTACCCATGGGTATATAATAACTTAACCCTAACCTAACTTAACCATAGTACACTAGGTTATTATATATCATTAAACTTTCTGAATATTTCTGAATATTTCTGAAAAATGTAGTAGAAATAAGACATTATTAAAAAAATTTTTCTTGTTAATAATTTTTTGACGAAAGACGATCTCCATCTAAAAAATGTACCCATGGGTATATAATAATTTAATCCTAATCCAACTATGTACCGTATTATATATCATTAAACGTTCCAAATATTTCTGAGTATTTCTGAAAAATGTAGTAGAAATAAATATTATTTTTAAAACTTTTTTTGTTAATAACTTTTTAACGAAGGATGACCGCATAAAGTTATTTTTCTCGTATTCCTGCCTACAAATGCTTCTCAAAATCACTTTCATTTTGAAAAGCCCCGGTTATCGTAATCATGCCCATATGTTGATAGAGCGGACTAAACTGAGTCGTGAAGTCTTTTGCCATACTGCAATTATCGCAATAGTAATTAAGGTATTTATTATTAAAAGTCGCCGAATTAGTTTTCAATAATTTTTTATTCAAGTTATCAATTATCAACTTTACAAAAAAAAAACAAATAAATGATAAAAATTATTTATTTTCTTTTCATAGAATTCTGAGAAATTTTTCAGAATTTTTTAGTATCGCATTTTCTTATGTTGGTAAAAATAGTTACCAATAAGAAAATGCAGTATTAAAAAATTGTTTAAAAAATTTTGAAAAAATTCTCAGAATTCTACGAGAACAAATTAAACAATTTTTGTCTCTTGAGCAAAAAGTTATTGAATAATTCATGTGCTGATAGAGCGGACTAAACTAAGTTGAAAGGTATCCTCTATTATTTTGTAATGTTCGCATTAAGTTAACAAGATATTAATTACCAAAAATTGTCGAATATTAATCTTCAATAATTTTTGGTAAATGTTTACTTTTACATAGTTAGACCCAAATGACCTTCAACTGACCTTGACCTTGACCTTTAAGAAAGTCAAGACCATTGATCTTTTCTGTCGCTTGTTATTCATTAAAAAGTTAACAGAAAAATTTTTATAAATAGCACACAATTTTCAAATATAAAATGCATATTTTAATAGTATTTTCCTTGACCAGGGACTTTCAAAACAAATTCTCTGCTTAAAACACAAATTCTGTTCTGAAATTGAATTTTTAAAGCAGGGGGTAAGTGGAGTGGGAGTCGCTTCGGTGAAAGTCGTGCGCTCTCAATCAGGGGGAAATGAGATGATCGTCATTGCTTTAAAACAAAAAAAATTTAAAGCAGAAAAATTACGTACTATTCATAAAAATTTTGTTCATAATTTTTTAATGAACAACGAGCAACGGAAAAGGTTAATGACCTTGACCTCCTTGACGATTAAGGTTAGTTGGAGGTCATTTGAGACTGATTAAAGAAAGATAAATATTTACCTAATTTTTTACTCAAATACTATCAACTTTACAAAAGAACTACAAGAGACAGAAATCAATTTTCTTTTCATAGAATTCTAAAAATTTTTTCAAAATTTTTTATCAACTGTTTAATACTGCATTTTCTTATTTTTAATAATATGAGAAAATATGGTATTAAAAATTTCAAAAAAATTCTCAAAAAATTCTTATAACTTTTTGAGAGAAAAATTAATAATTTTTGTTTCTCATTGTTTTTCTCTAAAGTTGATAGTATTTAAGTAAAAAATTATTCAAAACCAATGTTCAGAGATTTTTAGTAATTAATCTTAGTATGATATTGTTATGTTTGGTTACCTTCCTTAATACCAAGGTTTATGAAACCCTCTAACTTTATTACGCTATGTCTCTGAACTGAATATGTATTTTTTAGCTCAAAATGTGTAAAATTTATACCTTAAAGTCAGACAAAGATAAATAAATATAAATCAAATAAATATTTTATTTTCAATTAATTACAATGTTTCAAAGAAATTTTATTGGAAAAATTCGCAAAAATAACTACTTCGAATAACAAATTTTCAAATTTTTAAATTTAATGTTCAAGCGAAAACGCATAGGATTTTTTTAATTGATCCTTTGTACTAACAAAAAAAAAATACGATATGAATCGCTCAAAAGGTATAATTATTTGAATTATTAAAAATCGACATTTTTGAAAAATCTATATATTTTAAATTTACAAACAAAATTTTATTATTTGAACAATAAAAGAGTAATAATATAAGTAGATAAAGGATTGTACATGTATATAAATATTATTATAGCATGTATAATTAAGTTTATTAGGATTTAGTTTAAAGGATGATACAATACTTGCTCTAAAGCAATAAATTCGCCCCGACCGAGCTGTCAAAAAAAAAACCGAAGACTGACAGAAATTATAAAATTTCAACTATTTATTATATTAAAATATAATTCTTTTTAGTTCTACATTTTCGGGTACTTACTTTTATACTATCGGAAACTCAGTAAACGTATAAAATGTAATAAAAAATAAAGGGATACCCAGAACGCCGAAAATTTACAAGCTAATCACATGTGGATCTCAAATACCTTCTTTAAACTTTTGTACATTCTTACATCGAGAATAACGCAAAAAAAACCCTTGCAGGTTTATCATATCAATGGATAATTAAAGCTTTTTTCAGCCTCAATCCGGGTCTTTAAATTATATTATAAAAAAGCAATGTAAAATATCGCACAGAATACGTTGAACCCATGAATATCATAACAGGGTTAATATCTTGTTAACTATTACAAAAATTGCAAAATGGTAGAGGACTCAGTTTAATCTCATCTATCTCCTGTAAATTATTGCTAAAGTGTCGCCGGACAATCTATATAATATTGATCGTAAGAGAATTGTAACATGTAATTTTTTAAAGACATTACATAAATTTATTTGATACTATGTACTCATTTGTGTAATAAAACAATAGCAAGTTATTTTAATTTCTATTAAAATCAAGATTTTATAATTAGATCTTTATTCCGCCCATCCCCTCAATTGTGGATCATGATACAATTTTAATAGATTCAAATTTATTTAAAATTGGTGATAATTAAAAATCAATGATATTTAAAATTACAATAAAAATGAATGAAAATTAAATGTTGAGCAATAAAGACTAGTTAAATTATGAATAGTAATACTTTTTGCATATAAACATGTAGGTATACTATTTTATATTCTATTTCGATATTTAAAACAAATGAATCTTTTCGGAATGGCATCAGAATGGCATTGTAAGATTTGACAAGTTTTTAAATATTTTTATAATAAATTTACACAATAAAAGTATTGTTAGGTGCCATTACACAAAGCGCGGAAATGCGGAAACGTAGAAGAACGAAATTAATTAAACTTTACTCTAGATTTCCGTTTCTTCTTTCTAATTGCCTTATCTAAGTGCCAAAGTAAAATAAATGCTAAAAAATCTTGTGATATCATTTTTAATGGAAAATATTATAATAATTTAAACATAAAAAGTAATCCGGAACTAGTGCTTGATCCACATCTAATGCTTTTATCCTAACTATGTTTGCTAAAAATCTTCTTTTATTTGTAATTGAAATATTTAAAAAGATTTTTTATTTTACAGGATGCTCCACCGAATTATGAGAATGTTGACTTGTCATTTTCATATATAAGCAAAGATTGCACAGGATTAAGGTATACATTCATCAACCATTTCGTAAATCAATACAAGTAAATTATTCTATACCTAGAAAACTATTAATCTTAAATTTTATAATTTGGTAGACATATAGGAGCCTACGCACTTTTCCATCAAAATTTATTGGGAGCAAATCATATATGCAGACATCAATTATTTAGTCCCGCTATTGATAAACTTATAGCGTAAGTTTAATGTAACAACGAGTAAAAATAATTCTTTCTCGGAAACTCTAGCAATTTATATTTTAAATTTTTTATCTATATAGAAAAAATGGTCTTGCTGAAATATCTAAAAATTTAGATAACAATCGGAAATAATAAATGTCGGAAACGCGTAATTCTAGTAAAAATGGAAAAAATTATTTAATAAATGTCTTCTGAAAATAATTTTGTTTGGATCGCTCCAAATAGTTATGCAAAACGTTTAAGTTAGTTGCTGAGATATCAAAACTTTTTGCAGCAGTATCATCATGCTTACACACACACACACACACACACACACACACACACACACACACACGCACGCACGCACGCACGCACGCACGCACGCACACACATATGTATAAGCATGAACAGTTGATATATATATATATATATATATCAAAAATGCCAGTCAGACACAACGTCAACTGTTCAGGTGTACAGAATTCTTTTTATTCTCGTATGAATGTAACAATAAATAAATATATGTTTCTATCCTTCGTTTTGGATCCTTTCCAATATAAAATATAATTCTAAATTACATAAGTAAACCTTAATTAAAAATGTAACTACGGTCAGTCCAATAAAACTTTCGAGTAGCGAAACACAACAATTTTGCCCGTTCTTCATTTTTTCGATTCTGACCGCCGGCACCACAAGATTTATGTCGAATCGTGAAAATACTTACATTAAATCTGACGATTTGATGAGTGAGATGGCTACCTATTAACGCAATGTATACGACACCGTTTTTATTTTATCATTTATTGGAATTTTAATAAAGAAGAACTGACTAAATTGTTGTTTCACCATCCTGAAAGTTTTATTGGATTGACCGCAATTACATTTTTAGTTAAAGTTTACTCTCACGTAATTTAAAATTATATTTTATATTGAAACGGACCCAAAACGAAGGGTTGAAACGCATATTTATTTCATTACTGTTATATTCATATGAGAATAAAAAGAATTCTGTGCACTCGAACAGCTGGCGTTGACTCTGATTGGCTTTTTTTATACATATATCACTGATAAATTCTTTCGAGTCTTATTTTACTTGTTTACATCCATTCTATGAATGAGACTTAACAAATGCAAAATACATTTATATCACTAAAAAAATTATAAGATTGTACTTTCCTATGAAATTACATCACTACGGTGTAACATAATTTCATAAATTACACTTTTTCATGATTTTGTTATATAAAGGAGGGACAACAAATGTGATAAATTGATAAGAAAATAATCGATCAGTAAGTACTATTGCAAATTATTTTTCATTATTCGTCAATATAACAAATAATCAAAATAATTAATATCGCTAGCAAATAAAATCTATCCAAAAAATAGGTTAAGTTCTCTACAGTTATAAAATAGTTTGCTTCTATTATGCGATCAATTAATTATTTTTATACAGTTAGATAATAATATATACGATTGTGTAATGTCGATTTTTGCTTTATAGATATATTTTAAAGATATTTAATTCTAAATTTATAGAATTTTACATTACAAGAAGTATAACCTTATTCTGTAATTATTCTCTTTTAAATTGAGACATTTTCGTATAAGGCAGCAATTTAAAAATCGTTATAAATATAAAGTAAACACTTAAGTTTATTCTCATGAAGTTCATTTAACTGACCTTACAAAAAATTTATATTCTTTAATGAAAAAGGCTAGACTATATGTTAAATGGATGCGTGTATATCGAATGAGCATCTTACAACTTTTATTTTGTCATTTTAAAACTATTTAGTAACATATAAAATTAACAATAATTATATAAGATATTGCTAGTAATCTTTCTATTCCATTATTTTAATCGTTTTTATTATGAATACTGTCTATTGACTAGGAAATAGAGCGAGAACCTCCTTAATAGAAATGCGCAAAAATTTAAACTATGTATCAAAAAGGCATAAACAATAATTGATTAAAACTAATTCAAATTGGCTCTTGAAATATTAACACAAATAAAAAATTGACTAAAAAACGGACAATTAAGACAGAGTTCTTTCATCATGCTTACACGAACATAATTAATAAATTTTAATAATTTTTTTGATTGATATATCTTAAGCGGCTATCTATATTGTTTTTCAATCCGATGACTTTTGATAATGTTGTTGTTACTTCTCTTAGAATATTTATTTCTTAATGTTCTTTTACATTAGTTGACTCTGCTTTAACTACATTGTGTTTCTTTTAAGAAATTTAATTTAATTTTATTTGTTTTTGTGATTAGAATTTATTTAATTTATAATATTGTGCAGTTATAGTTTGCAGTAGGTAATTCTCCTTAAAGTTTTATTATCCTTCTTTTTTTTTAGTAACTGTTCTTTTTAATGATTATTTCTGATTTAGCTCGCACTTAGCTAGTCAACTAACTGACGATTATATATACTCCAGACATGGGAATCTGTTGAACCTTACCTGCTACACCCGATTTCTACTACGTTATGAACATTAGATTGTGAACAATTATTACTATGGGGACTGCTGAAGATGGCTTGAATACAGCCGAAACATTCAGTTTGGCATTTTATGTAATAGATCAGTAGATGCGAAGTATATGTATTTATGATATTCGCACCAATTATCGCTGTTACGTCCAAACCTTTAGGAATTCGGTGAAAGAGACAATGAGGAAGAATGGAGAGGATGGTTAGATTAAATCTCACAGGTATACGCATAGAGACGAATACTTGTGAGTCGCATGCACCTTTTCAGTCCCACAATACGGGTCAACGTCCCGAAGAGACGCTATGGCATCTGTTCCGAGGAAGTGCGAACGTCAATTCTACTTTTTGAGTCAAGGAACTTAATCCTTTTAATCCGGGACTAGACCTTGTGCGATCTCAGGTGTTTAAAGGGAAAGGAATGCGAGAAGTGATTCCAATAAATGACAGCTAAGGAAATATACTAACTTACATTTATTAATGATAAAAAGAAGGAATATTAAGTTTATATAAAATATTTATACATAATAAACTCTTTTTTTTACATATTATATAAATAGGAAATTTTATTGCGTGCGTGCGTGCGTGCGTGCGTGCGTGTGTGTGTGCGTGCGTGCGTGCGTGCGGCTCGGGATTGAGAAGGAGGAATTGGGAACTGATCTAAAAGAGGAGGGAAAGGAAATCCTTCTTCGAGAGAAAGAGGGAGAGGGAATCGTCCCTCGAGAGGAGAAAGGGGAGAGAATCGTTCCTCGAGAGGAGGAGGGGAATAATTTAAGATTTCTCGGATGGCGGGATTGATGACAGAGGGAGAGGTGAAGTCTAAAGGTTGTGTCTGTTCTAATGTTGGTGAGTAGGGGACCTCGAGAAATTGATCGTCGGTCGATTGTGGCGGCACGATTGTGACTTGGTCAAGGGGACGGTTCCGCCTACTCCTCCGGACATAAGGAGTTCATTCCCGTTTTCTAATGGATGTACTAGTACGCACTACAATCCGAAGAGTTGTCCGAAGGGTAAAATATATGTATGTTTCGTCGAAAAAGCTTATAAGTGTATATATATGTTTCCATGAGGGGAGACGAGAGGATGAATCGGAAGGAATGGTAGGGCGACTTACTGGTTAGCTGGCTGTTCACGAGATCTCGGATAGCTTCCGGTTGGTATGCGAGGAGGTCCGTTGTCCATGGAGAGCGCCAGAAGGGCAATCGCAGTGATGTATGCCTGATGATCGCAATGACGATTTGCCCATAATTTATCTTTTCTCTTCGCATGAAATCGCGAACTGGCTGATTATCGCAGGTTCTGATAAGATTTCCTCATTGCCATGACAATGGTTTAATTCGTGAACTTCACTGACGTGAACCGGGTGATTTTGAGTTTTGTACTGACGCTCTGCGCTTCCGCGGGACCTCTATTTATACCTTGAAAAAAGGGCGTTGTGCTCTTTGTCTAAGATGCAAAAGTTAATTGCAATGTCACGCGCGATTTACGATTTTTATAACGTCCTATCATTGTTAATCTAAAGTGCATCGTTAAAGAAATTTCGAAAAGAAAAGAAGTGATTTACATTTTTCTTTAAAGAGGCAAGATTGCTCCAGATGGATGACGAATTCTGTTATCCTCGTGAAAAATATGGCTAGGTAAACAGATAGTTATCGTGCACAACTAGTTTTACGTGCAGGGCAATCATTGTCAGTCGCGAGTCTGATCTTAGATAACGTGGGAAGTTATCCTATGCGTTTTATGATTTTTTAAGCGCGACGTGGCGCCTGTTTTCCTAAGATGAAATTGTTAGTCAGTCTGGGACGAAAAGCTTAGATTTTTACTATTGCGTGACTTCGGTGTATTTATGTTTTTTGCAATCTTGTCTTTTTTTGGGCCTGCATGAAGATTGTTATTCCTTCCGGGTTGATTAGTTGATTTATGAGTTTTCTCGGAGCCTGTTCGGTTCCTCTTTTCCGTTATCAGAAGGCTCCGCTCGAGTCTCACAAACGCCAACCATAGTCGCGACGTGGAGCCGAAGAAAAGAATCGTCTGTAAGACGTGGCGTCTGTAGGACATAACATCGCGTATTAATGTTTTTAATTACGTTTTTTATTCTATTTTTTATTTATATTAACAATTCATTAAAGCCGAAGTGGATCTCTGGTAGAAATTTCCCTGTCAGTGCCACGATACTGGCGAGTGCTACGATACTTTGCTATTGCTTTGCCACGCCATAACCACTTAAAAAAATCTGACATGGTTCATAACGTGGTAGAAGGAATTGACATGGGGTGTTTTCCAACAACGTTACACAAGTGACACAGTATAACATTGTGTCTTACACAAAATATTTCAAATATTATATGATATAGTCATGGTATAAGAATATAAAATATTTTATTTCCAAGGATGCGCAGTCGTCTTCAACATGATGGCTGTTCTTTTACCAATCAAAAATTTGTCCTAAATTTGTCTTAAATTTTAAATTAGTTTGTCGGCCATTACGCGCAATGAAATACCTTATATTCTTATACTATGGACACAGTGTTACACTGCTCGACACAGTAAAAGCTAATTAAAGCGTGTAAAATATGTCAATGTTACTAACTTTTCAAAAAGTTATTTGGTAGCCGTACTTATTTTACAATAAAACCTTCAAAAATCGCCAATTCTGAAAAAATTACAACTTCCTTAGCGGAAAAATTCTATGCCAAAGTATGCAAAAAACTATTCATAAACACGCCAAAAACTATTTCTAAATACAAGGTTTGTAACACGGAAGTAGTTTGGCGTAGAATTCTACTCCTATACCAAAGTATGGTAAGCCGATTCACGCCTTTGTACGTTAAACAATGTCAAACAATGCCAAACTACGACAAACTACGCCAGAAAATACGCCTAATTATGCCTAAAAGTATGCTTAACTATGCTAAAAACTGCACCTAAGCACGCGAATGAATCATGGAAGTAGTTTTGCGTAGAATTCTACTCCCATGCTAAAGATTTACGCCTTCCTTATGCGAAACTACATTCTAAGCATAATTTCGAGTACATTTACACTGTACTGTTTAAAATAACATGATGATATCTTGAATTCATTTGACATGAATTCAAGATGCTATTACGTTGCTGTCATAATGGAATTAGAATTCCAGCGTAGCATGGGTACTTTAATATTCAAGCCCAACTTTGAGCTCACTTCACATGCGAAATGCTGCGCTCCTTACTTATACCTATACTCAGGTAATTCTTATTTACGAATTTATACATCTCGCCGTGGTCCTCTGTCGGCGGAGATACATGATGCTGAAGGATGAATAAAAGTAATTCCGCGTAAAATGACGTAGAATAGCTCATTTTGTTACAAATGGAAAAATTAAAAGGTAAGTATTGTATTTAATAATTTGGCATAATTTGGCATAGAAATACGTACATCAGAAAACGATTTTTTCGCAACTGCGTAGCTTGGAGTAGATAGACATAGTTATTTCTGTGCCCAACTATTCGATTGTAGAGTAGATGATTCTGCGTTGAAAGTCGTAACATATTTTCTCCGAATACGAAAAAATAAAAATCAGTTTAGAGGAGTTCGGTATAGAAACGCATAATTCAGGATGTAATGATGATTAGAGTTGCGCGTACTTTGTGCTTTCTGTGCCTAACTAAGTCCAAGTACGCCATTTTATATTTTTCACGTAAGAATGCGTAGCTTGACGTTGTTATTTCTGTGCCCAACTATCAGACTGTTGAGTGCGTAAAAAAGCGAAGAATGGCATACTTTCTTGAAATACTACGAAAGAATAAAATTAGTTTGGCATAGTTCGGCATAGAAACGCGTAGTTCAGGAAGTAATGATTATTAATTGTGCGTACTTTCTATGCCTAACTAGTTCAAGTATAGCACTTTACATCTTTCGCGTAGCTTGGCGTAATTATTTCTATGTGTAACAACACGATTCTACGTCAGTTATAAAAGTAAAAAGGCGTACTTTTTAGCGTACTTTGGCATAGAAATTTTTCCGCCAAGTCTAAATAAAACTCATAAATCTGTGTCCTAGCTGGAAAACAGCCATGGTATGCTCAGTTTGCAAGCGTCTCTTTCTAATTCTCTGCCCTCTCGTTTGTTCAATAATCGTTCGTAGTCCCAGTTTAGTCAACCTTAGTTATTATCTTCGTCATACCCGTCGCGAAAAGTGTCAGTAGTATTATCATTCAAATCAATAGTAAAATCATTCGAACTACTGATAAAATTATACGGACTCAACGGCATTATCATTATCGAATGATTTTACTACTTGAGGCATTCAATAAGAAAATCCTTCGGTTAGTAAAATATTTTATCATTGAATGTAGTTCAATAGGAATACCATTCGACTAATGATACATTAGTTACTATTGGATACGCATCAATAGCAATATCATTCGATTAGTGGTATAATATTTTACCATTGGATTATTGTCAATAGGAATATCATTTGCATTGAAAGCTACTCATTTATATGATCCAGTGCTTTCAGTAATATTATACTAATATTTTACTTATATGGAATATTTTACTACTGAAAATTTTATAATAACGGAAATTTTAACAATTTCTCTATAACTTTCCAAATAATAAAAATCCTGGGAAAACGGGCAGTGAGACTATAACGCAGTTGTTGAAAAGTGATCAGAAAATAATGTTAATCAGTACAGATCTTGATAGCGTGTATTTCCAAGGAGACGAACGTTTCGACTCTTTTTAAAGTCATAAGCATTAATACAGTTCTTAGAAAATATGCGACATCACTTATGCATCAATAGCAGCCACTATAGAATTGGAAGATGAGGTATGTGAATTTTATTACAATTATACACAATTCATTTCTGGAACGAATGTGAAAAGATACAAAGTTAATGGTGAATTTAGATACTAATAACAATATGTGGCTCACCATTTGATGCTGAGAGATGTGATTACAGGTACAAGAACAAATAATAATATAAGTCCAAGAATTCGTGCAATATTATCATAAAACAAAAATATAATAAGTCAGAATATAAAAGTAATACTAGTTAGTCAAGGCACGGCAAGGTTAAGACTGAACGATACTATTTGAAAGTGTGTCGCAGATAAGTATATACGAGGGCAAGATGAAAAGTAACTGACCTCAACATGAAAACATGAACTATGTACAAAGTTTTTAGTTAAGTACCAAGTGTTATATATCAAATTACTCGTATTAAAAATATCTATAATTTATACTTTGACCACTTTTCTGAACAATTCATAGCTAAAAAGTTAGAGTTAAAAATATGTTAGCGCTTTTTTTCAAATCTGCCGCAGCAACTTATAAGCCTACCGAGCCTATGCTAACCTGTAGAGAAAAATGGTCAAGGCAGAAATTGTAGCCGCCTTTAATGTGAGCAATATGATATATAACACTTGAATATATACCGAAAAGTTTGACTTCGATAGCGGCATCTTCAACAACAAGTCGTACTTTTTTTCTTAAAGTTTCGTTTTTTGCATTTTTTCTTCTTATGGTTTTTTGGCTATAACTCTTTAGCTGTGAATTGTTTAGCAAAGTGGTCAAAGGAGAAATTATAGATATTTTCAATGCGAGTAATTTGATATATAACACTTGGTACTTAACTGAAAACTGCGTTCATGTTCATGTTTCATGTTGAGGTCGGTTACTTTTCACCTTGCCCTCGTAAGTGTATAATGTCATTGTTTACAAAAATAAAGTCAAGCATTAAAGTAATAAATAATTTATAATCTATTTAGAATCAAAATATAAGTGTGATGTAAAAATTCTGTGTCAGACTAAAAGTTAAGACTATTATTTTGCATTTGTATATGTAATGTATACAAATTTATATATATCTCAGATATCAATCTTCCTAAATAACATTTTGACGTTCTCCCAATCGAAATCATGATTAAATGACAGTCTGTGATCCATAATGATTGATCTAGAGTCAAAATAACTGTTAATATGTCGACGGTGTTCCTGGATTCTCGTTTTTAATTTTTTGCCAGTAATTTTTTGCCCTAACATATGTCGCGTTGCAATCTTTGCACTCTATTTTATTTATTACATTCTTATTAGACTCTTTCGGGAGAACATCTTTGTGCACTTTCACAAAACTTCCAAGTTTATTTAGACTGAAAAATGCCAACTTCATGTTTAAATTGCTAATGATACTTCTGAATTTATCCGAGACCGATTCAATGTAAGGTAATACGAACCAAGAAGTACGTTCTTGTTCTGATGACGAGTTAGTTGTATTGTTTAGTGCTTTGGATTGTTTGTGAAAAAATATTTTTAATCTTAAGTTTATCGTCTCAAAACTCAGGAGGGTAATCATTCTCCAGTAAAATATTTATTGTAAATTTAAGATTTTTGTCGTAATATCTGGGGTGTGACAATAATAAATATCTGTCAACCATTCCCATTATCGTTCCTCTTTTTCATTCAATTCATGCACCTCACTTTGGGTCTTTCAATTCTATAGTAGCTGCTATTGATGCATAAGTGATGTCGCATTTGTCAAGATCAAGGCCACTGAAGATTATTCCTCTTATTTTCATTTTTGCATTAAAAATTCATTTTTAGGTAAAAATAAAAATAAGAGATACAACCTCCAATGGTTTTGATCTTGACAAATGTTATCCGAGACATGATCCTGAACAACATTCAAAAGGTTTTAATCGTCGATAAGACACCTTGCGTAATGGTAATGTCTGCAGTACTATAACTTTCGAGCCTTATAACTCGAAAAATACTCAATAAAAAATAACTTTATTATAGTGTTTTGAAAAATTCTCGACATCGGCTATTAGATTCTGGAATCAAAAGTAGGATATTCTATTAAAAGAAATTCAAGTTTACCTTGAAATGTCCCCAGCGCATCCACCCATAAAATAATTATTTCCACTATGTGATGTCCTTCTTTGTATCCTCTTTAAACATGTTGGTATAAATCATCATTTTTCCGTATGTCTTCAAATTTCGCCAATAATTAAATTGATTACTTTATACGAATTACTTTGTATATCCTTCTTTTTTCTGTAATTTTTCATTAAAAATTTCCTTATATTATCCCTAAGGATGCTCATATTATTTTACCCAGAGAGTAATATAAGCACTGGGCGATTAATAAGAGCATCCGCCATTATTTCAATATTTCCATCAAAAAATTATTAAAAAAATAGGGCAAATGACAGTACGGCGCGATACTTGGTGCGCAAAATTCACAACAAATCACGAAATTTATAAAATTGAAACATAAATATATTTAGCTTACTTAGAAAGTCGAACATTTCAGCCACATTTTGGGCCATCTCAACAGGCGAGTCCCAGCTCAGATGTAAAAATTCGAAATCACACAAAAAGCAGATAATAATTTCAAAAAACCTACAAGCATGCAAGAGAACACATAAAATGAACGAAATAGTTACTCAAATCAGATAAAATTAATAATTAATAACAAAAACTAGGCGTTAGAAAGATGTTAATACTGTCAAAGTCAGAATCGTTAACTGTTACGCAAGACTGTTAAGTAAGAAGTCTCCATTCTAACTCTTTGTACATCGCTGAGGATAGTCCCAAATGTGGCTGAAACGTTCGACTTTTAAGCAAATTAAATATACTTATGTTTTAATTTTATCGATTTTGCGATTCGTTGTGAATTCTGCGTATCAAGTACTAGATAGCCAAATGCAGTATATTTGCTGACATGTTACAGCAACTAATTTCGACAAACTCAGGACAAAGTGAGACAGCATTATGTCACGTTAAATTCAATGGAATTTGAATTTTTGCGATAGCAAATTGATGGCGATATGTTAGCATGAATATTCTCAACAACAACTCGTATTATCATATTGTCATTTTGTTAGCAACGAGCTCAAGATGAACCGATTAATTATTCGTTGCTAACATGTTGCTACCATGTTGCCGACGACATAATGTACCATCATTGTCACAGTTTGGTCTAGAAATTTCGATAACTGATTACATATATAATGTCATGTTATATTTATAATGTGTCCTATTTTGATGTCAGTAAATATACAACAAATATTATATATAACATATGCAATTCATTAGTTTGCCCAATATGTTATATTACTTGGCTATCTGGACTGCGCCATACTCTCATTTGCCCTATTTTTCTAACAATTTTTGAATTTTGAGAGTACTTATCAAGTTCCTTTATTTATATTAAAACAATCAATACTAAAACATCAACACATAAAACATCAACAAATCCATCAAATGATCCATATAAATTTTTACAAATAGTGTTTTAATTAATTTTTCATTAGCAAGAAGGACTTTCAGGATATGTCTAGCAAAGTGAGATTAATCCGATCCCGTGTTCATTTTTCACCTAATTAATGTATAATAAATGAAAGAAGTAAATAATAATATGAAACTTTATCCTTTGTTTATTTATAAATAAAAATATAGTTTTTATTTTATGCATTTATACTTTATAAATTTATACTTTAAATTGAATAAAAACGCTTTGACCAGTATTACATAAATAAATTGCTTTAAGTCTCGAAATACTTCACATATAATTAAAATACCTAGAGAAAGACGTTGCACAATAGCTATAAAAAAATCTTTAGCTTATTACCTTAGTCTCAAAATAGTAAACAAATAGTAAATATCATTATAAAATGTAAAATTTTATCTAAATTTATACAATAAAAACAATTATGCGTGGGCATAAATAAGCTTTGACATATGTTGGCGCTTATCAGAGTGTGTGTGGCTCAGCGGGCTTGATACCAGCCCGTTGGCTTTGTGGAGTGATTGCGGCGTGTTAGCGACGTGCCGCGTCGCTGATGGGGCCCACCGAAGAGGAGGGCATGTGCGCGACTATGCTGCCTGCGTGAAAACCGCCACACTTCTCACAGATTTTCTCGAAGCTTCTGTGTGCGACTTTCTTACCGTGAGCATGTGCAGACCGGTGCCCAAACCTTTCTCCTTTTTATTTTTATAATATACGACGCGAGTGTAAAACACGAGAGACATTAAAGCATTTTTTCACATAAGATAATTACCTCTTTTATTACGCACTGCCAAATTACTTCGGATGTGGCCACAAGGCAAGCGACAGGCCACAAGGCACGAGATACAAGTTCTGTGACGAAGAGAAAACAGCGCTGCACATAGCGCAACAAGAACATCAAGGTCCTTTTATCTTAACATTGGTCCTTCGAGCCGGATACACAGGTATCGCCGGATACACATGCATATTACATTCTTTATTCTGAGGCCACGTGCAAGCGTATAAGTCGCACACGACAAGTACTCATAAGTATTATCTCAGGCCTACATTGCGAGGTAGGAAAGTTATTTTATATATTCACAAGAGCGCATTAGGCGCATAGTGTTCAATTAGACTTTGACATAACGAGGTCTTTGCTTTCGCTCACAAGAGCGGCCATTTTGTGTTGTTAGAAGAAGCTAGATTCGTGTCGACACGGGCGGCCATTTGCATCTTCATAAAACCTTATATTTCATTGGCCAGGCTGTCACATTGTAATTTTATAACGGTTTCGCGTTGCCACGCAGTCAATATTGCGCATTACATT